>NC_137806.1:24755583-25115583 GCF_963383645.1 Muscardinus avellanarius
TGTTCCTCATCATTATCATATTAAGCTCACTAAGAACTCTTAATATTTGATATTGTGAAGAGTTTGTGCCAAATACAAAGAAAGACAAAAGGAACTAATTTCAGTGCTTTGCAAGGTACAGTAATAATTCAGTCCAGCTCCGGAGAGTAGTGGCATCTGTCTACTTAGTTTTCTTTTTCAGGGTAAATATGATACCCTAAACTATTTAGTGGAGTTGCATAAAATAACAATGGGCACTGTGTTGATATGTAGTTGTGTAACTTTCTTTTACACAAAGAGAGTTGTTTAACTTCTTTCTTCTTTGTAAGAAGGGTAATTGGAGAGGTGACTGTTATTGTTGTTTGTTTTGGGGTTTTGTTGTTGTTTTCTTTTTGCTTTAAGTTTCTTGACCTCTGAAAATGAAGGAGTAACTGTATCCGCATTCTTGAATCCAGTTGTTGATGAGATGCAGAGAAACATCCATTTCTCAAGATACCTTTTTGTTGAATGACCACGTGGTATTCTGAAAGGACCTGTCATAATCACCCATGGTTTCCCAGAGGGGAAGATCTTACTGGTTGACTTCTTTTACAATAGTGTTCTGGGGTTTTTTTTGTTTTTTTGTTTTTTTGTTTTGGTGGTACTGGGGTTCCTGGAAACCCTTCTACCTCCTGGCTACACTCCCAGACCTATTTTATATTTTTATTTGGAAACAGGGTCTCCTAAGCCAGCATGACTGGCTTCAAACCTGCGTGATCCTCCTGTCTCTGCCTCCCAAGCGCAGGGATTACAAGCGTGTGCCACCACGCCCAGCCATGTTCTGTTTTTAAGTACTGTTCATTTGTAACATTTAGGAAATGATGTGTTTTTAAAAGAATGAACCATCTTTTGATGGCTTGAGTATAGCCGAGTTCTTCTTTAAACAAGGGATTCATTCTATTCACAGTGAAAATTGGGGAATTCTTAATAATTTGTGTGACCGGTAGTATTTTCTTGTGTAGTCAACTCTTACAGTTTCAAGTGGAGGAGGTAAGAGATCAGGCTGCTTCTCCATATTTGTTTCGGTAACGCACCAAGCATTCCTGAGATCTTTTAAGAACAAATCCCTTTCTTTAGATTCTACAAAAGTCACTTTGGGAATGAGACAACCAAAGCACAAAGGCTAAGCAATTCTATATAAATAAGAAGAGGGTTTCTGTGTATAAAGTAGCCACTGAAAGATGTCCCTTTATATCTTTATTTCCTTCACTCCCAAGAGAAAAATAAATAAACCTCATCCATAGCTCAGAAAAAAAAAACCCGAGGTTTTTTTTTTTGTCTAAGATTATATATTTTTCTACTTTTTCCAAGGCAAGATCATCAGCCATAAAAAAAATCATTTCTTTCTACGGTCATATCAGTGGGGTTGGCAGAAATCTTCAGCAAGCATTTATACAGAAATTCTTTCTTCTTCTTGTTTTAAATCTTCTCTGTAGGATCCAATACAGCCCCAATACATCTAATGGCTATGGAAATGGGGAAAGTCCAAAAGTGTTTAGTTCCATCAAAGGCCGCCCTGTTCTTAAATCGGCCAGGAACACGCTCCAGGTACCCGGGTAGAGCAGGAAGAGTTCATTCTGCAAGTGTTTGCATTTATTTTCATGTTACCGAGTCGCTCAGAGCTTTTATTAAATGCAGCCTGATACAATCAAAACAGACACAGGTGACATCTAGCCCCGCTGGATTGTAAAGGTAACCTATTACCCGCTAGATGGGAGATGACAGGACGTTCCATCGCACAGTCTTACACAGCAGCTTATAATGAGCTGTCTGTCTGAATGGGGTTTCCACTGCACTTCTGGGCGTCTCCTAACAGCTGCAGAGGATGACAGATATTACAGTCAGCAGGGGCCTCCCCCGCAGCTCTTTCTGTTGAGTCACCTCTGTCCTTGTGATGGGAAACGACAACGTTTTAGATCCTGATAACTTTGCTCTTTTCTTTGGAACACGTGGGACGGGAGGGAGCTGACTCCTCCCATTTAGCTACGAGGCAGAAATGTCTCCTGTCATGCATAAATTAGCTGAGCTGAGGGGAGACCTGCATTGATGGCATTCAGTTGTCGTGCCTGGTTGCGGGGGCTGAATTATAATATTACAATATTACAGAGTGTCAAGAAGCCAGGAATTGTCCCGGGATCGGCCCTGGGACAGTATGATCGCCAGCCGTCACTTAGCGTCTGAGACTGCTGTTGATTGACAGATTGGAAGTGCCTTTGAAAAGGTTTTGACCTGCAAATATAATAAAAACAAACACTAGCGTCTGCAGTCGTCTCTTGGTGTTTTGTTTTTCTCTCCTATTGGTCCAACCAACCATACCTTTTACACTATTAAGGAAATGTTTGCGATAGTTGGACATTGTGTAAGGCATCCGTCACATCATTAATTCCTAAAGTGTACAGAAAGCAAAAGTGTACTAGTTGCAGTACAAAAGAAGAAGGAATTCCGATGTAGTTCATTTAAGCTGGTATAGAAAATTTCCTTCTTTCTAATGAATTTTAAATTTTAAGCAAAAGTTACTGTTAACACACAGGGAAAGGGGATTGTTACGTAGCTCATTTAAGCTATTCTAGAAGAGAAAATGCCCTTCTTTTTTGTGAATTCCAAATTGACCTATATTAGTTTAGATTTCAGGGGAAGGAATACAGGCTATACCATAGGGGAATTAAAAAAAAAAGTCTCCCAACTATATGAATATATATATATATATATATATATATATATATATATATTCAACATGTTACAAGATCTTGGAAGCCAGCCATGTAATCCCCATACTCAGGAGGCTGAGACAGGAGGATCACAGAAGGCCAGCCTCAACAATTTAGTGAGATCTCATTTCGACATAAAATCAATCATTTTTTCCAAAAAGAGCTGCGGGTATAGTTCAAAGGCATGTTCCTGGTTTCAATCCCCAATACCAAAAAAAAAAAAAAAAAAAAAGACTGTGTTAAACTCTTCTTTGGATGGTTTTTATTTTAGTCATTAAGCGAGCCAGGTAGAGGCCTAACAGAATTTTGTAGTCCTTTGGTATAAGTATTCAGAATATTTAAAGAGGTGATGTGCTGGTACCATTTCAAGTTAATTAGACTTAAGTATCACTTAGGCAGAGGCAAGGAGAAAGCCAGATATTTGCTTTTCGATGAGTCACGCTAAACTCTGAAAATACTTTGCTTTCTTTTTCATAGAAATGGCTAATTTTATATATGCTTTTATATATTTGCCCCCTTTTTTGGCCTTCACTTACGCTTATATGTTATGAACAGTAAGATGTAATGTTGAACTATAAGGTGATTCATGTAAAGAAAGAATCTCACCTGGAAAAACTCCTTACTGAAAACAGTATTAACAATACTTACAGGTTAATTTTCATTTACATTGCTCAAAATGTGATTTTCTTTCCTGAAAAATGTATGTGGCGAACTTTACGTGAAGCCAACGAATGAGCCGGGCTGAGGGAGGAGCACGCTGTGTTCCTCTGCCTGTGTACTTAAATCCTTCTGATTACGGCATGCTGTCACTGGGGCAGACACAGACCAGCCTGGGATCTTCTGAATGAGAAACAGCCTTTTCCTAAAATAAACACAATACCCCTTTCTTTTTTTGTACTGGCTTCCTGTTACTTGAAATGTAAAGAATAAGAAGGAAGAGAGAAATTTCTGAGCAATTAAGTATCAGGAGACTGGAGAGAGAGCCACTGAACCATGGTCTACCCCTAGTGTCAGATGAGACTGGTGAAGTACAAGCATTGTTTGAAAGAAATCAGGACCCCGCCTTATCACTGCTGATGGGAAGAATAGTTTTCTTCCAGCATGCAAAGCTTCGCTATTGCTGCAGTTATTAGTTAGCCTGCCCCCCCTCTCTCCCTCTCTCTCTCCCTCTGTCTCTCTTTCCCTCTTCCTCCTCCTCCTCCTCCTCCTCCTCCTCCTCCTCCTCCTCCTCCTCCTCCTCCTCCTCCTCCTTCTCCTCCTCCCTCCCTTCCTCCCTCATCCTCTTCTTCTTTCTCCTGTATTTGAGGGCATGAATTCAGTTTAAAAACTGGAGCCCTAGCTGGGCATGGTGGCACATGCTTGTAATCCCTGCACTTGGGAAGCTGAGACAGGAAGATTGCACAGGTTCGAAGCCAGCCTCAGCTACTTAGTGAGGCTCTCAGCAACTTAGTGAGACCCTGTTTCCAAATAACATATAATATAGGTCTGGGAGTATAGCCCAGGGGTAGAAAGCCCCTGGCTTCCACCCTCAGTGCCACAAAATAATAAAAATAAATAAAAACTGGAGCCTTGATATCTGTTCCCATACCCTATCACTACCCGATGGGATTTCACTAAAAGGTCCCTACGAGGGGTCGTGTTGAAGACGAATGCTAAAACAGTCCGCACTGAAGTCCTCTCACTTGGACTACACTGTTGCTTATGAGCAAATCACGACAGCGTTTCTTTTTGGCTCAAAATTCTTTTGGATTTTTCAAGTCTCATCTACTGTAGAAGAGACAGTTCTTCCCAGTCCTGCTTTAGCATTATCTTCCTCTGCCCCACTCTGCTCCTGCACACACTCCCACGTGTGGACATAAATCCCTACCTTGGTTAGAAGGATAAACTGGAGCCAGGCGTGGTGGCGCACGCTTGTAATCCCAGTGCTTGGGAGGCTGAGACAGGAGGATCGTGGTTCACGGACAGCCTCAGCTACAGAGTGAGGCCCTCTGCAACTCAGTGAGACCCTGTTTCAAAATAAAGAATAAAAAATAAGGCTGAGGCCGTAGCTCAGAGGTAGAATGCCCCTGGGTTCCATCCCCAGTACCAAAAAAGAAAGAAAGAAAGAAAGAAAGAAAGAAAGAAAGAAAGAAAGAAAGAAAGAAAGAAAGAAAGAAAGAAACTGGAAGGCTATACACGCTTCTTCCTTATTTTATTTCAGGGAGGAAAAAACTTTTTCTCGACCCTCTTAGTTTCAGTGGCTGGGAATCAGGGAGACTGGTTTATATGTGCCGTGTGCAGACCCAGGGCAATGCTCACCGCGGAGGAACTCAAAGGAGGGGGATTTGGAGCTTCTGTAATTGATTTTAGTACTAGAAAAACATGGTGCGGAACAGGCTTCTCCAGGACAAACAAGTAGATTTCTTTTTAGAAAGAGAAGTTGGCCGGTAGGCGAGCGGTGGAGATGAGGAAGCTGGTGCTGATGTTTGCGCAGGCGCAGTGAGGGGCCTTTCCACCCTCATGGGCTCAGAGCTCCTCCAGAGAAGGGATTTACGATCGGTTCACTCCCCCTCTCTCTCCTGGGAGTGCAAGCTGCCCCAAAGAGAGAATTTATGGTGGCCCTCATTTCTCAGAAGTTTCTGCTTTCTGTCAGATAACAGAAGCTCCCGGAAGACTTTTATTTTTAAAACATCTGTTGAATCTAAAATGTCCTGAGCTGAAAATAATCTCCTTTTGTTGCAAGGCTGGGGTTCCAAGTGGGTGCCTACATTGACAACCAAGAAAACACACACACACACACACACACACACACACACACACACACACACTTTTCCCTCTGTGGATCTGTGATATTAACATTTATTTTATTTATTTATTTATTTTTGGTGGTACTGGGGGTGGAACCCAGAGGCTTTCTACCTCCGGGCTATACTCCCAGACCTTTTTCATACTTTATTTGGAAACAGGGTCTCACTAAGTTGCTGAAAGCCTCACTAGGTAGTTGAGGCTGGCTTCAAACCTGCACAATCCTCCTGTCCCAAGTGCGGGGATTACAAGCGTGCACCACCACGCCCGGCATGGATATTAACATTTAATATAGTTAAATTAAAATGTAAGTATCTCTTCATTTGCTCAGGTTAAAAAAAAAAAAAAAAAAAAAGAGCTGCTTCTAGAAACTTCCAGAACTGCAATAATGCAAAAATGCTAGAGAAGAAAGGGGGAGAAGTCTTTAAAAAAAAATTGGAACAAGCCCCTGTGTGAGATGAAGGATCTCCTTACTGGACGTCTTCTTTTTTTTTTTTTTTTTTTTTTTTGCTATTTTTCAGCCCCAAAGAGTCATCTTTTATATGTTCCTTATAGTTTCCTTCCTTTCTTTGGAGAATATTTATCACACCAGGGAATTTTCTAATATGTGTCTTTTTAATATCTTCCTCCCACCTTTTCATCTCAGGACTTGGAATACATGCTTTAAAGACTTTATCTAGCCGAGCGTGGTGGCGCACACCTGTCACCCAGTATTTAGGAGGCCGAGACAGGAGGATCATAGGTTCGAGGTCAGACTCAGCAAGTAGTGAGACTCTCATCAACCTAATGAGATGTTGTTTCAAAATAAAAACAAGGCCGGGCGTGGTGGCGCACGCTTGTAATCCCCGCACTTGGGAGGCGGAGACAGGAGGATCGCGCAGGTTCGAAGCCAGCTATGCTGGCGTAAAAGACCCTGTTTCAAAAATATAAAATAGGTCTGGGATTGTAGCCCGGAGGTAGAAGGGATTCCAGGAACCCCAGTACCACCAATAAATAAATAAATAAATAAATAAATAAATAAATAAATAAATAAATACAAAATGGGGAGGCATGGAGTTAGAATACGAATACCTCTGTGTTCAATTCCTGATACCAAAAACATATCTTCAGATAGTGATTTTTAAAAATAAAAAGAGTTGTTTTGAATAGTTTTCTAAATTTATTGACCAACTCAAAACAGGCCAGTTCATTCGTTCAGACTAGAGTTGGTTGGATATTCCATATTTTATCTGTAACAATCTGATAATACCTGAAAGTGTTATGTGTGTAGTAAATCAGTAAAGTAAAAAAATACTCATTTGATAGAAAGCATATCATATGGTAAGCTTAATATAATTAAGGCCTTATATAACTACATATATTTATATTATTTCTTCTTTAAGTCTTTGTCTTGAAACAATCTCAAATGTATAGAAAAATGGCAGGTATAGAGAATAAAAGTGCTCTTCTCCGACCTGAATGATTTGAAAACAATTGTGGGCAAGATGCCATATCACGCCAACTCTTAATCATGTATTTTCTATAAAACAGGACATTCTCCTACACAGCCACAATCAGGAAGTTGGGATTTGCATCGCCATTAAATCAGATTCTACACACGTTCACTGTTATCCCAACACTGCCCAGAGCATTTGGTTCACGATCTCATGTCCTGGGGGTGCCAGGTTCCCTCGCGTCATTCTAGAGCAGTTGCTTGGACGGTCCTTGACTCTCATGACCTGGAGGATTTAAGGCCCTGGAGCATGTACTGAGTGGATGTCCACCCTGTTCTGGGTTTCTTCTTGACTCTGATCACTTAAGAAGGGCCTGTCTGCACACTTCTCCACTGCAGAGGTCATTTGTGGGGAGATACTTGGTACTGTGTAAGCATTCCATTCCTCACCGAGCTTTCGGCTCATTCATTTACTAAGTTCAGTTTGAATTGATGGATTCTGGTTTTATTTAGTGGGTTATTATCCATTGCTATCATTACTTATTTAATTTTGTTTGTACTGGGAATTGACCCAGGGTTATTTTTACCTAAGAGCCACATATTTAGCCCTTCTTAATTTTTTTTTAAATTTTGAGACAGGGTCTCATGAAGTTGCTGAGACTGGCTTTGAGCCTGCAATCCCCCTGTCTCAACCTTTCAAGTCCTGATATTAGAGGCCTGCACCATCATGCCGGGCTTCACTGCTTATTCCGAGGTTCACGCTACCCTGGATTTCTCCAGTAGGAGCCACATGAAGCAGTTTCTTTGTCCCTTTGACTTGTCTCCATCTTTCTTTGATATAGTTTTACTTTCTGGTCCCATAAGATATTCCAAATGCAGGCTTCAGCCTTGGAATGAGCCATTTCTCCAAGGAATCCCTGATTTTTTTCCTTGTCTTCTTACAGTGGGATTTAGGGGGAGCAGCAGGAGCAGGAAGTAGTGTTTGGAGCCCGAGACCTGACATTAGCTAGATGTAGGCATCACTAGTGTATTTATGTGTACATGTCTCCCTATGCATACACATGTATATGTGTGTCTATACTGGCACACAGGAAACACATTTGCACTTATATTTATTTCCATTCTTATTGTGTCGGGATTCTCCAAAACCACCACAACTCAGAGATTCACTACAAGGAATCACAGGACTTGGCATTGGGTAGTACTCAGGGCTAAGATTCATTACAGCACCGTAGTACGATCATAAGAAAAATAAACACAGGCTGTGCCTGGAAGAGTCTCCACAGGCGGGCTGCCTTATATGTCATCAGGGGTCCTATGGATCATACTCCTTCCCCCAACAGCAAAAATGCAATGGCCATGGGTGATGTCCTGCCCCAAGGAGCCCCAGCCTGGAGTTCTGATTGGGGGCTGGCTCTGCAGGCACCGTCTGCCTAGCGCACAGAAAATTCCAGAGTCCCAGCTGGAAAGCAGTGTCCAGAGTGTGTGGTGCTGTTCGCACAGCCTAATAAAACACTGGTTGCTTTAGAAACCCAAGTTCAGATGCCAGCCCAGGGCCCGCCTTGCAAGGCAGCTTCTCTAAGTAGGCCTGCTGCGTGGATGAACCCTCGCTGCACACTCAGGGTCTGATTTGGGATCCAGCCCCCGTCCAGCACTCCAGCTTCATCCCAGGCTCTTCTTTCTCTGTATTTGCACCCGTTCCTCTGGCAATGGGGGGCCTGGCTCATGTTAGCTTCGGGATATTTGTTTGTTCATGTGATGAGGTTCCAGCATCACCCCAGTGTCTTTGCCACCACGCATTCTCCCCAGGCAAGGCCATCCCCATGTGCGGGTGGCCTCTTTGCCACCACGCTGCCTGCTTCTCACCTGTCCCAGCCTGAGACACCTGGGCTGCATTCAAAACAGCTCTTGGAACTATCGCTTTGGAAGAGAGGTTGGGCAGATGGGGAACTCAGCCTTTGATGCAGGCTACCTACAGCTCATGGACAGCTCTGGGGTTGGAAAGGCCCTTCGTGGTTGTCCTGAGCCGGGCCCAAGTGTCCATCCTCCTTCCTTCTTCACAGCCACTCAGCCCGTGCACCCACCTGGCTCCATCCCTCAATGGCCGCCATGGCTTCTAGACAGGGAAGAGAAAAGACATCCTTTTTTTGGGGGGGGGGTCTTTTTCAGGGGGTCGAATCCATGGTTGTTCATTTGTCAGGCAAGCGCTTTGCCATTAAGCTACATCCTAGCCCCAAACATCCATTACTTATTTTTATTTTTATTTATTTTGTGGTACTCACGATTGAACCCAGGGGCACTCCGCCTCTGAGCCATACCCTCAATCCTATTTTTTTTATATTGAAAACAGGGTCCCACTAAATTGCAGAAGACCTCGCTAAGTTGCTGAGGCTTAGCGCAAACCTGCAAATACTCCTGTCTTAGCTTGCCCAGTACTAGGATTATAGACCTGCACCACCACACCCAGCGGGCAATAGTATCTTAACACTATTAGTTATTAACACTGTAATTAACACTAGTTAACACTATAGTTCTCATTTCTATACATTTAGATGGCTTTCCGAGGTACTTAAACATTTCCACAGAATCGTCCCCAACTAAGGAAGAAGAAAGGTTTCTTCTTTTACATTTCACAGGCAACCGTCCCTTGCTGGACGCATTGCTCTGTGTGCTTTGTAACTCAAAGGTCTGGTGAACATAATTTTTTTTTTTTTTTTTTTTTTTTTTTGGTGGTACTGGAGTTCCTGGAAACCCTTCAACCTCCGGGCTTCACTCCCCAGACCTATTTTTTTTTAATTCTTTTTTATTTGGAAACAGGGTCTCTTAAGCCAGCGAGGCTGGCTTCAAACCTCCTGTCTCCGCCACCCAAGTGCTGGGATTACAAGCGTGCGCCACCACGCCCGGCTCCATAAATATCTTATCTTGGATCTCTCCTTCCAGGGCTGGACAGATTATCTCGTTTTCACATTTCCTTTGCATTTTTATGTCTTGCTATTTTATTCTTTTTGTGTGTGTGGTACTGGGGATGGAACCCAGTGGCATTCTACCTCTGAGCTATGCCCCCAGCCCTATTTTTTATTCTTTATTTTGAAACAGGGTTTTACTGAGTTGCAGAGGGCCTCACTAAGTAGCTGAGGCTGTCTGCGAACCACGATCCTTCTGTCTCAGCCTCACGAATGCTGGGATTACAGGCGTGCACCACCATATCTGAATTATTCTCTCTCTCTTTTTTTTTTAAAGACACATTAAGAATCTTGAGCCGGGTGTGGTGGCGCACGCTTGTAATCCCCGCACTTGGGAAGCGGAGACAGGAGGATCGCGCAGGTTCGAAGCCAGCCGCGCTGGCTTAGGAGACCCTGTTTCCAAATAAAAATATAAAAATAGGTCTGGGAGTGTAGCCCGGAAGTAGAAGGGCTTCCAGGAACCCCAGTACCACCAAAAGAAGAGAGAGAGAGAGAGAGAGAGGGAGAGAATCTTGATATTTAACTCTTTTCAAACAGAGACCTAGAACCACCAAAATTGCAGTAAGTAAAACTATAAGAGAAAAGGTACCCATAAGTACTTTTATTCTATATTTCCCCCAACATGGAGGCTGGACAGTGCTCACAGAGTTGTGCTCTTTCTGTATCAAAATGCAACAAAAGCAGGGAGCGAGAACATGGCCTCTTTCCTCAAAGCGGATCCTGGAGATTCTCCGCTGAGCCATGGAGAGGGAAGTTTCAACACGCCGGGTCGCTAGAGGTCTAGAAAAATCAACAGTTGTGCAAAGCTATTGCACTTACAGCAAGATTTTATCTACAAGCTCTTACTCCATAGAAGTCAAGGTTGGCCTATCGGAGAAACTGAAGAGAAACTAGGGAAGAGGTGCTGGGATATGAAAGACCAGTGGAAAAATATAATGTCAGGTTAGAATTTAATATTTTTGCTATTGAGACTTTTTTTAAAAAAATGATATTTGGGGGGAAAATGTATTTTTCCAGTCTCCAGAAAGACATAAAACATAACCAAGTTGAAATATACCTGGTAATCGCTGATTCCTTTTCATCTCTGTCACAGCATTATTTTTGTGAACCAGAGCAAAGTCTTTGAACTTTATGTTTTACCTGCAGATGACAAGTCTCCTTACCTTGTGCTCATATTTACACAAATCCCTTTTCGGACGTTCCTGTTGTATCTTGTGATGGACCATCAGAGACCTGACAGTACGATTTGAAAACAAGCAGAGCAGGCAAAGATTTCAGAGTTTCCGCGGTGGCTGGTGTTGTGGGCTTTCCTTGGAAGTTTATCCGCCTTTTGTTTCTCCAAATATCAAAGCTGCACGTTCTTTTTTCTGCAAAGATCAATGCCTCTGGATTTCAACTTGAAAATAAGGGCCTGCATCAAGGCCAGAGCGCAGTACTCCGTCTATTTTAATGCAGCCATCGGGCAGTACCGCTGTGTTTCCTGTGTGTAAACCAAAGACCTGTGATCTAATGCCAGCTGGAAAATTTATTATTATCTATGATAGCTCTTTTTTTCTTTTGTGTGTGTGTGTGTGTGTGTGTGTGTATGTGTGTGGTACTAAGGATTAAACCTAGGGGCAGTCTACCTCCAAGATACACTCCAGCCCTTTTCATTTTTTTTGTTTTGGAACAAGGTCTCACCAAGTTGTTGAATTTGGCATCAAACCTGCAATCTTCCTGTCTCAGTTCCCCAAGTACTGGGATTACAGGCATTCACCACCGTGGCCAGCTTGTGATAGCTTTAAAAATATTATTGGAAGGTGACTACAACTTGTTTTCAAGTGTTCATTTTTTTCATATCCTATAACCATAAATACAGTTTTTAGAATTTATTCATAAGGCTCTATTTGTAAAACAAGGATTATTTAACTCTCTTTTCCCTAGGCCCAAGGGCTAGCTTTATGTTGGTGACTTCATCGAGCATGTCTTCTTGTCAGGAGAAAGTGGGTTTTTTCCCCCAAAGGGATAGGGGTTGGCTTAGGGGTTAGTGTTATGTGATGAGCAATCAATCATAATATTTGGACTTCAGAAGCAATCTTACTCATAAATTCCTTGCCATATTTATAGGTGGGAGAAGGGAAGGGAGGAGTATTCATTGTTATTTGATATTAAATGATTACAGTTAAGCAACATCAATTGCACTTTCTTCTGTTGCTACCAGGCTGTAGGAAAGGCCCTAAAATTAATCTTGTTAATTGATTTATGATTTATCTTTTAGTGTCATGACACTAAAGGCACTACCTCTGTAAGCAATGTGAGTTGTGTTTTGAGGGTTCCCGTACCATAAGATCTGTCCATTGTCAGTCAGTATCAACAATATTTGTATTTTCAGGTCTTCTTTTTCTTGAGCCTTGCAAATATTTTGAGAAAAATTCAGTGCCGGTATTCTAGGCTGTTCTTTCTCCTAAGAGAAGAAAAAGAACACATAAAGATGACCTCAGAGAATCGTTATAAAATGCAAGCCAAGAAGGGCAAGGTGTCTAGCAAGAGAGACAGACCCTCTGTGATCAAAAGAGAACAACTTTGAGGGCGATGGCCTGCCTTGGGTGCCCTTGCTCGTGAGCCTGGGCTGCCGTAATGGAGCATCGCCAGGGAGCGACTTAAGCAGCTGGCATCTCCTCTCTCACAGAGCATCCCTTGTCCAAGAAAGACATCAGCAGACATCTCTTGGTCTCGGAAGGCCAAGTTCAAAGCAGAGGCTGTGTCTTGTGAGGCGCCGCTCTCTATGGCTAGTGGAAGGCCGTCTTTGCTCAGGTCTCTGGGGTCTTTCTCTTTTCCTAAGGACACCAGTTGTATGAGTCTCTACTGTATTGTTACCATTTAACCTTAATTTCTTTAAAGGTCCCATCTCCAAATGAAGTCATATTGCAGGTTATGGCTTTAACATGCCAATTTATGGGGTTACTTAATTCAGCCCTTAACAAGAGTAAAGGTCTCTTTGGTAAGGTCATTCAGTTGAATTTGTTTTGTTGTTGTTTTTTTTTTAACTGGAAAATACATTGGGGGGGATATACTGGGGATTGGATCCAGGGTCATTCTACCTCTGAGCTATACTCTCAGCCCTATCTTCTTCTTAATTTTGAAACAGAGTCTCACTAAGTTGCTGAGGCTGGCCTCAAACCTGTATTCCTCCTGTCTCAGCTTCCCAAGTACTAGGATCACAGGTGTGCACCCTCCCCAGCTTGGAACATGCATTTTATTATCCCTCATAACAAAGAGACCTCAGTAAGAAGGGACTATGGATTCCCACACCCATTCTCTGCACATGTTACCTGTGACTTCAGGTCAGATGGACTGTCCCTCAGTTGAAATCTGAATTTATCAAGGAACTACAGAAGGGGGTGTGTTCGTAAGAATCAGAGGTGCCGCTCTGTTGAGAGGAAGCCAAAACCGCAGCCCAAGGGACCGGAGAACAGATGGCTTCTCTGGAAGCAGTGCTGATTCATGGAGCAACCTGTCGCTGCCCCAACCCAGAGAGACAGAAGAGGTTACCCGAGCGGGCCAGGACTGGGTAATGGCCTTGCCGTTACACACTGATCCTTTTATGCACCCAACACACACTTTCTCTCCGTAACTGTTGGTAATTAATTCACTGTGGCCCTTTATGGTTTCCTGTGGTGCCAGGAATCCTTACACAGACTGCTTGTCTTGTATGGCTGTGCTGTAGTTGTGTGTGTGTGTGTGTGTGTGTATGTATGTATGCCTGCACGTGTGTGAACTCACTTCCAACAAAATTCATTGTTCAAACACGTGTGTGTGAGTGTGTGTGCATACACACACACACACACACACACACATATATATATATATATATATATATATGAATGTGATATTTTAAGAAAGTATGAAAAAAACAACAAAAACCCACATAAAGCATGCTTTCTTGTTAGAAAATAAAGTGGCTAGCCAGGTGTGGTGGTGTGCACCTCTGATCCCAATCCCAGAGCCAGTGTGAAGCCAGTCTCAGCAACTTAGTAAGATCTGGTTTCAAAATTAAAAAAAAAAAAATAGAGCATGGAAGTAGAATGCTCCTGGGTTCAAAAGAAAAGAAAAATGAGAAAAGAAAGAAAATGAAATAGCTGCTTTTGGGATACGCCGCACAGCACAGGTGTGAAATACAACCTGGTTTTACCATTGGCCTTTGCTTTACCGTTGTTTTTACCATCACCATCTATTTTCCAGATACAGAGGTAAAACGTACAGGGCTGTGGTCAAGATCGTACGGACATCTGACCAAGTAGCCAATTTCTGCCGACGAGTTTGTGCCAAGCTAGAATGCTGTCCGAATTTGTTCAGTTCTGTGCTGGTTTCCGAAAACTGCCCGGAGAACTGTTCCATCCACACCAAAACCAAATACAGTGAGTACCGAGGGCGGAGGCCTGGACGGGGAGGCGGGCGGCAGCCTCCGCCTTGGCCTGAGCTGCGGTGTTCTGGAGAGTTCTTTTAAGGTTTGCCGTGGCAGAGCCTTCTGTGCTTTCAGCCTGGCACGAAGAAAGGACGGGAGCATTCAAAACAAGGTGGATTATTATGGCGGGCTTTGGAAAAGCAGAAATGAGAGCCTGTGTGCGGTCAGGGATGTCGGTAGAACAGCGGATGCCCAACTATGTGGCTGGGAAGAGGGCGCCGTAAACTGATTATTAGTGATGCTTATGAACCCGACTTAGTTTTTTACCTGACATTGAGAAGTCTTAGCGATTTTAGAATTTCTAGTGATCCGCCGCTCTGACCAGGTTCTTGCCAGAGTCCGCTTCTTCTCTGCTTAGACGCATCCCTCTGAACTCTCTTGGTGGGATAGGAGGATTAAGAGGCCACCATCTCTTTCTTTGCTCTCTGATGCAGGACTCAGTTGACGGCACTTTCCTGTTAGCTAGTGTGCCTGCCATGCCCTGTCACGTGGAGAGACCACAGCTTGGGCTGAGGGCAAGCCTCCCTCTGTCCTGGTCACCCTCTTCTCCCTGCTGGCTGGCACCTCGGGGCTCTGAAGATCCTCTAATCCACAGCTCAGATCCTCCATGTCTCCCCTCCATTTGCTCCAATCCCAGGCTGAGCCCGGCGTGGTGGTGCACGCTCGTAATCCCAGCATTCTGGAGGCTGCGACAGGAGGATTGCGGTTTGCACTCAACCTCAGTTACTTAGTGAGGTCTGTTGGAACTCAGTGAGACCCTGTTTCAAAATAAAGACTAGAAAATAGGGCTAGGGGTTTATTTTGGAGGTAGAATGCCCCTGGGTTCCGTCCCCAGTACCACAAAATAAATAAATAAACAAAAAAAGTATCTGAGGCTGACCACAAACCTGTGATCCTCCTGTCTCAGCCTCCCAAGTACTGGGATTACAAGCATGCACCACTACGCCCGGCTCCCATTTTTTTTTAATTAGTTCTTGCTCCCCATTTCTGTCTACAAACATGGTCTCAGGTGAGAACCGTAGCTGTGTTCATGTGATCTTGCAAGCTGATGAACTGGCTTCCGCATCACCTTACCTTTGGCCAGGGGTGATGGTCACTGGGTACCAGCTGCTCATGAACAAAAAGCAACTTGACCCAGGGCTAAACGTGGCTGTGAATGGCCTCCTTACACACCGGTTTCCCCGCGCTCCCAGGAAATGGGAATCAGGAGAGAAGGGGAGGCCACGCAACTCCATTAAGCACACCCAAAATAAACTTCCACGTGGTTCTGGATCCGGTTTTATTAGACTTCAATACCCTAAGATCTCCAGGTCATCTTAGAGTAAATGCTGTGAAAGGTTGAACCTAGGCTTCAGTGGCATGATTGCAAAATATCTTGTTGGAATCCAGAGGATTAAGCGTAGGGGTTACATTACCCAAGCTAATTCTTTTTGTGTGTGTGGTGCCGGGGATGGAACCCAGGGCCATTCTACCTTTGAGCTATTCCTTCAGCCTTATTCTATTTTTATTTGGAAACAGGCCCTCGCTAAGTTACTGAGAGCCTCACTAAGTTTTCAAGGTTGTGTTTCCAACCTGCAATCCACCTGTCTCAGCCTCCCAAGTCCTGGGCTTATGACTTGCACCATCACACCTGGCTGCCCAATCGAATTCTAAGGCTCTGAAAATATACTGACCTTGGGTCACATTCAGTAAAACCAGTTTTGATCTCTACAGTCTGCTTCTAAAATCCCAGACTGCTCACCCCTGTGACGCCGCTTGAGGTGCTGGGTGTGAGCCAGGGCTAACTCCTTCCTACCTGGAGCTGGAGGTAACTGTGAACAGGTTCAAGCACCGAGGCTCTCTCCTCTCACCAAGGATGCGGTCCTGGACACAGGAAGCTGTTCCAAGCTCTCCTGCCCTCCTGAGCCTGCTGAGGGAGAAGCAGAGTGTTTTCTGTGAGCCAAGCGCTCTCGCCATGTGCATTCTCAATAGCTTTTAAGCATCCTCCTTGAGGCCCAAAAGCGAGAGGTGTAGGGATTCGAGAACTCCAGACCTGAAGGAAATCGACCCTACTTAGTCCTGGTGGTTTTATTTTGCAAAATAAGGGATGTGAGGTCCAGAAATGTGTGCAGCCTGATCTGTGTAAGGAGCCCAGTGAGTTGGCCAGGTGGGATGTACTGAAATCAGGCTTCCTTGTCACTTGGGGGGTGGCCATCATAAATGTGCAGTTTTTTTCTTTGACTCATTCTGTTCTGAGTTGAGCTTCCTCATCTGTGTTTGGTTTTTCTGTGGTGTCCTGGGTCCGTGGCAGGACGCTGAGCCAGAAGAGCCTTTGGTGATTAAGAAGGCCATTCTGATGATGATCTAATTGAATCTTGGATTCTTATTAATGCTTGTTTTTTTTGTTGTTGTTGTTGCTGTTTGTTTGTTTGTTGCACCAGGGATTGAACTCGGGGACATTCTATCTCCACTCTACACCCCCCCATTCCAATTTTATTTATTTTTTATACTGAAATGATCTCACTAAGTTGCAGAGGGTCTAAGTGACTGAGGCTGGCTGCGAACCTGGCATCCTCCTGTCATAGCCCCTCAAGTACTGCTTTAATTCATTAATTACACATTTGACTTATAAAATACATTAATCTTTCTTGAAAATTGGTAACAATGAGTCCTATAACGTGTTAAGGTACACATACATCTCTGCTATAAAATTCCTAAGTAACCAAGGTACCTGCTGAAATAAGAAGAGAAGGATGCAGGCTAGTCACATGGGGAGGCTGTTTGAATGTTAACTGGGCTGATGTGATCAGGTTTGTCTTGGTCAGATCAAGAGGTGGAAAATCCATCATGAATGGACGTACCAGCAGATGTTCATCGAATGGTTGTTGACTGACTATATAAAATTCAGACACAGGAGCAGGTGTCAGAGCAGAGGAAGCCATCACCGTCACTATGCAGTGTTCAGGGCCAGGGAAGGGAGCAGATAAACTTCCCTAAGGACTGTGGGCACCTTGGACTCTTTCACCTGCCTTCATAAGGGGGCCAGGGGCCAGGTGGCTTACACAGTAGGCGTTTATTTATTGCACATGGTCCTGCAGACAGGAGGGCTGGGTTCGGCAGCTTTCTTTCAGATGAGGGCTCTGTCTTGGGCTTGCAGACACCTGCTTGCTGCTCTGAGCACATGCCTGGCCTCCCTTCCTCTTTCCATAAGGACCCCTATTGGGTCAGTCTATTGGACTAGGGCCTCACCTTTATGATTTTTCTTAACATTGATTATTTCTTCAAAGGACCAATAGCCAAATAGGGGGTAAAGGCTTTGGGAATGGGGAACGTAACTTAGCCTATAGCACCATCTAACCGTGAAGCATTAGAGACATGTTTTTTTTTCATGTAGCTATTTCCTCTGAACACTTTCCTGAGGAGTAAATGGGATATGAAACTTCTCTCTCTCCCCTCTCCTCCTTCCTCTGTTTTCTCCTTCTCTCTCCCCTCTCGTCCCCACCTCTCCTCTGTCAGTGTACGTGTGTACATAGCCTGACATTCTTTTAAAACCTCTTTTTCTCTGTAGCCTATTATTATGGAAAGAGAAAGAAGATCGTCAGGCCCCCAATTGGGGAAAGCAACATTGACAGTGGACACCCTAAACCAGCCAGAAGAAGGAAACGACGGAAATCCATATTCGTGCAGAAGAAGCGGAGATCTTCCGCCGTGGACTTCACGGCAGGCTCTGGGGAGGTACAGTCTGCCTTCAAAGCTCTTGCCAAGCTGGGCCTGGTGACACGTACCTGACGAATAAACGAGATATCAAACTAATCCCAGTACTTGGGAGGCTGAGGCAGGAGGACTGCAGGTTCGAGGACAACCTCAGCAACTTAGTGAGACCTTGTTTCAAAATAAGAAATAATAGAGTTAGGAGTATAGCTTGGAGGTAGAAAGTCCTTGGGTTCAATACCAGTACTTCGAAGGAAAAAAAAAATCTGCTACCTGGGGATGGTGGCACACACCTGTAATTTTAGTACAAGAGAGGCTAGGACAGGAGGATCGCAGGTTCGAGGACAGCTTTGGCAACTTAGCCAGACCCGCAACAACTTAGGCAGACCCTGGTTCAAAATGAAATAGGTCTGGAGGCTCCAGCTCAGAGTCAGAATGCCCCTGGGTTCCAACCCCAGTACCTAAAGTAAAATACGATAAAACTACAGAAGTACCTGCCAGTGTTGGGTTTTAGCTCCGGCCCCCTCCGGCAGGTGACTGCTTTACAGGGAGGCTGGCTAGAAACGCAAAATGGGAAATACCTTCCTCCTTTCTTGGTGACACAAGTTCAGGCTACTTTTGCTAGAAAATGGCTACCCAAGGGCCATCCTTGGGACCCTCCATCTGACTTCAGAGGCCTTCTTTTGCACAAACCTTGCAAATAAGGTTTTCACCGGCCACTCTGGGACAGAGACCCGCCTAGGGCCCAAGCCTCCGGGAGGCCGTGGGTGGGTGCAGACACCCCCAGCGCCCATGCCTGTCCCTTTGCAAGTCTTTTTCTACCCGCCCACCCCTGAAGTCCCTGCATCCTTCTGCTGCCTAGGAAAGTGAAGAGGAGGACGCGGAGGCTCTAGATGAGGACACTGCGAGCGAGGAGACCGGTTCCGAGCTCCGGGATGACCAGACCGACACGTCCTCGGCGGAGGTGCCCTCTGCACGCCCGCGGAGGGCGGTCACTCTGCGGGGCAGTACGGAACCCACGAAGAAGCCCGTGGAGAGGGCGCGCAGGAGCCGAGTGACACCGGCTACCACAGCCACCACCGCGGCCACCACCACGGCCACCATCACCCCCACCCCCACCCCTATCCCCACCACCCCCATCCCCACCACCACCACCACCACTGCAGAGGAGGCGAGTGGCCCGCCTGCCAGGACGGAGAGTCCCCAGGTGAGCCTCCTCGGCTGGGAGCCGTGTCCCTCCTCGCAATCGAGGGGAAAATAAAATGTCAAAACTCATCTTGGGGAGACTAAGACCAGAGGATCTCAGGTTCTCTGCCAGCCTCACTAACTTAATCCTCCACAATTTAGCAAGACGCTGTTTCAAAATAAATAAAGAAAGAAAAATAGGGCTGGGAGTGTAGGTCGGAGGTAGAATGCTCCTCGGTGCCATGCCCAGTACAGCAAAAAAAAAAATTGAAAATAGGGTTTGGGAGTATAGCTCAGAGGTAGAATATGCATGGCTTCAATCCCCAGTACCACCAAAATAATAATAATAATAATAATAATAATAATAATAATAATAATAATAAAAATGCAACAGCAGCCTCTGTTCCAGCAACTTTCCCAAGTCAAAGGCAAAGGTCTTTGATTTCACCTCTTGGCAGAACGGATAGGATACATCAGAAAGGAGTCTTGGGTCAGGTACTCCAGGTCCCCAAGTTCCAATCCCCCTTTTCTATTTTTGCCCTAGCATTGGCTTTGCCTTTATGGGATACCTATGATGGCCATAAAATAGTACATCAGTGTACCAACCCCTGACCCCTGCAGGTGGTGTGTGATTGGCTGAAAAGGTCATTAGAGCCATCAGCACAAAAACCAGTGGAGACCGCTGCCTCTGTCCTGTGCACTTTCTCCTCTTAACCTATTGTTATGGAAAAGGAAAGATCATTGAGCCCCCAGCCGGAGAGGTGACACTGAGAGCGGCCACCCTAAACCAGACAGAAGGAAATGAGGAGAAGCCTCGTGGTGTCTCCTCTAAGCATCTCCTGATCAGAGATGCTTCATCCGCATGAGAGCCCTAGATTTCCCAAAGTGGGGATTGGAGTTGGGCAGTCATTGCTTTTTTTTTTTTTTCATTTAACCTTTGGTGGCTCAGGACCTATTGCAGGCACAAGGAAAGTCACTGAGATGGTGTCTAGGAAAGTCCATTGAGGCTGAGTTTCCTGGCTTGACCAAGTCCTAGCAAGAGACCAACGCACACTGCGGCTCCAGACCAGGACAGTGGCTTGGGTCCAGGGGCTGTTGGAAAGGTCCCAAAGGACCATGCAGGGTGCAGTGACTATCTCTTGCCCACCTTCCCCTGCAGGAAACCAAACAGGAGGAGGAGGAGAGACTCATTCTGGAGAGCAATCCATTGGAGTGGACGGTCACCGACGTGGTGAGGTTCATTAAACTCACAGACTGTGCCCCGTTGGCCAAGATATTTCAGGAGCAGGTATGGCGGCTTGCTGTGTAATTATTGGCTCATATTTTGAGAGTTCAAATCTTAAAGGAACGTTCCCCTGACTTATCCTTGCAGAAGTCCCAGGTGCCTGCTCAGCTGTAGTTGACACCTGGGCAGCTGTTCCTCCGTGCTGCTGGGCAGGTGTAGGAGAACTGGCTTCTTATAAGGCCCCCCTGAGAACGTCATTCCTATTCCTCTCTGGCCTCATAGACACCAGGGGAGTGAAACTCTTCTGTTACCACCCAGCAGGGCTAGGGAGGCGCTGTTACTGCCAGGTGAGGGCCAGAGGTCCAGGCCCCACCCTTGGTTTGCAGTAGCCCCACAATGGAAGACTCATTCTTTACCAGCAGACAGAGGTGAAAAGCTCCCAGCTTGATCGTCTAAAATCTACCTCATTGGGGACCTTGAGGTGCCTGGGTGCAACCCACCCAGCTGCAAGTCAAGTCTGCTTAACCTGGCATGAATGATGCTGGGCCAGATTTTCTTGGGGCATTTAAATGCAATAGAACCATTAGTATCAACAGGTATTTTGTCTTGCTAGAATACCCCTTTTCTGGTCCTCTGGCTGCAGAAAGCAAGCTTTGGGTGGTCCTTTTATCAATACCTGCTGGGTTGCCACCTTCCGTGGCTCTAAGTCTTGATTATATAAAGCCCCCACTCAATGGCAACCACAAAAGGGACCAAAGAACTAAACGCCGTGTCACAAACTCGGGTCTCAGGCCCTAGCTGATCTGCCCTCTTTTTGCCATCTTCCAGAGCCCTTGTTTGGGGTTTGTAGATAATATCCAGTACTTTTAGGTCTGCTTGATAGGAAAAACAGAGTGGCCCTTTTCCAAGGGGATCCCCTCTGTCTTTTATGTTCAATTAAGTGCTGATGAATCACTGTTACCTTACCTTCTTCCCTACATTATACAATGGATTAGCCAGGCATAGTGGCACAGACGTGTAAACCCCGTACTTGGAAGGCTGAGACAGGAGGATCACAGGTTCAAAGATAGCCTCAGCAACTTAGTGAGGCCCTCAGCAACTTAGCAAGACCCTGTTTCAAAATGAAATAGGGCTGGGGTGCAGCTCACAGGTAGAATGCCCTTGGGTTCAATCCCCATTACCACGATCAATCAGTCCACAAAAAAGATTAATAATAGGTTAAATTTCTGGTATTATGATGGGCAAATGTAAAAGTGACTGGTGTAATGGAGATCTTAAAGGGGTTTATAACCCAGTAAATGATATGTTGGTAGTGAGCCACAATGTAAGTCCTGTGACTGTGTGCCATAAAAAATACAAGTAGGAGTTTTTATTTACATTTTTCCTTAACTTGATATGAAAACAAATTGCAACCCTGCACACATACCATCTTGCACTGTTCTCCCTTGTCTCCATCTAAAAAGTTAAAGTTTAAGCCTGGGTTCTGTTCCGTGTGCTACATTTATTGAAATGTCTTGCAATAGCTCACAGTGTATCTGTTCTTTTAGAACTCAGATCTTGTGTTTAAAAACTTACTGTTTTCCATATCATAAATTACAGATCTGTTTATCCAGTCTCTTCTTAGATTGAACAAGCCAATTGTCTAGAAAAAGAATTTTTCAAGCAATAAATCAGAATGATGATGATGATGATGATGATGATGATGGTGATAATAATAATAATAATAATAATAATAATGGATTTTCTGTGCACACAAGGAATTTCTCAGCTTTTCTCCCAAGTCAATGTAGAAGTAAATTATACAAAGCAAATTAATATCCTTCCCAGCCTCCTCAAGGAGAATAGTTTTGGACATACAAAGTTCTCTTAACCGTGTCTGGAGAAGCCCAGGGGTGATCTACCTTCTGGAACCTTCTGCATATACACAGTAAATTCATGCTAAAGGGATGAATGGGGTGGGACAGGAGGGCCCCCTCTGGGCTTTCTGACACTTGCCACATTTCCTTTCTGGGAGACACTGATGGAGACAAACAGGGAGAAATTCTTTTTGACCTAAAGAGCTGGGTGATGACCTTGTTCCTTCATTGCAACACATAAACAGGAAAAGAAATTATAAATAATGTGAAATTGAGTAACTAGAGGTTTGTTGCTAAGCAGTCTCTTCCCTCTCTCTCTCTCTCTCTCTCTCTCTCTCTCTCTCTCTCTGCAGTGATACTGGGGATGGAACCCAGGGTCATTCTACCTCCAAGCTATACCCCCAGTCCTATTTTTAATTCTTTATTTTGAAACAGGGTCTCACTAAGTTGCAAAGGGCCTCACTAAGTAGCTGAGGCTGACTGCAAACCTACGATCTCTCTGTCTCAGCCTCCCAAATACTGGGATTACAAGCGTGTGTCCACCACACCCAGCTTAATTTCAGTCTTAGAAACAAAAATAAAAAGCCGGGCGTGGTGGCACACACTTGTAATCCCAGCATTTGAGAAGCTGAGACAGGAGGATCATGGTTCGCAGGCAACCTCAGCTACTTAGTGAGGCCCTTTGCAACTCGGTGAGACTCTGTTTCAAAATAAAGAATCAAAAATAGGGCAGGGGGTGTAGCTCTGAGGTAGAATACCAATAGGTTCCATTCCCAGTACTGAAAAATAAATAAATAAATAAAATAAAGCATTAGGTTGAATTCTCACATAAGTCATTGCCTGGTATGGCATTTTCTCAGTGTGGTATTATTCATAACACAACTGCAAAAAAAAAGAAAGAGGGAAAGAAAGGAAGGAGAGAAGGAAGAAAGGAAGAAAAGAAAGGAGGAAGGAAGAAGGAAAGATAGAGAAAAGAAGCCAGGTATAGTGGCACAGACCTGTAATCTCAGCACTTAGGAGGCTGAGTCAAAAGAATAACGAGTTTGAAGCCAGCCTCAGTAACTTAGCAAGGCTGTCAGCAACTTAGTGAGATCTTGTTTCAAAATAAAAAATTAAATAGGGCTGGAGGGTGTAGCTTGGAGGTAGAATGTCCCTGGGTTCAGTCCCTGATGAGAGAGAGAGAAACGTGCACTGCATTCAAATACGTGGCAAATGCCAATTGCGGTTTTATTATCCTAACGTTTATCTGTTGGCTCATATATTCTCTCAACACATACTGATAAGAAACCAGTCACATGCTTTATAAGATATCCCTATTCCGGGCGTGATGGTACACACTTGTAATCCCAGCCTTTGGGAGGCTGAGACAGAAAGATCATGGTTTGAAGACAGCCTCAGCCACTTAGCCAGGCCCTCTGCAACTCAATGAGACCCTGTTTCAAAAATATGAAAAAATAGGTCTGGGAGTGTAGCCCGGAGGTAGAAGGGCTTCCAGGAACCCCAGTACCACAGAAAGAAAGAGAAAGAAAGAAAGAAAGAAAGAAAGAAAGAAAGAAAGAAAGAAAGAAAGAAAGAAAGAAAGAGAAAGAAAGGAGGAAAGAAAGAGAGAGAAAGAGAGAGAGAAAGAAAGAGGAGGGAGGGAGGGAGGGAGGGAGGGAGGGAGGGAGGGAGGGAGGAGGAAAGAAAGAAAGAAAGAGAGAGAGAAAGAAAGAAAGAAGGGAGGGAGGGAGGGAGGGAGGAAAGAAAGAAAGAAAGAAAGAGAGAGAGAAAGAAAGAAAGAAGGGAGGGAGGGAGGAAAGAAAGAAAGAAAGAAAGAAAGAAAGAAAGAAAGAAAGAGGAAGAGAGAGAGAGAGAGAGAGAGAGAGAGAGAGAGAGAGAGAGAGAGAAAGACAGACCCAGGACTGGGGGTGTAGCTCAGAGAGAGAATGTCCCTGTGTTCTATACCTAGTACCACAAAATAAAATAAAATAAAATATCTCAAAGTCCACTAGTTACAGAATGTGGCATTCTATTTTAGTCCAAAGATCTGCTCTGGTTTATTTAGACTCCAGCGTCCACTTTGAACCAAGAAACAATTTTTCTTTTGCTTTAGAACAAAGGGCAGATTTTTCCCACTTTGGGATTCCAAGTTAGACGCTGGAGCTTAAGTCCATTGGAACATGAACAGGCTCCTGTATCCTCTTAAGTTCTCAGTAAAAAAAAAAAAAAAAAAAGAAAGTGAAACAAAGCTACTTCTGGAAAAAAAAAAGACTAAAATATACTTATCCAAAGTATTCTAACCCTGTCTCAGAACGTTTCAAAGAAATGGAACATTTCTGGCCCATCCCCACTTGTAGACTGAAGGAATGGGTAAGGGTTACCTCTTCAAGCATCAGTGAAAAGCTGGGTCCTTCATTCCAATTTCCTTTTTATCCCCTCCTGAGAGAGAAAAATAGGTAGGCTTTAATTGATAAGAGTCTCACTCATCTTACATTTCCCATTAGGCAGTTTCACCTGGTGTAATAAAGAACTGCTGCCCGCTGAGCTGTCTGATGTGCGTGGGCACTTGAGTCCTTTTCTGTTGCATCAGACCTTTAATTACCAATTTCTACTAATTTGTTCTATCGTCTTTTAACCCAGGCAGCACTGGGGGAGACCTGCAGTGGCTCAGTGCAGGCATTAGCTGAGCTTTTAGATGAACGAGAAGAGCCCGGGGCTTTATCCGCCAGCGTGTGCGTCAGGTCACTGTGTGTGGAATAGTAATGGCTGTGCGTTCACACCTCCGGGTGTTATAAATTCATAGATTGTTATAATCACCAGGAGCATTTGCAAAAAAGATAAACTTCCCATTACCAGCATACATGCCTTTTATTTCTGGAATGTTACGGCAACCTCTTAAATGGTCTATACGGTATAATTTTATTCTGCAAACATGTACATTATACAGTAAGAACCCACCCGTCTACAACTAAAACACCCGCAGAACTCTAAATAACATTTTACCTATGCATTCACTTTGTATGAATTAGTCTATTTACGTATGATAAGCACACTGCCCAAAGCAATGTTGGGCTGTAATAAAAATTATTCAGATCATGTACAAATGTATTTCATATTGAGACTGATTTCATCTTTTACTTTTTTTTACCTTAATATTTCCATTAAGGAATTACCAAATCCAAAATGGAACTTTCTATCAAAATGAATATCATTTTGCCATGTGCTGAGAATATATTTCATGATGTATATTTTATTACTTTTTTTTTTTTAAAAATTAGCAGTCCGGGTGAGACAGAAAGATCACAGGTTCAAAGTCCGCCTTGGCAGCTTGGCAAAGTTCTCAGCAACCTAGTGGGGCCCTTTAGTGGTTCAGACAGGGACAAGCTACTCTGTGTGTGTGTGTGTGTGTGTGTGTGTGTGTGTGTGTGTGTGTGTATGCATGTATGTATTGTGTGGTACAGGGAATTGAACCCAGGAATAGTCTACCTCTGATCTATACCCTCAGCCCTATCTTACTATCTTATTTATTTATTTATTTATTTATTTATTTATTTATTTATTTTTGGTGGTACTGGGGTTCCTGGAAACCCTTCTACCTCCAGGCTACACTCCCAGACCTATTTTTATACTTTTTATTTGGAAAAGGGGTCTCTTAAGCCAGCGTGGCTGGCTTTGAACATGTGCGATCCCCCTGTCTCCGCCTCCCAAGAGTGGAGATTACAAGCATGCGCCACCACGCCCGGCTACTTTTTAATTTTTGAAACAGGGTCTCACTAATTTGATGAGTCTTACTACTTGTTGGGGCTGTCCTTGAACCTGCAGTCCTCCCATCTCAGCTTCTTTAGTACTGGGATTACAAGCGTGTGCCACTGCACCCAGCTCTAAGACCCCTTTTAAACCTATGGTTTTCACCTCTGCACTGGCTGATCGGGAAGAAGTGGGGGCCCCAAGCATCCTGACATTTGCTTTCTTCTTGTAGGATGAATGGTCTTGCTGCTTGGCGGGGCGTCTGACTTGATAAGGTCAGAGGATGCTCTGGCTGGTCCTGATCATTACCCTCCATGGCTTTTCCAGCCTGCCCAGCATCTGTGTGGCTCTGTTCTGCTCGAGCCTGTCTAGACCACCCTACTGTGTGGTTCCCTGTCCTGTTTCAGGGAGGGCATGAAGAACAGGATGTTTGGTTGGAAAGTTAAATTGAGCAGGGCATGATGGTGCACACCTGTAACCCCAGTAAATGGGAGCCTAAAACAGGAGGGTCACAGGTTCAAAGCTAGCCTGGACAACTTAGGGAAGACCCTGTTTCAAAATAAAAATCAGAAACCAGGTGTAGTGGCACATGCTTGTAATCCTAGTACTTGGAAGGCTGATATAGGAGGATGGCAGGTTCGCGACCAGCCTTGGCTAGTTAGTGAGGCCCTCTGCAACTAGCGAGACCCTTTTTCCAGAGGTAGAATGTCCCTGGGTTCAAAGTACAGCAAAAAATAAGTAAATAAAATTTAAAAAAAGGCTAGAAGTGTAGCTCGTAGGTAAAACTCCCCTGAGTTTAATACCAGTATTTAAAAAAAAGTGATATTAAGCTTCCTGATTGTGGAATCGGTTTTTTTTTTTTTCTCTTTTTTTCCCTTCTCATCTTGTGGGTTTTATCCTGTGAAGCAGTCATAACTAAAAGCTGGGATGGGTTTGGCTTGAGTAATTAACAGAATGCACACACAGGTACCTGACCGGCAGCTCATTATCTCACACAGTTTGCTTGCTAACATAATTCTACATAAAAGTGGGATGGTTTCTTTTATCACCCGCATACTTTTGCGGATTCAAAAAGAAAAAGAAATTTAGCGGAGTAGGTCAGGCAGATGGAATTTGCTCCATAGCTCTTTTTTCCCCCCTCTCTCTCTTTAAACATCCCTTTAAGTGGTGCCATCTTAAATTTTATCGTTAAAGCATATTTGATACTTCCTAACCTGGCGTGGGATACACATACCTCTCCCTTTATAAAAGGTTAAGTGCCCATAAGCCCGGTCTGTTTTATAATTCTCATCCGCAGTTTCCAAACCAGAAAGTTCAAATGCATAAATTGTAATGAAGTTGGCCAGCGAAGCTTAGTTGTAGGAAATGGAGGACGCTCATAGATACCCCAGCTTTATTATTATAAATATTTATTTATAATATTATTTATTATTTAAATAATGATTTATTAATTATTAATAATAATTATTGATTATTAATTATATAATTATTAATGATAATCAAATAATTTTTTATTTAAATAAATAATATTTGTTGTTGTTGTTGTTATTATTATTATTATTATTATTATTATTATTATTATAGTATTATTGCTTTAAGTGCCTTTTCCAAATCTCCTACCCTTTGCTGTCCCTGGTCTCGCTCTTCAGCATGCCGGCCCTCCTTTGAGCACTCACATGCTTGTGTTGGGCCAGAATTACGTGAGTATAACGGGACAGTAAGACCTTCTAGCAGTTAAATTTTCCAAGTCTACAGAGGATCGCTAACTGAGGATTGTCCGTGGCCTCATTATAGCAAATTATTGCAAGACTTTTCCTTTCAACAAGACTGAGTAACTTCTGTATCCAAGGCCCTTTGTTCAAACTGCCCACAAACCCAAATGGATAAGACAGCCATGTTTTAAATGCTTACACTTGGTTAGGGACAGTGGACGTGCACACGATTGGTAGATACCCGGATCAAAATAAAGAGGTGGTGTCATTAGCAAAGGTGAGGTCAGCCGGGCGTGGTGGCGCACGCTTGTAATCCCCACACTTGGGAGGCTGAGACAGGAGGATCGCTCAGGTTCGAAGCCAGCCTCAGCTGGCTTAAGAGACCCTGTTTCCAAATAAAATATAAAATAGGGCTGGGAATGTAGCCTGGAGGTAGAAGGCCCCTGGGTTCCATCCCCAGTACCACCAAAAAATAAAAAAGAAAGGAAGGAAGGAAGGAAGGAAGGAAGGGAAGGTGAGGTCATAGTTTTAAGCAGGAAATTAGGGAAGAGACCCTGTTGGATGGAGTAGATGGTGCTAATTGCCACAGGCTTGGGAAGTGTTTTGCAGCGAAGCAGAAGCAGGTGGTCTCTGTGGGTTAGTGAGTGAAATGGGGGGGCAGGTATTATTTTTTTTCTCTGAAGTTTAATATCAGAAAAGCACAATTCTAGTTCCGGTGCTGTCTTTAAGCAGCAGTGTGGTCTTAGATCGACTACTTTTTTCAATCATCGATTTCCATCTCAAAAATAAACTTTCCCTTTCTTAAGCTTCAGTTTTGGTCTATCTAGTTTTGTTGATTTCATGGAATGGAATGGCCAAGCCTACTTAAAGTACATTTTCATGAAACCCAATTTTTGTATTTATATATTTAGATGACTTTGCATTTTTAATCCTAATCTCTGTCCACTTTAATATAATGTATGTAGAATTGGAGGTGGCTAAAAGACCCCAGGACAGGTAGTGTGCTTATTTTCTTATGAGCTGGAGCTGACTACAATTCCTGGATATTTCCAGTACCTTCTTCCTATGCTGAGCCTTACCTGTAGTCTCTGAAAAGAAATTAAAACCACACGTAAGAGCAGTGTCGGAAAAGTAGGGAAAAATCTAAAGATAGCATGAAAAATATATTGACAGTTTTATTAGTTTATCTTTCAAGACTGATCTGTTTATTTTGTGGTTTGATAAGGTCGTAGAAGAGTCTTTGTTGCAACATGACTTATAGCTCCATAAATCATAATAGCTAGTGCTCATCTGTAATCTAAAAATAATAAATTGCACTTGCATTGATGCCTTTTAAGTTAATGCTTAATCTTATCGCTGCTGTACTTATTAGGGAATATTGTGGCTTTTGAATTTATCAGATGATAAATTATTCCGGCTTTGTAGTTCTTTGAACCTGATCAAATGATAAATTATGATCGCTCTTGACATTAGTTTTTTTTAAGGGTACCATGTATATACACTTTGGTATTTTGCTTTAGATATTTGAAGACAGCCACATAAACCATTATCTTAAGAGAGTAAGATCGGCATGAAATCCATTGCTCTCTGAATCTCATGCTCATGTATTGTTGAATGGCTATTAAGTTTTGTGGTTTATGGAAGCCCTGGGCATAAATTTTTTTCCAAGTGGGAGAACTTCTGACATGCGCAATTCAACATACTCCCACTGACTTTGATCATTACCTCAGGCCTATAATCTCGTTGATACCCAGTTCTTTTTTCTGCAATATAATAGCAAGTCTGTGGGAATAGCAGGTGGCAGAGGCATGCTACCCAAGACAGGCGTCCAGTAGAATGATCTTAGGGCTTTGGGGTGAGTCTTTACCTGTCTTCCTGTTGAAAATTCACCTTCACAATCATCTGCTGAAGGTCTTCATGGCGCTGAACCCTGTGTGCTGCTTTAGAATGGTTAAAGGAAACAAGATTGAGAACATGGTCCCGTGTGCAAGTAGAACTTCTCTCAGTGCATGTATGTAAGTGTAAGGGTGTAGCATAGTGCGTGTGTGCACGTGTACAAGATAACTGTCATGTGACAGTTATCTTCTTTTTGCTTCTGGATGTAGAACTGCCCTAAGCATCTTTAGTAAGGCTGGTCTGTGGTGGTGAATTGCCTCCATTTCTGCTTGCCTTGGAAGGCTTTCATTTCTTTATTTCTGGAGGATAGCTTTGCTGGGTATAGAGTTCTTGGCCGGCAGTTTTTTTCCTTCAGAACTTCATTCAAATGTAACATCTTATTCCCTTCTGACCCTCAAAGTTTCTGCTTCAAAATCTGTTTTTGATCTAACGGAGGTCCTCTTAAGTGTGACTTAGCACTTTTCTCTTGCTGTTTTAGAATTTTGCCTTATGATGGTTTGACTATCATATACCACTTTGATCTTTTGAAATTCCTGTATGTGAACTTCCCAAGATTTGGAAAGTTTTCAGCTGTTTTTTTCTTTCAGTAGATTTTCTCTGTATTTTCCCTTTCCTTCTTCTAGAACACCCTTTATTTGAATATTTGTCCAACAAATATTGAAGTAACTTTAATTAAAATTATGGTGTTTTCTCCTACCTAGACCAGGTCTTTCCTCTGCCAAACTCCTAGGTAGGAGGAAAGGTTCTCTCCAAAAGGAACCATCAGCTTGGGAAATGGTTTCTGAAGCAGCTCACCTATTCCAGCCCTTTGTACACCTGAGTTCCCCACCTGTTTCAGTTATTTTGTACTTACCAGGGTAGGCATGTAAATTTCAGAGGAACTAAAAGAGTCTTAGCCAAAACGGTTTTATTCACACAAAGATTAGACAGGCATCCCCTCTACATGAGATAAAACAAAAAAAAAAAAGCAGCCCCTTTGCATAACTGGCCCCAGGATGAAGCCTGGGTCATAGGACCGGTGTATTCCCGGGTGCTCAGGTTCCTGCTCTAACTGGGCTTTGTTTTCTGACAGGACATTGACGGCCAGGCCCTCCTGCTGCTGACCCTCCCGACGGTACAGGAGTGCATGGAGCTAAAGCTGGGACCCGCGATCAAGCTGTGCCATCAGATCGAGAGAGTGAAGGTGGCTTTCTACACCCAGTATGCCAACTGAACCCGCCGGTCGGGAGTGGCTCATTACCCGTGTGACGCCGCGTCTGGGAAGGTTTTTCAGGACTGAGATTTTGATTCTTTTCCGGGATATGTGAAATGGTACATTTACCAAGTGTCACCAAGAAGCCCGAACCCCAAGAACCCCAGGAAGCAAGAACCCCAGGACCACCTTCATCCGCCAACCTGTTTGATATTTCCATGTTTTGAAAGCACACCGGAATCCCACAGCAGCACTTTCTGTGAACTGGGATTGTGGTTCTGCGTCCAAGCCTGCGGGGATGTGGCAGATCTTCTCTGTATGTCCACATTTCTCCTTTCTCTCTCCCCAAACCAGGCAGATTCCTGGGCACAAGGTTTCCTAAACTGAGGCTCACGTTGAGAGCTGAGATGGGTGCAGTTGCCTCTTCCCAAATGTGGCCATGGAGAATCCTGACTCCCTTGTTGGGAGTTTTTGCTGTAACTGTTCTCTGATCTGTTTATAGACGCATCCTTCTTATTCCCACACGTGCAGCTGTGGTTTTGAGGCACATGTCATTTCTCCGGTTTGATCTTAGTGGCAACTCCTATCTCCGACACAGCTGTGGACACAGATGTGTTAGGATGTTGACACTAAAATGGCACGTCTAATCCTCGGTCAGAGGTGCCTCTAGCGAGTGCGGGAACCAAGGCGTCTCATGTAATGAGATGACTTTTTTCTTGAGTGATTGGAACCTAAGAGCATCTGTGGAGACCAGATCTATCCAGTGTCTCCTTTGGAAACATAATTATCTCCAGCATTCTGATTTTATTGGAACCAGATCTGTGAGATGACTACTCTGGGGAAATGTCAAATTATATGTTGCAGGAAATGCCTAATTTTAGAGAGGAGGAATGGGAAGAGATTTGGGGGAAGTGTTTCCCGAACGAGCATCATTCCCTTGGAAGGATTATGGCAGCAGGTCACTGTGAGTCTCCTATGAGCATCCCTCTGTTCAGTCCCACACTGGCTTGCCCTGTATTCACAAGGAGGCAGGAGTCGGTGGTGTGACTTGGCAGAGCGAGCACTGGATTGGGAGTCAGCAGACTCATCCTGACTCTGCTAATGACCAACTCTGTGATCTTGGGTCATTTTCCATCACTCTGGACCTCATTTCCCTTAGGGATATGGAGATGAGCGCACCACCTCACCAGACCTCCTCCTTCTCTTACTTGTGCTCTAGAGGAAGAGTTCAGGTTTACCAAAAGTAGAAACAGAAAGAGAAATTAAGTGTGGAGCATCAGTTCTTAATTCGGCATCTTCCCACAGCTCATCTGGCTTTGAGGATGCTTATGACATTTCTTCGGCAGTTTTGCTAAATCTAACTTGTTTTCAGGCAAATCTGTGGCTCTAAGAATCGGCTGGCCTTTTATACCCAGCCCTTCACCCGTGTATCCTCAATAAGCCAGTCAGTGTGTTCACACAAGCCCAGATGGACTGCTATATTCTCACGTGGTGGTTTCTCAATGCTTTCTTAAATTTTTTCAAGGAAAGCAAACCTTCGCATCATTCCTTAGTGGACTCTCACACTGGAGGCTTCATGACTTTCTGAGGCTTCTTCTTTTACGAGCCTGTTTTCAGTTCCTAACACATTTCTGTTCATCTTATCTCTGCCTGAGCCTCACCAGTCCCGGTGATGTGGTGTGGTGGAATCATTAACTGCTCCCGTTTGGCTGCATTTAAAGGTGTGATTATCTGTTGAACTTTCAGAACTTCAACTACTTGTGCTAACCTTTCTCAACATTCTGTAATAGTTACAGATAAAAATGGAAAACACATATTCTGTGGTCGAGATTGTTTTAGTCTCCCCTGCAACCTGATTTCTACCATCAAGTTTTAAAGCGTTTGCAAATGGATCTGCCTGGGGACCTGGGGAAGGAGTTTGTTGTCCTGCCTGGTTTTGCAAAGATGGACCTGTCCCTGGTGATTCATGGTTGGCTTGCACTCAGCTGTCTCTCTTCTAAGCTAAAGCATCAACTCTCCTCGGTTTCCCGCCCCTGCCTTCTCAGCCACAGGCTTTTGGCCTTAAATGCTCAGTCCCACAGAGCTAAACTCTGTCCAGAGATTGGTACCCATTTCAAGATCTGTGGCATTTTCTCTGTGCCGTCTCCTGTGTGCTCCTTCACCGTGGCCTTTTCAAGCTGAGATATTTCTGTTGCATTTTAAATGGGGATGAGGACATGTGGTCGCTACAGTGTCACATTGTACTTTGAGAATGAATGTCACCTTCTTGTGCCCTTTCTAGTAGTGGCATAAAGGAAGAGGCGCTACATCAGGGTGAGGGCCTCTTCTGGGTCCACCCAGGGAGCTGCAGGACCACCCACCAGGAAACCCAGGCTGCAAACAGTCCAGCCACCATCGCTAAGAGCAGCTTCTTCTTGCTTCTTCTGGAGCCAAATATCCAGGACTCTCCTTATCTTTCAAACAGGAACTTTACCTTCATGTTCTCTGCGTGGTACCTGTCACCTTGTCAACTTCAGCCTCATGATGAGGAGGTGGCTGGGACCTACGCTGGAGCGACCGGTCTTGGAGCCATCATGGATGCTGTCGGTGTGCTGTGTCTCTCATAGCCCTCCAGGCAAGTGGAGAAACATTTTAGGACCGAGGAGGTGCCTTTCCTCCGAGAGTTGCCAGTGTCCTCCTGAACTGGGATTCTTTATGGATTTCCACCTCGGTAGACATACTTCCTTCACATCGGCTACGGTTGTTACAGAATTGTAGTTTCTAGAATCTCTCTCTAGATTCACCTCTCACCAGCTTCTGTCTTAAACACAGGGCCAGTTTCCAAGGAGTTTTTCACTGTGTTGTGTTCTTGTTACTTATGGCAGAAAAATTTTTACACCCCAGCCCATAAGCCAAAAATGTGTTGGTTTACATACCGATAAATGATGCCCCTCTGTTCTTTCTCTGGATGGTACCATTTATTTCTCTCTCTTTGATCATCTTCTAGGACCATAGTTGTCTCCTTTAGGCACCTGGTCCTCGTGTCTGTTGGACCACTTCATTACCTCTAGAACTGGCTGAACGGTCTATACTTGAGACTTCGCAGTCCAGGCCTTGTGCATAATCCAAGAGTCAAGAATACCAGCTGGCTTTAAGGCAAGGGTCCATTGCTCAGTCTGCCTTAAACCTAAGGAATATTGTTTTAGCCCGTAACATCTTGACTGCATTTGTACTGTGTTGTTAAAAGATGTTGTCCACAAGAATAAAACATGACAGTCTGAGAAGAACAGAATACTACTGATACTACAGAACTCCTTTGCTTTCTAAGCTCCCCTCGCCACAGAGCTCTGTCGCGCAGAGAAGGCATCTGCCACTTTTAAAATCAGATTCCTTTGATCAAAGCTTGAGTCACGCACCGTATTTGATCTGGATGCCAATTTAAGTTTCTCTATCTTATTTGATCATCTTTGAAAGATCGTTTCCTCTGTTCTCTTTGATTTGTTCCTCAATAAATTAAAATGATCCAAAATTTAACACTGCCACCTCTGTAACCTTCCATAAAAATCTCCAGAAGGTTGATTTTGATCAGCCTTTTGAAGATGGGTCTGTTTCCTAATTTATCCCATAGAATTTTGAGCATTGTATGAGGTGAGAGCTGGATTTGCCTTCTCTCTTAGACCAAACACCCCTTTCTAAGAGCTGTTCTCCCTTTCTTTTGGAAGCAGTAGGGGTTTTCATACTTACTTACTGGAACGCCCCTTCATATTTATTTCTGTATATAGGACTAAAACAAAACACAGTGGTATTCAGGTCTTCGTTGTGGTTTGAACATCATTGCTGCTTTTGGGTTAAGATGGTGAAGCTAAGCTCCAATTTCCCTATATTCTGTCTTAGAAAGCTGTGATCGGTTGTGCAATTATTTGGAAGGAAAAATAGTAAATGAAAACTCCTGTAGTTCTCAAGGAGGAAGTCTGCGGAGAGATATCCAGACTAACCTGTCACCTTGATGCAATAATAAAGTCGTGAGGGAACACCATATTGACCACTATTCCAGTTTAATGATTTCTCTTAGTTATTCTCGGTTCTTTCCTGTTTAAAAGTTTTTTTTTTTTCTCCTGATAATGCCTCCCTTGCACCTGATGGAACTCTGAAGCTGGTTAACTTTCTTAGCTTTTATATCACTCGAATAGTTTACAGATAACCAAAACACACTGGGATAAAATCGAATTGTGCTATCTTGGGTCCTTTCATTTATCTCAACATTGTCATGGTTGACGCTTGGTGTCACCATGGGTTTTGGTTAATAGCAGCTCATCCCGTTGCTGGAGTTGCTGTCTGGTTTTGTGTTCAGTGGGCAGAATTCAGCGCCAGTGAGACAGAGGTCCTTTCACACAACCAGAGCAGAACAGTGCTTTGTGTGGGCCAAAGAGCTGCCCTGGAGGGGAAAAAAAAAGAAGGTTTGAGGACAATCATTTACTGGAAAAACAAAAAAACACTTTATGATGGGAAATTTGAGGCCGATATTTTAAGTAATAGAAAAAGTATTCATCTCACTCGTGGTTCACAATGGAAGCTAGCATGATGTACCTAGAGGTGTAAAGTAGCTCTACTCGTGAGTGTCCAAAGCCCTTGAACTGTTTTGCATTCCAGTTTGAGTAGTTTGTATTAAAATTTGATTCAAATCTTGTGTATGTTTCGGTGCATAAGAGGGAAGAATTGGTGTCTTTTGAAATTTGCAGGATAAAGGGCATGATGTTCGTTTGCTGTAAGATTGAATTCTGTATATATGTTTTCATGTAAATAACTGAAAATCTATATCAGAGTTATATTTTAATTTTTATTCTAAAAGAAAAAAAAACCCTTTTTACTTGAAAAAATTGTAAGCCACATTGTTAATAAAGTAATGACAAATTCTGTGGTGGTGTTTGTGTCTTTGTGTTGAAGGATATTAAATATTAATTTTAGAGGTTGCTTTAGGGTCCTTTTGTTCTGAAGTTTTGTAGTCTTGTTTCTTATTGTGTGTGTCTGTTTGCTTTTGCCGAAACTAAAGCATCTGGCTTTAGGTTGTTCACAACCATGACTCTCAGTGTTGTGTATGACCTTTCAAAATCACGCCCTGTCTCTGGAACTTCATTCTCAACCAACATTTATTAATTAATTAATTTATTTATTTGCCAGAACATTCTCGTATACCATCACATGACTACCGCCAACAAACTCATTCTGGTGTTTCTAGACTGCCTCATGCTTTAGTGGAACAACAGCTTGGTTTCTAGGAGAGCCGAGATTAAGTAGCCACCTTGATCTTCTCCCTGTGTGTGCCACAACTAAGTCTCGCGCATCCACTTTGGAAGAAGAGACCCCTTTGCTGTTGTGCCTCATCTCTGGAATCTCTTCTGGGCAGAGCACACTGGCCTCCTCTCCACCATTACAGGTAATGTTCCATAGGAACCGAAGGAAGGTAGAAGTTAGTCAGTGGAGGTGGAGAAATGCTGGGGTCCTTTCCTCCATCCCAGACTTTATCAAATCTCTTCCTTCACTTTGTAGTCTTTGGCCCAGCCAAAGACTGTAGGTACATCTTCCATTTTGTTTTAATTATAGAAGCTTTATTTTTTTATTTTTTATTTTTGTGGTTCTGGGGATGGAACCCAAGGGCATTCTACCTCTGAGCTACACCTCCAGCCCTATTTTTTTATTCTTTATTTTGAAATAGGGTCCCGTTAAGTAGCAGAGGGCCTTACTAAGTAGCTGAGGGTGGCCGTAAACCATGGTCCTTCTGTCTCAGCCTCCCTACTACTGGGATTATAGCCACCACGTCAGGCAGAAGGTTTTTTTTTTTTTTAATAATAGCAAAAATTTTGTACCAAAAAGAAAGCCTGCATGGGAAACATTGGGAAAGCTACGTGGGAAACATTGCTTCTTTTCTCAGATACACTATAGCATATAAGATACCAGACAATATGGATAATTAAACATGATCATTGTATTTCTATTTCTACTTGAAGATCTTTGAGAACCTAAGTTTAAAGGCTGAATATATAACAAAGAGAAGCCAGGTGTGGTGGTACACTTCTGTAATCCCAGTACTTGGTGGGCTGAGACAGGAGGATCGCAGGTTTGAGGACACAGCCTCACCAAATTAGCAGCACCTTGTTTCAAAATAAAAAAGCAATGGAGTAGAATGCCCCTGGGTCCAATCCCCAATATCACTAAGTAAAAAAAAAAAAAAAAAGAAAAGAAAAAACTAATGAATAATAAGTTAATAAAGCAAAACATAAACATTTCTAGATCTCCAAATTAAATGAATCAAAGCAAAATCTATTTCTTTCCATGTTGTAGCTAATATATATAATACATACTATATATATATTTTAGGTGGACACTAGGGATTGAATCCAGGGGCATTCTACCTCTGAGCTGCACATGCAGCTCTTTTTATTTTCTCATTTGAAAAGGTCTTATTAAGTTGTTGAGAGTCTTACTACATTGCTAAGGCTGTTCTTGAATCTATAATCCTTCTGTCTCAGCCTCCCAGGTACCAAAAACTTGTTTTCAATTCTCTGCTACTTAGTCAGGATGTGTGCACCTTTGAGTTTACTAGGATGAATTACTTTCCCCTTTATATTGTGGTCTATGGTTTGACTGTTTTAAGTTCATGAGAAGAATACAGTGTCTGCTAGAAGTTCAAAGATTATGTGTTATTTTTGTTTTTTGTTTATTGATTGACACTGGGACTGTAACCCAGAGGCATTCTACCTCCAAGCTACACCCCAGATAAGATTGTGTTTCTTATTTGGAAACAGGGTTTTACTAGGTTGCTGAAAGCCTCACTAAGTTGCCGAGGCTAGCTTTGAACCTGTGATCCTCGTGTTTCAGCTTCCCATCTACTGGGATTGCAAGCACCATGGCCCCGCCAAAGATTACATTTCAAATATACAGTTTAGCTGGGCGTGGTGGCGCATGCTTGTAATCCCCACGCTTGGGAGGCGGAGACAGGAGGATCGCGCAGGTTCGAAGCCAGCCGCGCTGGCTTAAGAGACCCTGTTTCCAAGTAAAAATACAAAAATGGGTCTGGGAGTGTAGCCTGGAGGTAGAAGGGCTTCCAGGAACCCCAGTACCACAAAAAAGAAAAAAAAAATATACTGTTTATGTGAACATGACTTTGTCTGGTTCCAGGCGAAAATCAGACATTTTATCAGGGAGGTGAAAATACTACATCAAAAATAATAATAGATGAGCCACAGAGGTTTACTAGGGGATAATTTCATCAGGTTTTTTTTTTATAGCAACCCAAGCTTGGGTTGCTGCATATCCATGTAATGTATTTCATTTATGTCAAAGTATATTGTTCAGTGTTCTGTAGCTGATATGTATAACTGATGTTTCATAGTATAAAAAAAAGGTTTTTTTGTTATTCTGAAGTCATAATTACACCGATATACAATGACCACTGCCAATATGCCTTGGTGTCCAGGACCAAGATTTGTTTTGTGATAGTGCCATCTTTTTTGGAATTTTTTTTAATAGTTTTACTATGGTTAGGTAAATAATTTGTGCTTATATAGAAAGAGAACAGGATAAAGACAGACAATATTGATTAGGAGAAAGACTCCACATGCTGCGCTTTTTATTGGGTACACATACTTGTTCTTTCACTTGCCAGTATGCAACACTAAATCTATAAAAGGCTAATAGTAATATGTCCAAGCATGGTTGATAGGAAGCCTAGATATTAGATACATATTGAATGATTCCAAGCACACAGTAGATGAATTAGATCCCCAGCTTCATCAGGTACCTGCAATTCCTGGACCCTTGCCGCTAACCCGCTGGAACATCATGGTCACTATTGCCGGTGCCTCCTTCACTCCAACCTCAGCAGGAGCCTGGGCCGCCCAGGTGCACTCACTCCATTCCAGCCCTTGAGAGTTTGGGTGCCATTCACCATCTCTGGATTCAAATGGAATTCACGTGTTCAAGTGCAGGATCTGGCTTTCACATCAGTTGACCAGAAAGGCCAAGTGACGTCACTCTCAGACAAGAGGAGTTACCTTGGAATCTAATGTCCTAGAGCACCGACCTGGACCAGGGAAGGAGATGGGAGAGAGCTATCAGCTGAGCTTCCTCCCAGCTCCCCTGGTCAGCTATTCTAAAAAAAAAAAAAAATGGTACTTGTGTAGCTGGGCATGGTGGCACACACCTGTAATCCCAATATTTGGAAGGCTGAGATAGGAAAACTGCAGGTTCAAGACCAGGAGTCTCAGCAACCTAGGAAGATCTTGTTTCAAAAAATAAATAAAAAGGGCTGGAGGTGTAGCTCAGAAGTAGAATGCCTCTTGGTTTAATTCCTAGCAACACACACATGCACACACACACACACACACACACACACACACACACTCAAATGGCATCATGTGTGGCCTGTCCAGTGGTGTCTCACTTGATGGAGAAATCACCTGTGTTTTCTTAAGGCGAATCCAGCTCCGCAGTGCACTACCTGGTATTCATTTTCCTTTTCTCCCTGCCTCAGTTTCTACTTTTCATTCCTGCTGCCTTGGTATTTTATTCCAAAATAAAATATTGTCATACAAGCTTTGCCTGAGACTTTATTTTTTGAAACCTAGGCAAAACCATTGGTACTCAAGGTTTTGTAGAAAACAATCTGTTGGAAAGGAAGTTTGAAAGTATATTGCCATCGCCGGGCGTGGTGGCGCACGCTTGTAATCCCCGTGCTTGGGAGGTGGAGACAGGAGGATCACGCTGGTTCGGAGCCAGCCTCGCTGGCTTAAGAGACCCTGTTTCCACATAAAAAAATATAAAATATGTCTGGGAGTGTAGCCCAGAGATAGAAGGGCTTCCAGGAACCCCAGTACCACCAAAAAAAAAAAAAGAAGAAAGAAAAAAGAAAGTATATTGCCATCTGTCTAAAAGCAAGAAGAACATATTTGCTCATGATAAGTAATGGATTACACATCCAGATACTCAATATCATCACAATCGCCAAAGCTTTTTATTCTGGTTAGTTGGCATTAGCTGCAGGTAGAAGCATGGCTGTGATGTTAGGGGCACTATCTTAATAACAATGGTGTGTAGGTAATTGGTTTGGGCATCCTTAGAAAGGGGAAATGTTAAACTTGGGGAAGCAATTGATCACCTCCAGGGCTTCTAAGGCCATGTTCAAATATGCTTTCATTATATGCAGCCACACACACACACACAAAAAAAAAAAAAAAAACACTGAAAATCAGCCCCAGGATCTGATTATAAGGATGTCAGAGCTGAAAAAAAATAATGTTTTTAAGATATTAACTTTTTTCAAAGTTAAGGGTCTGATAAGGAAAGAATAGAAATTCAAAGCCTGGGATGGAACATTGCATACATTAGCCAAGGATCTTGAACTTCAACTTCCCTGAAAACTCCTAGTCAAACAAACAAACAAACAAACAAACAAAAATAAACAAAAACAGTCCCTCTCCCCAGGTAGAAACACTTCTCTTGCTTGAACACCACTGAGCAGCTTCACCTGAGAGAGAGAGAGGTTCTTTGCAAAATTATATTATTTTCAGATGTGTTTCCCTTTGACCCATTATTGCTTCTACAATAACCAGATTTAGGTCTCAGCACAGCCTGAGTAGGGAGATACAAACCTGACCCTGATCTACAATGAGCCATCCACACAACAAAGGAATTATTATTATTATTATTATTATTATTATTATTATTTTATTATTTTGTGGCACTCGGGTTCCTGGAAGCCCTTCTACCTCTGGGCTACACTCCCAGACCTATTTTATATTTTTTTATTTGGAAACAGGGTCTCTTAAGCCAGCGAGGCTGGCTCCCAACCAGCGCGATCCTCCTGTCTCCGCCTCCCAAGTGCGGGGATTACAAGCGTGCGCCACCACGCCCGGCAACAAAGGAATTACAGGATGTGGATGAGACACGCCAGTAGACCTGTAGGAGTAAATGAGGGTGCTGGACCAAGTAGAACAGGATAGGAAGCTGAGTATGGGGCTAATAATGACAGTGAGCACTCCCCCGATGACCTGGAATTCAATATTGTTGTGTGAACCTCTTGGGGCCAGTTTAATGACTACCTGAGTTGTTTCCCAGATATTGGCCTATGGTAAATACGATGGAAATGTCCTAATATCCTTATAGTGTCGAGGAGAAGATCAGAGGCTGTGAATTTTGTGCGTATACCATGTCCATTAGGACTATTTTGTTTTTTATCCAGCCATTGCCCCTGTAATCTCATTTCTCAATTTTGCTCTCTGTCTCAGCGGACTGTGCCCAGGGTCATTGCTGGCTCCATCTTGGCCCTTTATCCACAGCTGCTCAGAACTCCTCATACCTGAGCCAGCAGAGCTTCAGTTCCTCCCACCCTTTACGAACCCAGGTAAATCAAGGGTGTGTAAAATTTGGGTCCTCCGGGTAACACGTTGGAGGTGCTAAGGAGCTACTGTCCTATGGTATAAACTTTGATCAGTGAGATTCAGGAGGCAGCCGGTAAATAAACTGCTCTCCCAGACTCTCCCAGATGGATTTTCCCCATATGGTGCCTCTCTGTCCAGAGACACCCACACGTCTGAACAACTTTATAAGCTTTCTGACGGAACCATGGCCAAGTCTACAACGCAGCACTGATATTTCATTTTTCTTCTCCCGCACCTGTTGTCAGCCTGGGATTACTTCCGACCCTCCTGCGAAGCATCAGATTGTAAACTATTCAAGCCTCAAGACTGTAAGCTTTTTCCCCCGAGGTCGTTTTCCAAGGAACTGGTCTGAAACAGTAGGCACTTAAAAAAAAAAGAAGTTCTGATGGTACTCACATATGCAATGTGCAAATAATAAAGACAAAATATTCTGCTCCCACTCATCACGTCATCTGGAGCCTGGGAAACCAACCAGCCTTCAGTCAGCTGAAGGCTCTTTCTGTGAATACTTTCTAGAATTACTTTAAGATGCTGGTTGAGAGGTTAAAATTTAAAATGTTCTTTCTGATTATTAAAGTAATACGTGTGCATTATAGAAAATCTGAAGAGTAAAGAATGTCATAAATGGCCCATTATCTCATTATATTCAATTACCACTTTATCATACTTCCACTTCTATTTATAACACGATACTGAAATCAAGTTGTGTATACTATTTGAGAAACTTCCACTGGTGTTTTGCAATCATGCTCTGTGAGAGGCAGTTAATACATTTATACATTAGTGGGTTTTTGTTGTTTTTTTTTTGTTTGTTTTTTGGTGGTACAGGGGTTCTTGGAAGCCCTTCTACCTCCAGCCTACACTACCAGACCTATTTTATACTTTTTTATTTTTGGAAACAGGGTCTCTTAAGCCAGCACGGCTGGCTTCAAACCTGCGCAATCCTCCTGTCTCCGCCTCCCAAGCGCAGGAATTACAAGCGTGCGCCACCACGCCCGGCACTAGTGTGTTTTTTTTTTTTTTTTAAGATATAGATATATTTTGGGTACTGGGGACAGAACCCTGGGCCATTCCATCTCCAAAGTATAGCCCCAGTCCTTTTTATTTTTTCTTTTGAAACAGGGTCTCCCTAAGTTGCTAAGGGCCTCACTACTTTGCTGAGGTTGGCCTTGAACATGTGATCTTCCTGTCTCAGACTCCCAAGTGCTGGGATAACAGCTGTGGGCAAACACACCCAGATAAATAAATGTTTAAATAATTCAATGTGATAAAACAAAGGTGTATGTACTGCTCACTCAGATTCTTTTTTTGTGGTACCAGGGATTCAAACTTGAGGCATTCTACCTCTGAGTTACACCCCCCACTCTATTTTTCATTCTTTATTTTGAAACAAGTCTCACTAAGTTGCAGAGGCCTTACTAAGTAGCTGAGGCTGGCCACAAACTTGTGATCCTCCTGTCTCAGCCTCCCAAGTACTGGGATTACAGGCATGTGCCACCACTCCCTGCTCACTCAGATTCTTAAAAAATATATATCATTTTATTTTCTTTAAACTTGTATATGTCTATCTTACTAAGTCGAGATCCCTCTATCTCTTCCTTGATTCTATTTCTCTATTTTTATCTTTAGGAAATAACCACCATTCTGGTTTGGGTGTTTCCAATACCTACAAAGATTTTTCATATTACTACATCTGACTATAAGCATCATAATATTATACTACGTTTTGTGGAGTTTGTCCCTCTGTCGTTTTTCTGGTTGGCAGAGATGTTTACCTCACTGTTTTAGTGTGGACAGGTCTTACTGATTCCATTTCACCTACTCCTGTTTTGTACTCAGAACAGAAGTGATGTGGCCAATTTTAAACTTACATTTAGATTAAAGATCTCTCCAAGCCAGTCATGCTGGTGCACACTTATAATCCCAGTACTTGGGAGGCCGAGACAGGAGGATGGCAGGTTCACAGCCAGCCTCAGCTCCTTAGTGAGGTGCTCTGCAACTTAGTGAGACCCTGTTTCAAAAAATGAAGCATAAAAAATAGGTTTGGGGGTGTAGCTTAGAGGTAGAATTCCCCTGGGTTCAATCCCCAGTACCAAAAAAAAAAAAAAAAGGTCTCTCAAAGTTTCCTTTTAAAAGCATTCTCCCCAGCAGCAGGTGGTATGAGAGTATGCCCTGAGAATGAAACTAATTTTTGCATTATTTGGGCTATTTAGAAAGACGATTTTCTAGCCTATATGAAAACTTCTATCGGCATGGGGTTCATTTGAGTTACACTTCCCAAAATACTCACCAAGACGACATTTTTAAATGCCTCTTTTGCGTAGTCTAACTCTCGGTAAAACTTATATATTTTTTGTAAATGGCTTGCAGAAAACTGCTTTGCATAGTATTCCCTTTGCCCTCTTGTCATAAAACCCTGTTCCTGAGAGAGATGTGAATTTGGGAGTGATATAAATGTGAGGTGGGTCTCTCTTGTTCTGTGTGGCACATTAACGGTGTTTACAACTTACCACGGTTTGAGCAAATCGATTCATTCTCTCCCTTCTGTTGGCGTGCATGATTAATAATAACCGTATCATACGTGATTAATAATAACCGTATCATGCATGATTAATAATAACCGTATCATTGCCAGCATGTGAACTGTGTGTCACTTTTCAAGTGGGACCACTTGAAACAGGAAACCTTACCATGCAAATGAGCTGATTATGCATAGACCCGCCCATTTAGAGCTGAGAGCTCCCTATAGTTTATTCCAATGAATTGTGATGAAAACATTCTATGAAACGTTTAACAAGCATGTGTAATGCTACCTTGTCTTATAATAAAACCTAAACTACATTAATTTGTATAACAATAATATTTTATCTGCCAAGTATGATATGCTGGGCTAGCTACATTAGAAAATAAATCACTGTATTAGTGGCTTTTATTTGTGTGTGTGTGTGTGTGTGTGTGTGTGTGTGTGTGTGTGTGTACTGGGCACCGAATCCAGGAGAACTGTACCTCAGATCTATACCCCCAGACGTATTTTTTTATTCTTTATTTTGAAACAGGGTCTCAATGGGTCTTGAAGGGCCTAAGTTGCTGCAGCTGGCAGTGAACCTGTGATCCTCCTGTCTCAGCCTTCCAAGTACTGGGATTACAAGTGTGTGCCACCATGCATGGCTCCCCCAGCCCTATTTCTTATTTTTTGTTTTGAAACAGGGTCTTGCTAGGTCGCTGATCATGTTACTACATCATTGCGGCTGTCCTCAAAGCTGTGGTCCTCCTTTTTTCAGCCTCCCAAGTACTGGGCTTACAGGCATGCGCCACCAAGCCCAGCTTGATCGTGGCTTTTAGAAGGACAGATGCCAGAGAGGAGGAAGGCAGATCAAGCACCGAACTAGCTATCAAGAAAAACAGGAGCTGATGTGTGTGCAGTAAAGGATCTAGTTGTACCTAAAGAAGAGAAATAACATTTAGAGTCTTTTTCATTTGCCTGTACAAGGTCCCAACCCTGTCACTGGCCTTAAAGCTGGGACTGAAAGATCAAAGTCCTGCATGGACAGTCAAGAGACTCATGGGTGTGAAGCGGATGGCAGAGACACTGGGCAGCTGGGGGACACACCTCAGGAGGGTCATCTACCAGCTGGCTCTCAGTAAGAATGTGGGACAATGTTGTCTTGCCTATTGATGTCGGGAAAGTGAACCAGAAATCCTGGTGATATCACATCTCAGAATTATCAAATGTTGGTAAGAAATTCAAGCTTTTTTCTTATCCTTTTATTGGTGCGTTATAGTCTCATATAATGTAGTTCAGAGTACACGCATGCACATGATACCTGCAACATACCTGCACACAGCACTTGGTGGGCAATCCCCCGGCCCCCTCCCCATGCCCCCTTCCCCCATAAAGGGTATTGAGATTGACACTGGTATTCTCACATGCGTGCAGGAGATCGATGGAAGTGATTCCTTTATGAGTTCTCTCTCCTCCCCGTCCTCCCCTGGACCACTTCCCTGCCTCCACTGGGGTTTCTCCTCCGTTTTCTGAGGCCCCTCTGGTATCCCTAATACTCCCTGGCTTCTGCATATGAGAGAGGACCTGATGATGACCAAAGAAAGCGCCTTCCCCTTGGTTCAAGCCCCCGGCTGTAGCCTGCTCCGCCCAGCGAAGGCCTCAGTGCAGAGGAAGCCTGTAGTACAGTCTACGACAAGTGTAAAATGGTTGGCAACTAGTTTTTTTTTTAATCACTTTTCTCAAAGTAGTCTAAATTTGACCTATTTTGACCATAGTTAAAACTAGTTTAGAATTAATTTGTACTCAGCTGAAGTCTTACATATAGTCAAAGTCTTTGCAATAATATTTTATAATGGGAAGCATTATATAGATAAACAACACACATTTTTGCTTCGGGTCCCTGGCTAAGGTGCAGGTGGCTATATCCATGTGTGTGTGTTGGAGGAGAGGGTACTAGTGATTGAACCCCAGGGGCATTCTACCTCAGAACTACAACCCAGCCTTATTGTATTTTAATTTTGAAACAAGGTCTAGAAAAGTTTGAACCTGCAATCCTCCTGTGTTGGCCTCTAAGATACTGGAAGGACAGGCATGTGCTACTCTGTACCTGGTGTACTGGTCCAGATTTAGAATGTGTGCCTAGCCCTCAGAAAAGCAAAGTAGCCATGTTGGAAGCCCAGCTTGGTTATTAAGGAGGATCCCTGGGCACGTGGCTTTGGGATGTTGGAAGAGCTCTCCTCCCCCTGCGAGCTCTCTGCTTCCGGCCTCAGTGATGGGAGAGTGGAGTCTTTGTTCCTCTAAGTTGTGTGTGGTCAGGCTTATTGAAGGTCCAGCGAGGAGAAGGTTTATGGAGACACCTGGCTAATGTCTATTTTAATTCAGAGAGAAGATGCTAGAAATGAGGAATGTCTATTTTAATTCAGAGAGAAGAGGCTAGAAATGAGGAAATCTAACATTTAGGCTTGCTCTGCTTTTAACTGTATAACCTAGATCAGGTACACTAAACTCACTACTTTCCCCTTCTTTCTTTTCACCCCATAAAATAAGTGAGAATTAAAATGATTTGATGATTTAATAGCCAGAATGTGTACACACACACACACACACACACACACACACACACACACAGAATTACAATATGATTTCTTCTGTGTTAGAAATAAATATACACAAGCATATGTAACTTAGATTGATGTTTGCATGAAAAACTCTAAAAACAAAGGAAATTGCCACAGTATAATTTACTCTAGGAATGACAAAATGATGATCATTATTGTCTGACTAGATAACCATGTTCCCCACCTATGTCCTTACTCTCAAATGCTAATGAGATGCTAAGGGGAGGTGATGGACCATTCGGAGCTAGCCCACTGCTCGGGAATCACTGATCTCCTTACGCCTTAGCCACTGACCACACAGCCCTTCCTTCATCTGTGTGTTCACGTCTCTGTCCCTCCAGCTGGTACAAGAAGACTTGGAGAGCTGGTTCGCGCTGTCATCAAATCATCGCTCAGCTCACAATCCTCAATCCCAGAATGCCATGCTCCATCGGGTTAGGAGTTCTCATTCCCAGTTCCCAGAAGGCACAGCGGAGGCCCCAGCAGGATGAGTGAGTGCCTTTCCCAAGATTACACAGCGTGGTCCCATCCTCAGCAACTGGGTGTTTAATAAACAGTTACTAACTAAAGCTGGAAGGGACATAGTTAAAAGCTTGAGAAGCATTGAAAAATAAAAGGAGAAAATAATGAAGAAGGAAGTTGACTGTGACTGTATGATGTGCATGTTCAAATAGGTGACAACGAATCCCACGGTTAGGTATAATTATAATGCACCAACAAAAAGCAGTAAATTTTTATGGTGGATCCATTTCCAGTTTTCTCAGGAATCTCCACACTGATCTCCATAGAGGCTGAACTAGTTTTCACTCCCGACAACAATGTAGAAATTATTTCCCCACATCCTCGCCGACACTTGTTGTTTTTTGACCTCTTTATGCTTGCCACTCTGATTGGGGTCAGATGGAATCTCAGTGTAGTTTTGATGCATCTACCTGATGGCCAGTGATGTTGACCATCTTTTCATGTATCTATGGGTCATTTGTATCTCTCTCATTTTGTGGTACTCAGGATTGAACCCAGAGGCATTCTACATCTGAACTAAACCCCCAGCCCGATTTTATTTCCTTTTTTTTTTTTTTTTTGGTTTTATAAAGAAGTTTTTGAGCTCACAGTTTTGGGGGCTGAAGGTACAACTACTCTGTTGGCCTTCCTCCTTGTGTCACGTGGGAAATGGCATCAGAATCCCGGAATATTGTGTGAGAGGAAGAAATCACATGGGGAAATAAGTCAGAGAACAGGAGAAGTCAGGCTGGCTCTTTTGTAGCAAATTGCACTCATAGAAAAAAGACAGGGGCCTTTCAGAGGATTGGACACCCATTCTCTTCCCACTGGGCTACAATCTTAATAGTCCTACTACTACCTCTTTTAAATTTTATCATTTATTTATTTTTCATAAAATAATAAATGTGTCTATCCAATTCAGTTGCCTGATTCTTGGATCATATTGAAAATGGCATACATTCAGACTGTGCTTAGTGCCCTTTCATCCACCCACTGCCCCTTCCCCCTCTCCCAAAAATGAGTGTCCAGGTTGACCATGCTACGTTCATAATTTTACACATATTCTAATGTAGCTCTTCCATTAATCCACCCCAGCCTTCTTGAAAACAGAGTCCCACTAAGTTGCAGAAGGCCTTGCTGAGTTATCAAGGCTGACTTTGAACCTGTGATCCTCCTGTTTCAGACTCCCAATTATCTCTTCTTTTGTAAAGTTTCTATTCAATTCAGCTGCCCGTTTCTTGATTGGGTTATTTGTTTTTCTGGTGTAAAGTCTTTTGAGCTCTTTGTTATTCTGGAACTGGGGATGGAACCCAGGTGGATTCCACCTCTGAGCTGTATCCTCAGCCCTATTTTTTATTCTTTATTTTGAAACAGGGTCTCACTAAATTGCAGAGGGCCTCCCTAAATAGCTGAGGCTGGCCATGAGGCTGTGATCCTCCTGTCTCAGCCTCCCAAATGCTGGGATTACAAGCATGTGTTACCACACCTGGCCTGCATGTTTGTTTTTTAGATAAGAACCTTCAGATATGATCAGACCTGCCTGAAGAAGAAGGAGGGAACATCACAGTGGCCAGAGACACAGATAAGAAATATGAATCGTGATTAAATTTAACCGTAGGAGTAAGATGTGACAACCCACGCCATCATCTCAAATCAGTATTCTCTGTGACATGTTAGTCACAGATGCTCCAACTCCAGAGGAGAAATACACTTACCAATAAAGTAGACAGCCAGGCGTGGTGGTGCACACCTACAGTTCTAGTACTTGGGAGACGGAGACAAGAGGATGGCAAGTTCATGGCCAGCCTCAGAAACTTAGTGAGACCCTCTGCAATGTAGTGAGACCCTGTTTCAAAGTAAAAAATAAAGCAAAATCAGGCTGGGTTATAACTCAGAGGTAGAATGCCTCTGTGTTCAATTCCCAGTACACACACACACACACACACACACACACACACACACACGTATACACACACACGCATACACACACACACATGTATACACACACACGCATACACACACACACACGCACACGCACACACACATTCACACCAGGCATTCTCATGCCTATAATCCTAGTACTCTGAAGGCTAAGACAAGAGAATTGCAGGTTTGAGGACAGCCTCAGCAACTTATTGATTCAACATTGTTCCAAAAAAAAAAAAAAAAAAAAGATATGGGAGTGTAGCTTGGAGGTAGAATGCCCCTGGGCTCAATTTCCAATCTCTCTTTTCCCCAGCTGTAAACACACACACACACACACACACACACACACACACACACACACCTCACAAGTTAAAAGACAGAGCAGAATGAAGAAACCAAGAATGACTGAATCGCAGTCTGAGTTTATAAATAGATTGGAGACCTGATTCAGACTAAAGCATCTTTTGTTCACTAACTGTCTAAAGAAAATGAGGCCAAAACAGATTTCAAAAAATCAAGGAAATGGACTGAGGAACACAACTTTTATTTTAATTGGATGGAAATGTATTCGCTGATGGATCTATCCTGAGCTTCTATAGAGGATGTAGCAGGTACTCAGTAAACAAATGCTCTGAGGGCTCTGGCTGGTGTTTAAGGAGAGCAGGAAGCGCTGCCCGGAAAAGGTCTGCTATTTATAGTTCTGCGGTCAGAACATCTGTGCAGCTATAAAAGAACGGAAATTTCCTGGTTGGGGGAATTTTTTTAAGCATATGAAAATTAGAGTGTTTTTACTTTTATTTTTTCTAGTGTTAAGCATTGAACCCAAGGAATTTCTACTTCCAAGCTACATCCCTCACCCTTTGGTGGTTGTTGTTTTGTTTTGGAAAACAATTTTACTAAGTTGCTGAGGCTATCCTTAAACCTGTATCCTCCTGTTTCAGCCTCCCAAGTACTTGGATTTCAGACATACACCGCCACTCCTGGCTTAGAGTGTTAACTTTAAAACCAAAAAATACTTTTCTTGGTGTATTATAAATATGCATCATAATGAGGTTCAGTGTGATAAAAATGAACATGCACACGGCGCCTAGTGTACTTTTTTTTGTAAATACCATATTCAAAATTTATTTTTCTCTTTCTTTTTGACATAAGTGTGTATTAGTAATAAACAAAAAATAATGATAAAATGATATGCATAATATAAGGTTATCACTTATTTTTTATTACTAGTTGATATAATGTGCTTGACAATATTACAAAATGATAAGGACACTGCATATGGTCTCTGTCACTCTATTTCTTTATGTGAAATGAAATTAGCCATAAGAAAAAAATATGGCCAATAAATATATGAAAAAAATGTTCAACTGTGTATGCATGCACCTAGTGTACTGTAAAGGGGGACCCTGGAGCTTAGCTAAGTCAGGCTGGGAGTCGGTTTCCTGCCTAATGAGCACATTGTGATCCTAGGGAATATTTGAATATTTGTCAACCCACCTAAATGTGTTACTGGAATTATTTCAGTTAGTCCTCCAACAGTTATATGAGCTATTCCCTATTATTTTATTATTCTCTATTATTTCCAACTTACAGATGAGTACACGGAGACACAGAGAAGCTCAAACACTAGCTCACAGTTACCGTGTAATAACCAGGACCTTGAGTCAACACACGTGACCTCTGTGACATCAAGTCTCTTACAACACAACCAGAAGCCGGCTGTGCCTTTAGCATGCAGATTGCTCCGATATTCTACATTTAGGTTATAATTATGATCTGTTACACATACTTGTTGCATAGAAATAGTCTCAAACACATCAAAATTGCTCAATAACAACTATCATGGGTAAGAAAAATAAAATGGAAAAAAAGCCCTATTTGGCTTCCCCATTAATCTGTGATCTCTGATTTAAAGAACTGGGACTTTAATGGAAACTGAAAAAAGAAAAATCCTTCAAGGATCCAACAAGCCAGTGGCTCAGGGTGTTAGAGAAAAGACCCTTTCCAGTACCCAGCTCCAAAGAGGCGGTCGGCGGATACTTGCTCACTGGTGGGATTAGATAGGCTTTTCTGATTGACATGGCATGGGCGCTAATTGCAAAACCTATTTGAGGGACAACTTGGCGAAGCCAAACAAAAGGAAGTGAGTTGATTCACAAACCATAGGATGGTATTAGAATCTTGCAGTTGCTGGGGATGGAAGGGAGCCGGGGAGCGTATTATACTGTCCAGTGTAAACAATGTACGGCCAAGGGCCAAGCGGAATTTCTTTGACTCAATACTTTTTTGAAAACTGTTTATACAGTCGGTATATTAAATGCTGGGGAGATTGTTTAGAGCGTTTGCAGGCGCGTTTCTGCATTCAGTCCCCACACAAATCTATGCGTGTCTGAAATGCGATTGCGGCGTAGAGCGAGCGCCCAATAACCGCATCTTCTACATTTGTTATCGCAGCATTAAAATAATATTTAGGATTATGCTCCCGGAAATTTTACTGTTGACAGGATTTAATCAATAGTTTATCTTCAGGGAGGAAAGGAATGCTGAACGGGAAGCGTGATAATGCTGAGCTTGTGTTCTTGAGAAAGAACTGTGTTTCCCCCCCCCCCCATTGGAATGCAGCCAGCCCTCTGAGCTCCTTCTGGTGTTGGGGAAGTCAAACTGTCTTATTAAATTGTGCAGAAATTGACAGATTCCAAACAGAGAGGGTGATCATGGGAGAGTGCACCATGATCTGGTAATATGGAAATGACAAATTATAATATTTCCCCCCTGAGTAAATGAAATTTGCAAAAGAACAAGTGTATAATACAATAGGGGTTGTGTAATCCCTGGATAGCTACTGTGAGCAAGCTATTTTATCGCAGTTGTGTACTTCCTCAGTTAATAATGAAGGCACAGAATTAAGTTTAAAATGAATTACAAAAATTCTCCTAAAGTTCAGTTTTTACATAAAATGCCACTGGGAACTATCAATATGTTCTGACAACCAATGAAATGAATTTTTACAATGCTTGTAAAAATTCAACTGATCAGTCTGCGTTTTTACTATAATGTTTTTATTTATGAAGGGGAGCATTTCTGTTTCCAGCCTCTTATGGCACATAGTGATCTTGGTCCTAAAGAAACAGAAAAATTTAACTCAGCCAGAAATATCTTCACAACTTTGATATTATCTTAATAAAACTGTGCTGCACTGTGTTTATCTGTGGGATGAGATATGGAAATCCAGAACTGGTGGTGAGAACAATGTTGGCCTATTCTTTGTTGAACAATATTTTGGTGTTTTCCATTTATAAGAACCTAAACTCAGTGTCGCAAGAGTTGGCACAGAGCGTGGGGGTGTCCCTTTTAGGCATTAACGGCCATTTCAAATCACATTTTTGTGCTCAAGACAGCATTTACTATAAGAAGATGTTCTCAGTGAACTACTGATTATCCATAAAGTTCTTTTGTCTTCTTGTTTACTAAGATTATGCCTTGTCAGTTTCACTGTTTGTCAATCTCTCACATGGTAAAAAGACACAAGAAAAAATTCTACCAGTATGGACCTGGAAAGTCTGATTAAAGCTCTGTAGGGAGATCTCTGAATTTCCTTCTTTCTTCTACTGAGTAACCTCGAGTTGCCTTAGTCAATACAAGTGCTCTTGTTCCAGTTTTACTAGGTGACACTTGATGTTGGCAGACATTCTTAATTTATATTTGTCTTACCACTGCTAACTCTATCTTTATTATTATTTACCATAAATTTTTGTGTAAGCCTTAGTGAGGAGTTAGGTATTGGGTAGGCACTGAGGGAATGGAACTTCCAGAAGATAAAGGTTAAGAAAAACAAACTACAGACCCTTCTAAGAAGGAAGATGGTTCCGTGTTGTTCAACCGACTTGAACACAAACAATTAAATGTGGCGTAGTGGGGTTAAGATGTCAGGAACCGAAGAGCTATGTGCTCCAACCATAGACCTTTGGACCGTTGCCCTGTATACAGCAGGGAACAAACATATAAGACAAACAGTCTTATGGCTTCAGAGAATGAACGGTTATAGATGACAGATTAACCAAGACAAGAAAAACAAGATAGAAAAATAGGGGCTTTCTGGTTAATAGCCACACAAAAGGTTTTTAAGCATATATAAAGGCCTGTGCTCAGTACCAATATTGGCTGCCTTCTTGGGACCCCTTTGCTGTGTAAGAGCTTTAACCCCACTACTTTCTTTGATGGATAAACTTTGGGATCGGGCTATGTGCACTTGATGGTGCATGGCCTGGGCTACACTTGGGCAGTTCCGGGAGACCCCGCTGGACTCTGGATTTGCCAAGGCTCCCAGGGGTGACCTGTTTCTCTGCTTTCTTGTACCTTTAAAATAAAATTCCTGCTTTCTCTTTCCTGGTGTGTACAATTTCATTCTTGGACTCAGTATGACAAGGACCCATTTAAAAAAAACTCACTATAGTGTCTCTCCAAATAAAATGGAAAATTTATATTTTTCTTCTTTTTTGGGGGGGAGGGTCTAGGGATGGATCCTAGGGGCATTCAACCTCTGAGCTATGCCCCCTGCCCTATTTTTTATTCTTTATTTTGAAACAGGGTCTCACTAAGTTGCAGATGGCCTCACTAAGTAGCTGAGGCTGTCTGCAAACCGCAATCCTCCAGTCTCAGTCTCCTGAATGCTGGGATTACAAGCGTGTATCACTACGCCCGGCTTATATTTTTCAACTACACATGAAAAACAGCTGGGTTTCCATCTGGACCTCACCAAATGTAACATTGAAATTCAGCTGGGGAGTCACAAAGGAGGTAAACACCAGCTGAGGTATCAGAAAAAGCTGCTTTAATCAAACCTGGCCCATCGCGGATAATATCTCCGGACCATGGGGGAAGGAACTGATGAACCACACAGTCAGTAGAGTTGCTTGGTGGAGTGGAAGTACCGATGTTTAACGCGGGCGGTGGTGGTGGGGGTGCTAGCAGTGTGGGAATGCCGATTCTCTTGCGACATCCTTAATCTCGCCACCGCTGGAGTTTGCCTCGCGATGCCTGGAGTCTCGAGGCACCTGGATTCTCGCGATAGCTGGGCTTCTGGGGTTCTGCCTCCTGTCCCCGCTGCAGGGTCCCGTGGAGGAAGGGAGGGACCCGACCTATCACACATCTTCTAATAAAATCAGAAGCATAATATTTTATGTGAGCGCTCTCAGTCCACATTCTCAATGAGGTGACCCCCAAAGCCCAATCACACAACTTAGAGGAAGAAGGTTTATTTACTCCCAATTTTCTTTTTCGAGATTTTGGCATTCAGTCCATGCGAAGCTGGGTCTGCAGAGCTCAGGATGTGGTGGTGAGAAGCAGAGGGAGGAAGAGAGCAAGTGTGCTTCTCTCACATCATAGAGGCCAGAAGAAGAGCAAGCAATACAGGGGATTCAAGACAAAACACAGTCCCCAAGTCCACATCCCCAAGACCCACCTTCTCCAGCCACAGCCCACCAGCCTAGGTGACCACCCTAAAGAGTTCATGAATTACTGTTCAGATTTGACATAATTAAGTCATGAGGGTCGTAGTCTTCTCAGTGGATAAATATATTGTAATATCAAATCTGAACAGCAATTCATGAACTCTTTAGGGGATATTTTAATATCTAGCCATAGCATCAGCCTGAGGGAAACTTCTGGAATGTGAAGACAGATAAGGCCCAGATACAGCATTCAAAGGCTCAGGGCAGTCCAAGTGGATGTGTCCTGGTAATCAAATAAGTCTGGAGTGTTTAGGCAGGTATTAAATGCCAGAGAAGGGAGCATGTACTCTGGAGAGCAATAACTCCTAAACATTTCCTCTGAAAACAACTCTAGCTGGGCGTGGTGGCGCACGCTTGTAATCCCCACACTTGGGAGGCAGAGACAGGAGGATGGCGCAGGTTCAAAGCCAGCCGCACTGGCTTAAGAGACCCTGTTTCCAAATAAAAAAATATTTAAAAAAACAGGTGTCTGGGAGTGTAGCTTGGAGGTAGAAGGGTTTGCAGGAACCCCAGTACCACCTAAAAAAAAAAAAAAAAAAAAAAAAACCACTCAAGACAAACAAGCACATGGACGATAATTACAGAGGCACCAAAATCAAGGAGACCCCAGAAATGTACCAGGGAGACTTCACACATCTAATAGATGCAAAGCTGGCCACCAAGACAGGACTAATCAAGATCAGAATGTCAGAGTCATATAGGAACTTGGCAAAACCAGAGAAGATCCTGCCTGCTGGGATATCCCATCGATGTCTCTACTCTCTACTTGATTGCTATACTGCTTAAAATCCATGCAAATGAGAAATTCCCGTAACGGATGCAAAGGTGTATGGAAATGAAATGCTCACTTAACTGGCAGGGGAATCTTTTGTGTGTTTTTGGTACACTGTTCAGAAGTAAGTGTTGGAAAATGGATAGAGGGATAAATATGCATGCCCCTTTGAAGTGTGCTGAAGAATCTCATATATAAATCATGTACAAATAAAAATGAGAGACAGAGAGAGAGAGAGAGAGAGAATGTTAATTAGGGCCACCTGATCACTTTCTTGGATCAGTAAACCCTTGCACGATTCAGGTGGCCCTAGCCAGCTCTCTCTTTCCCTTTCTCTCTCTCTCTCTCTCTCTCAATCTCTCTCTCTCTCTCTCTCTCTCTCTCTCTCTCTCTCTCTCTTAATTGAAAGCCTGTCTTCAAATAAGAGGATCAATGTCAACTTTATTCCAGAGCTAACTAAAGACAGCAGCATGAAAATATTTTGTAACAAAAATTAAGAATGTTCCCAATATTTCAAAGGTCTATATAAAAATAATAAATGGATTCATTCTTTGAGTAGAAACTCAGCTTTACGCCTCACCCCTAACCAGCAGTGTAGATTCGAGCTTGACCATTTCTTTCCCTCCAACCAACATGTTACTTAAAACTCCAGGGTTCCCTGCAAGCATTACATTTGAATTAGTGGAATCAGGTCTCCCTGCCTTCCCTAAGCAGTACACCGGGAATGCAGGATACTGCACCAAACTCTTCAAACATTCAAAAAATTAAAAAAAGGATGGGGTCTCCTGCCTCGATTAGCTGTGCTCAGCCTTTCCATGTGCAGTAACAGCAACCCAGGCACATCTGCGGGCGTGTGCAATTGCGGCACCCTCCGTTGACATCCCTGCTGGGATTGAGCACCTACCTGCGCAGGTTCACCTACCTGCCTGCTCCTCTTCTTCCTCCTCTGCTCAGCCAACCCCGCACCATCTCTGCACCCTAATCTTCCACGTGGAGTCCACCCTTCCTCAATTCCTGGTAAATAATCATAAACCGACTGTTTGGAGCCGGGCGTGGTGGCGCATGCTTGTAATCCCCGTACTTGGGAGGCAGAGGCAGGAGGATCACACAGATTCGCAGTCAGCCTCACTGGCTTAGGAGACCCTGTTTCCAAATAAAATATAAAAAATAGGTCTGGGAGTGTAGCCCGGAGGTAGAAGGGTCCCATCCCCAGTACCACCAAAAATAAATAAATAAATAAATAAATAAATAAATAAATAAATAAATAAACTGTTTGGGCCAAAAATATGTCTATTTATTGCAAATCAAATCCCCACCCTGGGGTCTGCTGAGCCACATAGGGATAGAGATAAGATTGAAGGCAGAGACTGACTCATGACAACAAAATTAGTTTCAGTGGGACAGGGGGATGATTTGGTAACACTAGTCATGGTAACCTCTCCTGATAAGCTTGGAGGGGTCACATGTTTGCAAACTCCTAGTTAAAAACACAAAACAAACCAAAACCTATCAAGATCAGCCTGCAACCTCTGGACTTCAATTTCAAATTTTCTCCACTTGAAATTTGAAATTTTCTCTATTTCTCAACTTTTCTCACTTTCAAATTTTAAGACCACACATACTGGGGCACCTAGCATCACCCCTGTGACATCCCTTTGCTTAGTGTAGGCTCCTTTGTTTAAATGGATGGTTTCCTTAGGGCCAGAAGTGGTGGCGCACGCTTGTAATCCCAGCATTTGGGAGTCCCAGACTGGAGGATAGAGGTTCTCAGACAGCCTCAGCTACTTAGTGAGGCCCTTCGCAACTCAGCGAGACCCTGCTTCAAAAATAAAAAGACTAAAAAATAGGGCTGGGGGTGTAGCACGGAGGCACAGTACCCCTGGGTTGTATCCCCAGTACTATATATATATATATATATATATATATATATATATATATATATATATATGGTTTCCCTCAGTGCCCCTGGGTTCTATCCCCAGTCCTATCTCTCTCTCTCTCTCTCTCTCTCTCTCTCTCTCTCTCTCTCTCTCTCTCTCTATTTATCTATCTATATGGTTTCCCTCAGTGCCCCTGGGTTCTATCCCCAGTAAAATATGTATGTATGTATGTATGTATATATATATATATATATATGGTTTCCCTTCTCCACTGTTCACCCTCAGAGATTGCAAACCACATCCACTCCTTCCTCTCTACATCCCCAGCCACATCCGAGAGCTGTATATTATCCCGCTGGTGTTCCATCAATTCTTGGCCTCATACGGGAGCCTCTAACACCGCGTATAAATTTTCAAGTATACACAGATGAGATGGCAAGCCCCCCAGGTGCCTGTGTCCTGACAAGAAATCTAGGTCCCACAGTATCCTGCAACTGCTCAGCATGAAAACAGCTCCAGCGTCCTCGATCCCTCGGCTCCGAGTCTTTGATGCCATGATGATGGAGGGACACGGCACAGTTCATTTAATTATCCTGCCGTTTTCACTGGATGCTCTTTGACTTAATTTTATCTCACTGAGTATAAAGTGTCGGGAGACTCTCATAAGCATGGAGCTGCCCCTGACAGCTTCTGGGAAGGAGCCCCAAGGGGCAGGGGCTGGTGATTTGCACAACGCTAACAGTGCTCTGCAACGGCTTTGGCACCAGAAGTTTCTAGAGCTTAATTACTGCCTTTATAACTTAAGCCGGAGCTAGACAGTGAGCGGGACCCGCTAGAGGAAAAGGAGGGGGCATGACTGTATAGCTAACAAAAGACATCCTCTTACAAAGAGGATGTGGTGCTATTCTGTCTCTTAAGTTCCATAAAGACATCAACCTAAATAAGTCATTGTTCCCTCTCTGGCCAATTGAATCTGTCCTTCCGGTGCCTATATTTTCCACACGAAAACGTCTAACCTAGTATTCCATCCAGAGAATATGGCAAGAGTTACTTGCCCCTAAACATATCAGGTTTTCTTTCTTCTTTCCTTCCTTCCTTTTTTCTTTCCTTTCTTCCTTCCATTTCCTCCCCCACCCCTCTCTCTCTGTATTGTGAATGGAACACAGGGGCATTCTACCTCTGAGCAACACCCCAGCCCTATTTTTTTTCCTTTATTTTGAAACAGGTTCTCACTGAGTTGCAGAGGGCCTCACTAAGTAGCTGAGGCTGTCCTTGAATCGCGATCCTCCTGTCTCAGCCTCCCAAAAGCTGGGATTACAAGCGTGCGTCACCACGCCTAGTTTCTTTTCCTTCCTTCCTTCCTTCCTTCCTTCCTTCCTTCCTTCCTTCCTTCTTCCTTCCTTCATTCTTTTTCTTTCCTACTCCTTTTAGACCATTTCTGACCGAGGATATAAAAATTCTAGTAGTCTCAGAAATATGTTTGCACAGTTTTAAGTCTGTGAACCCTCTTATCTCTATACTTTGTTTAAAATAGGTTATATTTTTAGGGGAACTCAGAGCTGCTCCTAAACTGAAACACACAAACAGCTGCACAAAGAATGCGTATCTGCTGCCTGTTTTAAAAATAATGAGTTAGCCGGCGTGGTGGTGCTCATCTATAATCCCAGTACTTGGGAGGCTGAGAGGAGAGGATTGCAGGTTTAAGGCCAGCCTTGGCAATTTCGCGAGACCCTCAGTAACTTAGTGAGACCCTGTTTCAAAATATAGGGCAGGACAGGGGAGTTAACTCAGAGGTAGAACGCCCTTGGATTCAATCTTGCCCCCCACCCAACACACACACGGAAATCATAACTGAGAAGAAATCAAGGGAAGGGCAGATCCAGTATATCTTGAGAACCCACTTCCTGGTTCTTACTGGTGTTTTCTTACAGAATCTTTACCTGTTGGAAAGAGTAAAAGGGCTCTCCGGGGCCTCTTTTATAATTTAAAGCATGTCTCTGCTTCCTTTTCTTTGAAAGGAGAACTCACTTTTCATTAAGAGAAATTGAATAATACCCCCAAAGTCTTTCCTTTAATGGGAATAGGAGGCCTCCTTGTTCCCTTCTGTGCTTAGCTGATTGTACTTGAAGCCGGTTAACAGCTTGGAGCCCGAGGGCATTATTCAGAAATCCAGCCCTAGTCCATCGGACAGGAGAAAAACTTAAGTGAGCGGGTGCTGGGTTTCACAGTGATTTTGAAATCCCGAAGTTGACTTTCAGCAGCTGAGCTAAACATACTGCATGATCTCGGGCACCAAGACCTCTGTGAAATGTGGAGCCTAGTGGCAGTGTCGGATCGTCCCTTAGGACCCAGCTGGCCTCATTTCCCAAAACTCCCTGGGCCTCATCAGCCTCTGGCAATACTGGACTAAGTACAGCTCCTTGAGGTCGAGAGCAGCCTCCTGTCCTGATGCCAGTTGATACCACTCTCTGCAGACTCTGCTTCACTGTTGTATCGTTTGCTGCTGCTGTTGTTGTTGTTGTTGCAATGGTAGGGATTGGACACAGGGCCTTGTGCCTGCTAGGCAAGCATTCTACTTTTGAGCCACACTTCGGCCCTTGCAATTGTCTCAAACGTCACCTTCCATAGAAGAGTTCCCTGACTGCCCTTGGTGGCCATAGACTCTTCCTTTTCTTCTTCCTATGTTTCTTTTTTTCTTTTTCTTTTTCTAAGGATGGAACCCAGGGGCATTCTTCCTCTGAACTGCACCTTCAGCCCTATTTTTTATTTTTTATTTTGATACAGGGTCTAATTGAGTTGCAAAGGGCCTCACTAAGCAGCCGGGGCTGTCCATGAACCTTGATCCTCCTGTCTCAGCCTCCAAAATGCTGGGATTACAAGCGTGCACCATCACGCCGTCTTTGAGATTTTTTAGTATTGCTTTTTTCATTCCAAATCTATTCAGCTTCTCTCACAGTGGGTAACAAAGTCTAGACCATGGATGATGGCTTTGGGTTTCTACAGTACAACACAACACATGGTAGGTAGGTGTTCAACAAATACTCAGAATGTCTTAGTCCTTTGGGCGTCGATAGCAAAGTACCATCAATTGAGAGAGTTTTCAGCGATGGACACTTATTTTTCACAGTCCAAGATTTATTTTGACAATCCAAGATCAAGGCCCTGCAGATGTAGTGTGTGGTGAGGGCCCACTTCCTGGCTTACAGATGGTGTCTTCCTGCTGTTTTTTATATGGAGGGAGGGAAAAGAGAGCTCTCTGGGCCTCATTTAGAAGGATGTTGATGCTCTTTATGAAGACTCTGCTATCAACACTTCATCACCCTCAATCCCCTAGCAGTCCACCTCCTGGTACTGTTTCTTTGGCTTACAATATAGGCATTTGGGGAGAGCACAGTTTTTTTTCTTTGTGGTACTAGAGATTAAATCCAAGGGCATTCTACCTCTGAGCTGTACCTCCAACCCTCTTTTATTTTAATTTTGAAATAGAGTCTTACTAGCGGAGGCTGGCCATGCACCCACGATCCTCCTGTCTCAACCTCCCAAGTACTGAGATTATAAGCTTGTACCACCACACCTGGCCAAACACAAATATTTAGATCACAGCCCAAACAACAGAATTTTCAGTTGTAGAAGCTCTTTTATTCTTCACCTAATTTAGGCCACTTTTCTGCACATACAAAGTCAGGCGTCTGGTATTATAAACATAATACCCGCCCAAAAGTTTGCAGGCCATTTTAAAAGCATCTCCTTAGCGAGTGGATGGATGCTGACCTGAATTTTTTTTTTTTTAATCTTACCAGAAGAAAAAATGAAAAGTAATTGAATGTGACTTAAGAACAAAGTCATCTCTGTCCCTCAATGGTGTTAATATGACATGAGATTGATAATAGCAAAATAACAATGCGGTTGAAAAGCCATGGCCGAGGCCGGATCGTCTCTGAGAAGGGCTTTGAAAGGGGAGAAGAAAATCATTTAGCAGGACAGAATCACCCGCGCCACGAGCTTCTCCGGCAGATTAAGCGCAGAGGCGCACTGCCCTTCCCAAGCTCGCTGTGTATTATCCCGCCGCGTCCTTTGATCCTGGCGGCACGGTGTGTCAATTACATGCTCCAGGATTTATGTCAAACTTGCCAGGGGCTAGAAATTGTTCTGTGAAATTGTGAACCAGAAAAGTGAACTCCCAAGTCTAAACGGCAGAAGATGATATTTGCTTTTTACAATGTGTGTGTGTGTGTGTGTGTGTGTGTGTGTGTGTGTGTGTGTGTGTATGTGCAGGAACTGAACAAAATGGGTTTTTTTATAGCCTTGGTATCATTTTTTAAAATAAATTTGATTGTGATAGACTCAAAGGAAATCATGTAGATTACCTATCATTCCTTGGATTGGCTCTAGAACCCCCCAAGGAACCCCAAATCTGTGGATGCTCGTATATAAAATGGAATGATATCGGTATGTAACCTACTCACTGCATCATTTAAATCTTCTGTAGATTATTACTGCAATGTAAATGCTATGTAAATAGTTGTTACCCTTTATTGTTTGGGGAAGAATGACAAGGAAAACAGTCGGTGCATGTTCAGTACAAACATATGATTAAAATAATGTTTTTGATCCGTAGCTAGTTAAATACAAAGAGAAAGAGTACCACCTGTACACGTCTGAAAGCTATCTAGAAACACTGTGGAAAAGGGAAGAGGTCTCTGATTCAGCCAGACTGGGCCCCCATCTTAGTACCATCTCTGGTTGACGTTGAGAATGTTTTCTTACCTCTCTGGGCTTTAGTTCTTTTATCTGTAGAAAGAGGAGTTCAAACTAGATGAACCCAGCCAAGAGTGTTAGGTGCACGCCTGTAATCTCAGTACTTGGGAGGCTGAGACGGGAGGATCACAGGGTCAAGGCCAGTCTCACCACCGATTGAGTAGGTCAGCAACTTACCAAGACTCTGTTTCTAAATAAAAATAAAAATAAAGATTGGATTAGTACAGTTCAGAGGTAGAATGCCCCTGGGTTCAATCCAAACAACACACACACACACACACACACACCACAAACAAACAACGATTTTTTTCCATGGACTGACACTTCTGAAACCATGAGACATAAATAAATCTTTCCTTCCTTATGTGAGCTATTTTATCACTGTGACAAAAAGCTAACATAATAAAAGAATGTGCATCATTACAAAGAGAATTAATGGAGGTAGAGAAAGAGTGGGATTCTGACTATATAATTTAATCTTCTGTCCTAAAACCTAAAACCCCTGTGTCAAAATGGGGCTCATTACTCAAGGGGTCCTCATCTGGGTTAAAATGTTCCGCAGAGTGCAGATCTTGGGCTGTGCAGGAAGAAATTTTAGTTTAGTGGGGAAAGTAAATAATTGGAAGTGGGTATTTACAAACTTTTATGGTTCAGTGAGTAAACAGAAAGAATCAGTCTTTAGGGCTCTTATTAAAATCTCTAAGTTCAAGTATAATATAGCTATACTTCCAGAATTCTTTGAACTTTTCCTACCTAATATTTTCCTCTATGGATCTTTAACAATGATTCATTAGTTTAAGAGACCTTTGCTTTTATATGAACTACAGTTTAGAGGGTATAGAAAAATATCTTTATTCTCCAAAGCTGCTACTTCACTGGAAAAAATCTTTTTTTTTTTTATATATTCTGACCTTTAGAAAATGAGACAGAAGTTTCAGAGTTTTATTAGATATTCTCTGTAAAGCTATTACATTGTTTTTACTTCCTGATTTAGAAAGTGTTTTTACTTTGATAGATGGACCCTCACACCTTAAAAGGGAGATTAGACAGGCATGGAGCCTCACGCCTGTACTCCCAGTACTTGGGAGCCTGAGACAAGAGGGTCACAGATTTGAGGGTAGCCTCAACAACTTAGTGAGACGATTTATTATTATAAATAGCAAAAAAGGGCCGGGTGTGGTGGCGCACCCTTGTCATCCCTGCACTTGGGAGACGGAGACAGGAGGATCACGCAGGTTCGGAGCCAGCCTCGCTGGCTTAAAAGACCCTGTTTCCAAATAAAAACATAAAATAGGTCTGGGAGTGTAGCCTGGAGAAGGGTTCCATCCCTCCATCCCCAGTACCACACACACACACACAAAAAAAAAAAAAAAAAGCAAAAAGGACTGAAGTAGAATGCCTCTGTGTTCAATCTCTAGTACTAAAAAGGAAGATTAGTTATTAATAAACCCTAACAAATATTGATTTCAAGGGGATACACAATAAACCCCTACTACAATGTCATTGCACTAAGAAAGAGAAGCCTAAAAACACTAGACACAGAAAATCAGATGCTTTCCCTAATATGTGAGAGTTAGGGAGAAATGGGTCATAGGAGGAACTCTTGAAGGAGGAAATCCTATAGAGGAGCAAACAAGACAACCTAAAGGAGGAGAAAGGAGGGGGGAAGAGGAAAATCTCTAAAGCACACAATGTACCTAAACATATCGAAGTCAATCACTAAGCCAAGCAAGGGAGGGAGGGACGGGGAGGGAATGGGGTGGGAATTGGGTAGGGGTTAAATCAGCGATGAGTACATGTTTGTACACACAAGTTTTTTACCCCAATAAGTTGTATAAATATAATGCACCAATAAAAAAAAATTTTTAAAAAAGAAGATCTTTATTCCACAGGAGAGCTGGTGGCCAACCAGAGTGAGCTCTCATACATAGAAGGCCCTTTAAACATGGGGGTAAAGATCCTTGGATTCTAAAGGTCTCTCAGAATAATAGAATAGTATCCTCAAATGCCTACCTGCAGGATACATGTGTAAAGAAAGGGCTGGGACAGGTGTTGACATCGATGGCTGGATAGAAAAGAAAAAGAGATTGCATTAGCCAGCTTTCTGTTGCCATAACAAAGTATCTGAGATAATTCAATTTAAAATAAAAAAGGTTTCTGTTGGCTCATGGTTTTTGGAGAGGTCAGTCTATGGTCAGTTGGCTGCCTCTGGGTCTGTAGCACATCATGTTGTACGAACTCATAGCTCGTATGTAAAAGAGAGAGGAAGAGGAGGAACCAGAGTCCAAATATCCCAGCGACCAGAAGACCTCCTGCCTCTTCAAATATCTACCAACTCCCCATAGCAACAGCTGGGAACTGAGCCTTTATTTAACACACGGACTCTGGGGTACATTGCTGGTCCGCACCACCTAAGATGGGCATAGTAACTCTAGGAACGTTTTTGAGCCATGAGCACTTGGCAGTAACTAAGGACAAGTGGCACGTAGAGCGTCCCCATCTAGGAGAAGTCCCCACACGTCAGTTCCTTGGAGTTTTTCAACTCTTGGCTTCTGAAAGTTCCACGTTGAGTTGGCCGTTGCCCATGGGCTCCAGAACTTTAGATGAGGCAGCCAAGAGGAGAAATCTCTCTAGGCAGGGCAAGAGCCGGAGGGTGCATGCAGGTAAGAAGGTGCTCAGGGTACAGAGAAAGCATTTGTAACTCTATTTGCAGCAAATGTAGATGTAAAGCTAAGTGTGGTGGCTCAAGCCTGTAATCTCAGTACTTGGGAGGCTGAGACAGGGGATTGAAGGTTTGAGGACAGCCTCAGCAACTTAGTGAGGCTCTCAGCAACCTAGCAAGACCCTGTTTCAAAAATAAAAAATAAAAGGTTCTGCAACAAAATGCCCCTGGATTTAATTCCCAATATTAAAAACAATACAACAGAAAAAGTAAAAATTTATGTGAAAGAAAACCATCTTTTGACAATATTAATTATACAAATTTACATTATTGTTATGTTATTATTATTATTATTATTATTATTATTATTATTATTATGTACTGGAGGTTGAATCCAGGGGCATTCCACCTCCGAGATACCAACCAAGCTGATTTTATTTTTTATTTTGAAGCAGGGTTTGACTAGGTTGCTGACAATCTTGTCAAGTTGCTAAGGCTGTCCTCAAACCTGTAATCCTCCTATCCCACCCTCCCTAGTATTGGAATCACAGGTGCGCGCCACCATGCCCAGCACAAACTTACATTTGATTGACAGAGAGTCATGTGGAGGGACGGTTTCCAGTTACCTCTTGTGCCCAAGGGAAGAGCCGGGGTCCCAACAAGACCTGAACACTAGGGTCTGATATGGCTTCTTTGTGCTTGGGCAAGTGCTTTTAGCGAATCCCATGCACTTAAATAGTGTGTGCTTTGTGAGAACATAAAAGACTGTGGAGATCTTTTCTCCCATGTACAGGGCTGCTGCTTATTTTTGTTGCAGAATATTAAAAGAGTTGAGAATGGGAAGACATGTCGTGTTTCTTTTCTTTTCTTCTTCTTTTTTTTTCTTTTGCAAAAGTCAAGCACTCCAAATTGTTGACCTTTCTCGTGTTGACAAGTAGCTGTCAGAGTGGGCTATCTCGCGGTAATAAATGCACGCAATCTACCCTTTTGGCTAAATCTAACTTAACGGTGGGGGGAGATAACAGTTTTTTGAAAGAATGCTATGGAGAAAGTGTTTTAAAAATGAATCTTGGGGAATGTTCCTATTCTTCTGTGACTTTTTTGAGGAAATGGTTCAAGTGAATCCCTTACAGGAATTTTCATACTTAAAAAACTTGGAAACAAATTTTTAGCCAGTTTAGAAATTTTAAACAAAAGAGGTTTGAGAGGTTTTGAACCTGTTTACTAAAAAATATAAGAATGCTGTGTCTTCTAGATGAGAAAATAAATTGGTAGATATCTGGGAGGAGAAATACATTTATAGGTTGAATTTCAACAGACATTTGTAAGCTTGATAGAAGGGACTGAGAACCTAAAGTTTTGGGCTGAATCAAAGACTTTATCCAGACCGGTCACTAGATTCATACTAGAATTCATTAGGGTGAATTGGGATGAAGACCTATAAATTGCTAAGTCACAAAGTATTTAATTAAATTGTTCAAAAAAGAATTGGGATATAGACCTATAAATTGCTAAATCACAAAGTATTTAACTGAATTGTTCAAAAATAATGATATATACTTAATCACATTACCCCCCCTAGAATATTAGCAATAATTGCTTCCAAGAAGAGTACGGTTTTATACCTTTATTAACTTGCCAATTATTAACATTTTAGCTCATAGGTTTGAATTTTTATCTGTGAAAATTTTGTGATGTACATGAGGTATTTTCACATGAAAACATGTATTTACATGGGAAAAAATCCATATGCTTATAGGAAGAGTGCCGTAGGCATACACATCATAAGTAACTTGTATATGTACAAGTAAGTAGAATTTGCAAGTAAAATACAGATGTCTTTTTAATTATGATAGGGGATAATCTGATAACTCATTGAAAGTTGAAAATACTTTTAAAAAACCTAACCTACTGAACATTAAAACAATTTTTTTAATATTTTGGTACTGAGGATTGAACTGAGGCAACTCTTATCTTTAAGCTACACCCCCAGCCTTTTATTTAGAAACAGGATCTCACTGATTTGCTGAGGGCCTCGCTAAGGTGCTGAGGCTGGCCTGGAACCCGGGATCCTCCTATCTGGGTCTCCTAAGTGCTGGGACTACAGGTGTGAACCACCACGCCTGCCAAGCTAATGCTCTTTAAGGTGTAAGCCTAACACTAACACTGGATACGCTTACAATTACCCAGAGGAGGAAATTCTGCACCTGTTACTACTTATACCTCTTCCCAGCACTGTTCACCTGTGCCTCTTCCCCCCTTTAATTTGTTTGGTGAAACAGAATGTGTTTTAAACATATATATATATATATATATATATTTTTTTTTTTTTTGGTGGTACTGGGGGTGGAACCCAGAGGCTTTCTACCTCCAGGCTATACTCCCAGACCTTTTTTACATTTTATTTGGAAACAGGGTCTCACTAAGTTGCTGAGAGCCTCACTAAGTAGCTGAGGCTGGCTTCGAACCCGTGCGATCCTCCTGTGTCAGCCTCCCAAGTGCGGGGATTACAAGCGTGCGCCACCACGCCCAGCCATATTCTTGTTTTCTACATTATCAGTGAAACCTACCAACACCCAAGCAGGGGTTTCTGAAAGAATGTGTTTTTTATATTTCATTTTTACTATTCATTTTTTACTATTTCATTTCTACTTTCTCCAATCTCGACCCATTTTCTCCTTAAAAATATTTTCTTCCTAATTCTTGAGAGACTGAGATAGGAGGATCGTAGTTTCGAGACCAGCCTCAGCAACTCAGCAGAACCTGTTTAAAAAAAAAAATTGTAAGGGTAGGGGGTGTAGCTCAGAGGTATAATGCCCCTGGGCTTAATCCCTAGACAGACAGACAGACAGACACACACACACACACACACACACTTTCCTTCTTAAAACCCAGCCCTTTGATTTGTTTTCCTATTTTCTTCAATAGAACAAGCGATATGAAGTTAGAGAACCCCTGCTCTAGGATCATGAGGGGTACTGAATATATTTTATGAGTAATGGAAATAATTCAGCATGGAGTGACTAAGTACCCTATACACACATGACTCTGGTGTCTTATTGAATCAGAGAATTACTTCTCATAACGTCGCCACTAGATTTGATGGGACTGCTTTTATTTTAGAGATAAATAAATTTAAGCCAATGTAACTAATTTGTTTTTTTATTTTGGTACTAGGGATTGAACCCATGCAAATTCTACCTCTGAGCCACACCCCAGCCCTTTTTAATTAATTAATTAATTTATTTTAGTTTGAGACATGGTCTTGCTAAATTTCAAAGGGCCTTGTTAAGTTGCTGAGGCTGGGTTTGAACTTGTGATCCTCCTGTCTCAGCCTCTCAAGTACTGGATTACAGGTATGCACCACCATGATGCCTGACTTCAATGTAAGTAATTTAGGAATGGATCTGAACCCCACCATCACAGGCCTAGCATCCCCATCTGTGTGAAACTTAGAATACATTAATGATCCATCTCTCTGAGTTTCTCCATCTGTGAGTTGTACAAACTCTCTGCCCCCAAACCCTCTGTGTTTACTTAGACAAGTAATGAGAGAGGGAAGTTTTGACTGTGATGATACCATCTGCTGCCCTGACATGGGTCTAAGTCTTACTCATTAGTCAGCAAAGTTTTCCTCCCGTCCCCGCCCTCTGACTGAGGTTTTAGAGGTGACGAACTTCACAGCAGCCGATATTTGTAGCACTGGGGAAATATAATTGGAACCGGCTCTCAAAGCCAGTCATGAAAAAGCAATTCTAGTTCCAAATGTAAAGAAAGAGAAATGGGAAAAACCCATGCAGGAAAGGGTCTGCCAGTTAATTTGAGAACTTCAAATGACTATGGAGTCTGTCTAGGACACTGTCAGCCGAAAGCACAAGACCTTCACATTTCTTCTATCAGTGGCTGATAAAAGTGAGTTAAAACAGAATAGCTTGAGCAGGAAATAAGTCTTAATTTCAAATGTGTACTTGCTGGTATATAATAGCCATTCATTATTAATTTTGCATGTGTATGAATTCTTTTCTTCTTATGAAGATTAACTTGTTTTTTTTTTAAACTGGGGATTGAACTCAGGGACCTCTGAGCTACCCCCCCATTCCCAGCCCTATTTTATTTTTATTTGGAATCAGTCTAAATAAGTTGGTAAGAGTCTCACTAAGTTGCTGAGGCTGGTTTTGAACCCATGATCCTCCTGTCTCAGCCTCTAAGTATTGGGATTACAAGCATTGTGCCACCATACTTGGCTAAAACTGAAACTCGATGGTAGAAAGTATAAGTTGGGTAAATTCATTTTCTCTTTCTTTCTTGGACTGATGGTTGAACCAAAGGGTATTCTACCTTTCTACTACACCCTGAGCCTTTTTATAAATTTTGAAACAGCTTCTCTCTAAGTTGCTGAGGGGATCCCTAAGTTGCTAATGCTGGCTTTGAACCTGTGATCCTCCTGTCTCAGACTCCCAAGTACTGGGATGACAGGCATGTGCTACCATGCTCAGTCAAGTTGCAAAAATTGTTAAGACCTCCACATGGTGAGGGTAACATGTTGACTGAGGCGGTGTTGTGATGCTGGTTAGTGATAATAAAGAGCTCACCTTCTTTTAAAGGGTGCTTTTGAGAGTACTCATGTATTATTTGCTCATGAAAGTGATCTATAAACAGCTGCAAGGAGGTATCAAGTGAAATACAAATGGGTACAGCAAATGTATACTTTTATGTGCCTCTGTCTGGTAACATTTTGAGGCATACGAATGGCAGAGCAATCTGGATTAGTTGCTTTGAAAGGTTAAGGAATGCGATGACCATGTCCAGAAGCAAATACATAAATTTATGGAAGCGTTCAGTTGTTGGCATTTGGAAGCAAAGAGGAGGCTATCTTTCTGTATAATGCTCCATCCCCTGTAAGCTAGAGTCATGGGTCAGAGCAGGGCTATCTTAGGCATAGAAGAGTCTGAAGCCTAATTTTAGATCAAACTTCACAGAATTTTCAATATCAAAATGGTGACACAGATTTTTTTTTTTTTTTTGGTCTGAATTCTTGTGGAGAAAAATAGGATACCTAGGGGGAAAAAAGTAGCAGGTATTTGGCTCAATTACAAAAAGTACCTCCTTGGTGGGGCAGTGTTTTATATAGAGTGTAATCACACTGTAAAAAGAAAGGATTAAAGTTCCATCAGGTAATTGATGACATTGTCTAAATTTCAGCTTCATTCAAAAGTGTCTCTTAAAGCCAGGCATGATAGTGTACACCTGTAAACCTAGTACCTGGGCGGTTGAGACAGGATGATCACAAGTTTGAAGTTAGCTACGGCAGCTTATCGAAACTCTCAGCAACCTAGTGAGACCCTATTTCAAAACAAGAAATAAAAAGGGCTGGAGTGTAGCTCAAAGGTAGAACGATCCTGGGTTCCATCCCTAATACCACACACACACACACACACACACACACACACACACACACACACACCACTTTAAAATCCTTGATTGTATAGGATTTATACAGTAGTATTTAATTTACGGGCCTGTACAGCTAGTGAGGAAGACAAGCTTATCCCAACAATATATTACGGTATATATCACACTGACAATGGTCCAGTGACTCTGTTGGAAAAGTATCAGTGCTGCCTGATTAAACGTCTCCATCAGACCTCATCATTAGAGCACCCCTTTAATAATTAACTTGTCATTGCTTATAAGGCTAGCTGGCCTAGAAAGCAATATATTTCTCCACGTAGGAAAGTAAATATTGACAAATGACTGTCCTGCTCCACTACAAATCTTTAATTTGCTTCTACTGTGCATTGGAAGAGACCAACAGCCTTGGTCAGTAATGCCCTCCTCAACACTATTTCCCACCTGTAAGGTGTGAGTCACCCCCCCCCCCCCGCCCCACAGGGGGCAGGGCTGGAAGCTAGGAGGTGGAGCTCTGAGATTCCGGAGGGGACCAGGCCTCCCGGGTCCGGAAGAAGAGAGTGCAGAGTTCAGAGAGGAGCCCGAGAGGAAGGGACGTACTCTCTCCCCGCCACCAGCCCCCACGGCCACGCGGGGGCTGGAGGCCGATTTCCCACGAATAAAGATATCCGTAAGACCGATTATAGATCTCGGCGTGTCTCTATGCGACTGGGGACACACACGCTCATCAATCTTACACCACCATCTTTTGTTTATTTTATTGCAACCATACTGCCTTCCCAGCATCCTGAATATACCAAGCTCCATCTGCCTCAAGTCATTGCATATGCAATTCTGCCTAAAACATCTATCCTAAGCCTCCCTGGCATAGTTAAACCCTCTGAATCTCTAAAGTATAAGTCTTAAGTTTATACCTTAGCTTCCCAAAGAAGACTTCTTTGATACCCACCAAAACTAGACCAGATTCCTCCTTGTTACATTCACGTGATTTAGTTTTATTTTAAAGTACTTAATTTAGCCGGGCGTGGTGGCGCACACTTGTAATTCCCGCGCTTGGGAGGCAGAGACAGGAAGATCGCGCTGGTTTGGAGCCAACCTCGCTGGCTTAAGATACCCTGTTTCCAAATTAAGAAAAATATGTAAAACAGGTCTGGGAGTGTAGCCTGGAGATAAAGGGGCTTCCAGGAACCCCAGTACCACCAATAAATAAATAAATAAATAAATAGTACTTAATTTACTATTATACCTATACTGGTTTAATAACTTGATTATTTGCACGGGAATATAATATAAGCTATATAAGACTGGGGTCATAACTAGGACATACAGTTGCTTAATAATTTTTTAAATGCATAAATGATAAAAGACTAGAGCAATGCCCATTTTCCTAAAAAAAAAAAAAAAAGGTGAATTCCACAAATTAAATAGATTATATCAGTCTTGGCCATGTGATTTTCCTTGACCAATTAAATGTGGGCATGTGGAGCAGAAGGTTTAAGAATCAACCTCCATTAATATGTCCCCCTCATCCATGACATAGTAAGTCTCAAATAGTAGCTATCCTTCTAGCAGGGTTCTGGAATAAAGAAAAAACAAGAACAGAGCCACAGCTAACCAAAAACTCACATCTACTATGAATGAAAATGTAATCATGAATCTTTGAACTTTGGGGGTTGTTACTGCCAGGTTTTGCAGACCACTGAACTTTGTGAGTACCGCTTAACATAATGTCTTAGCATTCCATTCCTATGATCCTAAGACCTGGGCCACATAGAGGAAGGAAGATGTATTTGCTCAGGGTTTCCTTGGGCACTTGGGGGTTCAGTCCATGTAAGACCAGGGACCGTGGATCTCAAGGGCTGGTATTGGAAAGAGAAGAGATGGGGAGCACAGGTTTAGCTTTCACATCCTGAAGCCCAGAAGCAGAAGAGAGAGAGAGAGAGAGAGAGAGAGAGAGAGAGAGAGAGAGAGGAGAAGAGAGAGAGGCCCCATTTATGATCCACCAGACCACAGCTCCAGACTCACCTTCTCCAGACACACCCTACCAGCCCAGGCCACCACCCAGATAAATCAATTACAATGGACCAATGGACTTATCCACTGCGGACGGAGAACACAACCAAGCCTCACTTCCAAACTGCTACCTTATTTCCATGAGGGATAGGAGGGCATTCTCTTTGCAAACCATTACATAAAAGATGACGGATAAACTCTAATCCCAATTTGATGTAACATAACATAAATTTTTTCAACCAGACAGATTTACATTCAAATCTTTAATTTTGCATTAATAATACCCCGATAAAAGAAAATTCCTTCACCTCTATGAATCGGTTTCCATGTACATAAAATGAAGATTATCACATCAAGCTCACAGGATCATCGTGGGGATTAGTGATACTGTAGGAAGGATCCCAGCTGTGGAGAAGGGCTCAGTGAGGATAGCTCTAACATTATATTGTTCATGTTTCTCTCCTTTTATTATTATTATTGAGATGCCACAGTGTCTTCAGAATTACATTGTGTTACAATGGTTTATTTCTCCAGATGTCTCAAACAAACAAACAAAAAACCTCCCAGGACACTTTCCAAAAAAGTGCTTCCTGCAGAATATTCTAGATTTCCAGTTCCCTTTAGGGTGCTCCCCAGGGCTCTGCTCCTTGCTGCCCTCTAGAGGAACCAGCTCAGAAGAGCCTCCCCCCTAGAGAAATGAGAGGGGAGCGAGATTTCTGTAAGAAGCAGCTACTGCAATATGAAGAGCAGAATCTTTTATGAATGCAACAGTGATGAAACCTGCATTTATTGTTATGGGTCAGGTGTTATACTCATACCTCTTTGAGTCTTCCCAACAACGTTATGAATTGGGTTCTACCATATACATATCTCACAGTTCAGGAAAGGATATGTAGAATCCCATAAGTCACTTTCCGGGGAGCTGCAACTGTCGTGGAGGGGGGCTGGACTCAAACCCAGGGCTTTCTCATTCTAGAAGTCCTCTGCCTTAATTGGCTTCACAGATGTACTCAGATATTTGCAAAATCTGCTAAATGAGCAACAAAAAGTTACTTATTTCTACCCTATTCTTTTCCTCTGTGAGCTAATGGAAGCAAAGAAAAATTGTCTGTCTCTGTCTGTCTGTCTCTTTGTCTCTCTCTCTCTCTCCTCTCTCTGTGTGATGCTGGGGATTGAACGCAAAGCACTACACCTCTAAGCTACATTCCCAGCTCTAATCCATTTTTATTTGAAAACAAGGTCTCACCAAGTTGCTGCTGAGATCCTTGCTAAGTTTCTGAGGCTGGCTGTGAATCTGCAATCCTCTTATCTCAGCCTCTTAAATACTGGGATTACAGGTGTCCCAGGCCTGGCTGATAAACCATCTTTTGATTCTGTTTGTTTGTTTGTTTTTTGTGGTACTGGGGTTCCTGGAAACCCTTCTACCTCCGGGCTACACTCTCAGACCTATTTTATACATTTTTATTTGGAAACAGTGTCTCTTAAGCCAGCACGGCTGGCTTTGAACCTGTGCGATCCTCCTGTCTCTGCCTCCCAAGCTCAGGGATTACAGGCGTGCGCCACCACTCCCGGCCACCTTTTGATTCTTGATCCTAACAGAAAAGAGTCACAATGGAATCAGACTCTTCCTTGACTCAAGTTAACGAGCGTGTTTGTAAGACGTCCCCTTCTCTCTTGGCCAGTGTAGTAGCTGCTTCCGTAATCATTTTGCAAAGAAATTAGTTGTAATGTAGCAGTGCTTTCAGGATCTCAGAATGAGCGGGAGCAGCATGTCCCTTGGCCATTCTGTTACAATAGTGATTTCGGCATTTATGAAAGAGACTAATGACTGAAATCGCTATCAACATTTGCGGAGAAATGACTGCAAGGTGGAAATTGGATTTTCCTCTCTTCTTGCTAATGAGCTCTTTCCTCAAGGTGCTGACGCTCGGGGTGTAAAGGGAGACTGGTATTTCTCGTCCTGTGTTTTACACCCACAATGATACCTGATCTGAAATTTGAGCAGCATCTCAGTGACAAGAGAAGATGGCATGAAATCCTAAAAATATCGTCAGAGGAAGTGGCTCATCTGAGGATACCTTATCAACTTAAGATGTGGAATCTTTAATTAGGCAGCTTATGAAGTGTCTGTAAGTGGAAATACACATGTCAAGTTGTTCTACCTCTGCAGCTGTTGTGGCCAAGGAAAGGGATTTGTTTTGTTTATTTCGTGGCCTCAATGGCGTTCTCAGGAAAGGCAGGCAAATAGTCAGTGTCAGAAGGTTCTAGAAGAGTTGCTTCTAAGGATACCACTGCTGCTGTCTTTTCCTCTGGCCCCATAGATAAGTAGTGGGTGCCATGTTTACTCATGGGAACCAGACAGACACAGGACGTTCTTGCCCAATAACACATGAATTTGCACAGCTGGAAAAGACTCGTGCTATACACGCATAAACATTAAGTGCAGCCCACCCTCACCGAGAATTTGTTCCCACACTTTGGAAAGCATTTATGCAAGTCTGGGTGGAGGCTACTGAGGTGAGTCATAAATAATCAGCATTATTATTATTATTATTATTATTATTAGTAGTAGTAGTAGTAGGGATTGAACTCTGGGACACTATTTCTCCAAGAGACACCTCTAACCCTATTTTTTCTTTATTTCTTTATTTTTTTATTTTGCAGCAGGGTCTTGCTAAGTTGTTGAGGGCCTTGCTAAGCGGCGGAGGCCGTCCTCAAACCTGTGATTCTTCTGTCTCAGCCTTCCAAGCACTGGGGTTACAGGCATGTGTCACCAAGCTGGGCTCACCAGAGCATTCTAATGGTTGATTGCTTGCAGCTAAGAAAGTGTATAATGGGAGCTTGGGGAGTCTCCTTGGCCAGTCCTCTCTCACTCTCCACTCTGAGACGGCTTTGTAATCTACTCCATCCATTCAGCCTGACCATTTACTTGAAGGTAATAAGGTGCACACCGGTGGTGACTTTGATAAGGTTCTCAACGAGAAAAATTTCAAACTCAAGTCAGATAAACATAGGCTGACTTCTAGAAATGATAGTGCCTGACAATTCAGGTGTTGGAAGTAAGGTGGAAACTAGTGATTTTCACTGTAGAGTTCTGAATGTGGGTGGTGGGGAAGCATGATACGAGCATTTCAAAGCTATTTTGGAGAGACTGCCACAGCCAGTGTCCAGCTTAATCAATATTTATTCCTACCAAAACTTCTTGACTTCCATCCTAATAGCTAGGTTCCTTTATTAACTTAGGTGTGCTGAATCAGTCCTGCAGGTAATATAGCTCTTAGAAGTCATTCTGATACAGTGACAATCTCCATATCATGTATGAGGGAGAGGGAGGGGGAAGGGAGCCGGAACTCACCAACTTCTGTATGTCTGTACATCACTCTCACTCTGAACTACATTACGATGTGAGTCTGTAGTGCACTAATAAAAGCATTTTTTAAAAACCCAACTTTAAAATGATAAAAATCAAGGCATTCTGGTACCACCTTGTCATTTATGAAGTAGTCTACATCTAATTCCTCAATTTACTCAATTTTTCTAATTTCCAATTTACTCAAATATGCTAGTTTTTGTCTACATAAAGTTGACCCTGAAGACACAGAAGAGTTCTAGTTATTTTGAAAAATGAATTTGTTTTCTTTCTTTTTTTTTTTTTTTTTGCAGTACTGGGGATGGAACCCAGGGGCATTCTACCTCTGAGCTACACCCCCAACCCTTTTTTTTATTCTTTATTATGAAACAGGGTCTCACTGAGTTGCAAAGGGCCTCACTAAATACCTGAGGCTGGCTGTGAACCGTGTTCTTCCTGTCTCAGCCTCCCAAATTCTGGGATTACAAGTGTGCCCCACCACACCCGGCTGAATTTATGATTTTTTTTTTACTACGGATCTAATTACCAGTGAACCCTGATTGGGGATATAGTGGCCTAAGTACTTTACATACCCGGCAGGTAGGTATCATCGTTATCTTCAGCATTTCATGTAAGAAAATTGTGCTTCAATAGGGCTGAGTTACCACTAGGGTGTTGGAGAGCTAGAGCAGACAAACCCACTCGCCCTCGCTGCAAAACCCGTGTTTTCTTCTGTGCACAAGTACTGCCTCTTGGATTTGAGAATGGTTCGATGTTAGAAAACAAAACAAAGAAAAATAAACAATGACTCCTGTCCTAACATACATCAGCCACATTTTAGTCTTTTTCTCTCCGTAACTTTTCCCCCCGTATGCGGATTTTCATCTGCCTGTGGTGTGATTGCATTGACTTAGCAGTTCATGGGAGAAGAACCACTCCATGTGAGAATCCTTCATCGGAGCCCTATCAAACTTGATTCACAAAACAAAACAAAACAAAACAAAAAAACAGCACGAGATAGTCCAAGTAGGCAGCAAGGGAAAAATGAGAACGTCAATTATTTTGGAGAGATACCAAAGAGTAGTATGACTGGGTCACATGGTAGGTCCAGTCCTAGTCTTTTGAGGAACCTCTATACTGATCTTCATGATAAAGATGTTTACATACCCTACTCACCAATGGATTCTCCTCTAAGACCTCTTGAATGGCGAGTCCTTGCTATTATTTGCTAAGTAGTGGCACTGATTCAGATTTTATTCCACATGAATTCAAGTTATAGAGGCTGTGCATACTCCCTGGGAATCATTTTTTCCCATCTTCTCTGAGCCATCACCCAAGCAACGCAATCCACAGGAAGGTTCCTATGGCCAGCCTGAGGATGTACGTGTATTATACTAAAGTGGGAAATAAGCCCGGTCCATTTCTTCCTCCATCCTGGTTACTTATTGCAAGTAGATTTCCCAATGTGAAAATCTGTTCCAATATTTATTCAGAACATGACACTTTATTATTGTGTTCAGAAAGCTGCCAAGTGGGCTTTCCTTTCCTTTCTCCTGTGTGTGGGCTCAGGGCTCAACCTTTCCATGGGTCAAAGAAAAAAAGTTCCTCCAAATGTACATTAAAAAGAAAGACCTAGCCGGGCGTGGTGGCGCACGCTTGTCATCCCCGCGCTTGGGAGGCGGAGACGGATCGCGCTGGTTCGGAGCCTGCCGCGCTGGCTTAAGAGACCCTGTTTCCAAATAAAATATAAAATAGGTCTAGGAGTGTAGCCCAGAGGTAGAAGGGCTTCCAGGAACCACCAAAAAAAAAAAAAAAAAAAAAAAAGAAAGAAAGAAAGAAAGAAAGAAAGAAAGAAAGAAAGAAAGAAAAAGAAAGAAGGAAAGACCTAGACCCTATTTAGAATAAACAATAAAAACTTTGCAAATTTGTACGTTGTGAATTTTTTCTCTTGACAGTGTGTTTCCAGCACATGTACAATATGTGAAGATTGATCGTTTATTATCAAAGTTGGTGGCCTTCCCTGTTCTAATAAAAATGCAGTAAAGGTCCACCACCTCTCCAGACTATCTGGTGGCCAAGAATAGTGGCGTCGCATGGCAGGGGCCACTCATATATGAATATGAATTTCAGAGACTTTGATTTTAACCACTGCACTGAATTGCATTTTACAACGTAGATAATCTGAACTCTCTTGGTTGTTTGAAATCTCCAAATTCAGGAGGTTCTTTTCTTCCCAACTCCAGGAAATCAAATTTCTCTTTTTCTTGATGAATTATGAAAACTTTTTTTTTTTTTTTGAGGGTCTGGGGATGGAATCCAGGGGCATTCAACCTCTGAGCTACAACCCCTGCCCTATTTTTTATTCTTTATTTTTACACAGGGTCTTACTAAGTTGCAGAGGGCCTCACTAAGTAGTAGCTGAGGCTGTCCGAGAACCGCGATCCTCCGGTCTCAGCCTCCAGAATGCTGGGATTACAATTGTGAGCCACTACGCCCGGCTATGACAACAGTGTTTTTTCCCTTCTTCCCACTGGAGATGAAAGACCCTCTTAGAGCCACATTTTCCTCATTCCACCCGATGCTACCACCTTGCTGATGGTAAAAGAAGATGGTCAACACCTGCTCCCAAGGTCACATGAGCAAACACAGGCATGTAATGACTCCTTAAGAGTATTATTCAATACATGGTGTAATCTTTCACCACACATCAGTTTTTACATTTAAAAGGCCATTTATTTTCTAATGGAAAAATTTTAGGGGAATTAGAGCTTTTGCTGATGTTTCAAAGCTTGAAATGGGATTGTTTTTCATATTCATTATCTGCCGTCTCGGGAACCTTATTTGTTCCTTTTAGTTTATGCAATTTTATTATGACAACACGACTACAAACTAGAAACATAGCCTACGGGAATCTGCTGACATGAATTCCTATGGAAACAGGGCTCAGACACGGAAACTAACATCAGGGAAACTGTGGTTATAAAAGCCATTCGTTTTTACTTTTATATCGAAGCTTATATTTTTCTTGTCTTCCTTTCTTTTAACTCTTGTTGTTGTTGTTGTTGTTGTTGTTGTTGTTGTTGTTGTTGTTGTACTGGGGTTCCTGGAAACCCTTCTACCTCCGGGCTACACTCCCAGACCCCTATTTTTTATATTTTTATTTGGAAACAGGGTCTCTTACGCCAGCGCGGCTGGCTTCGAACCTGCGCAATCCTCCTGTCTCCGCCTCCCAAGCGCGGGGATTACAAGGGTGCGCCACCATACCCCGCTTTCTTTTAACTCTTGAGTATAAAAACAAGTTCCTTATCCAGAGGCTAAACAGTGTGGAGTTCCCATCCTCCCAGAGAAACGCAGAGAGCTCTGCAGAAGGAAGGAAATGTTCCCTGTCCCATTAACCAGGAGACTCAACAGGCAGATACTCTGATAGAGAAAGTACCCTGTCAGTTCCCATTGTGGTGTAAATTACCAATCCGGTCATGACCAGCCTGAGAAACATAGTGAGATCCTCATTCTCAAACAAAACAAAACAACAACCAAAAAAAAAAAAAGTTACTCATCTTTACTACTGTTCTAGTCCTGCTAGTCCTGGGTTTTGATGCTGGAAGACAAAGAAAAAATAGAAAAGCACAGAATTGAGAGAAATCTCCAAGAAGTTTAGAAAGGCTGGAAGGGGAGACTGGAGGTACGACTTGTTTTCCTTGCAGTTTCTCCCTGGGCTCATCTAACGTTCTACCTCTCACCACAAACCAAGAGAAAGACACCTCAGAGAGGTACAAAGTCCGAGCTGGTCGTGGCGATGCATGCCCGTGATCCCGGTACTTGGGAGGCTGAGACAGGAGGACTGCAAGTTCTCAGCCAGCCCCAGCAACTTAGCGAGGCCTTCTGCAACTTAGTGAGACTCTGTTTGGAAGTAAAACAATAATAAAATAGGGTTGGCAGTGTAGCTCAAAGGTGAATGCCACTGGATTAAATCCCCAGTACCACCCAAAATAAAATAAAATAATAAAAACAAATCTGAGATTTAGCTTTAAGAGGAATCCATCTGATGTTGGGTGCTTTAGAATTCTTTGGTAGAACTGCAAGTAAAGGCTAACTTTTTAAATACTCTGTTTCCCTGGGCAACCAAACACTGATAATCGTAGGAATTTACATCATTAAGAAGACAAACCTGCTTTGATGTTCCACAAAGTATCAGTTGCCAGGAACAGGTCAGATAAAGTGTTAGGAATGAAATGTTGTGAAAAATCAAATTTGGATTTTGAGAAGTGGAAACTTTCATTTGAAAGGAAATAGTTTATTGTGATTTCATAATTACAAATGTCTGGGACAAAGAGAAGGAGAAAGGTCAACAGTTCTGAGAGGAAATGAACACCTTTAGAGTGTTATTTGCTCCACTTGAAAAAAACTCAAACATGACATTTTCTTTGAGTTACAGTGAGATTTCTAGGTGATTCCTCTGGATGTCGGAGCACCAGAGTAGTGGCCCTTATGTCACTTTATCAGTGTGTGTGCCCAGGAGTTCATGAGCTGTGGTCTCAATGACTGTCTTCCCCAGAAATTCATGTGTTGAAATCTAACCCTAAGTGATGGTGTCAGGAGGTAGGACCTCTGGGAGATGATTGACAGGAGCGAACCTGAGTGGGGTTAGTGTCTGTGTCCATCAGCAAACACTGTCTCACTGCTGCAATCTAAAACAACTGATCATTCTGCTCACATTTCTAGAGATTTCAGAAGTTTAGTCCATGTCAGGCCAGGCTTGTGGAGCTCAAGGGATTATGGCAGGAGAGAGAGAGAGAGAGAGAGAGAGAGAGAGAGAGAGAGAGAGAGAGAGAGAGAGAGTGAGTCCTGGTCTCACATCATAAAAGATAGAAGCATGAAAGAAAAAGGAGAGACATTATATAACCCTAAGGTCACATCCCCCAGGGCTCTTCCTCAGCTACCAAGCCCTGCCTCCAACATGACTCTCTGTGAGGTCTTGGGGGGCATTCTAGATCGAAATCATTGCAGTGTTCTTATAAAGGGGACCCCAGGAAGATTTCTCACTCCCTCCACCATATGAAGAAGCAACAGAACACCATCCACGAAGGAGAAATTAGGTCTTGTCCTACACAGAATCTCCGGTTACCTTGGTCTTTGACTTCCAGCTTGGAGAACTATGATGAATTAAGGTCTCTTGTTTCTAAGCCACCTGGTCCACCATACTTGGCTAAAGCCACCAAGTCCACTAAGACATCTCCTAAAGCCAATGATAGAGCTCAGAGGCATTGGAAAGTGGGGGTTAATCTTGCTAGAGCTCGCAGAGGGGTGTGCTGCACCTCAGAAATTCTTAAAATTCAGTGTGAATCAAGGTGCTTTCCCCAAAACAGGGGAGACCCTGAAACCAAGGAGCTCCTGTACCCAAAGAGGGAATACATGGAGAAGAAAAATGAGAAAAGCAAGAATTAGAAAAGTGAGATGAGGGCCAGGAAACAACCCTGTTTCAGAACTTACCTCCCAGGCATAGTTCATAGTCCTCTCCTCTTCCTCCTCCTCCTCCTCCTCCTCCTCCTCCTCTTCCTCCTCCTCCTCCTCCTCCTCCTCCTCCTCCTCCTCCTCCTCCTCTTCTTCTTCTTCTTCTTCTTCTTCTTCTTCTTCTTCTTCTTCTTCTTCTTCTTCTTCTTCTTCTTCTTTTCTCTCTCCCTCTTCTCTCTCTCTTCTCTCTCTCTCTCTCTCTCTCTCTCTCTCTCTCTCTCTCTCAGTACTGAGGATTGAACCCAGGAGCATTCTACCAGCTATACCCCTATACCCTAGCCCACTTTTTAATCTTTATTTTGAAACAGGGTCTCACTAATTTGTGGAAGGCCCCACTAAGTAGCTTAGGCTGGCCTTGAACCTACAATCCTCCTGCCTCAGCCTCCCAAGTACTAGTACTAGGATTATAAACATGCACCACCGTACCTGGCTCCCAGGCACGATTCGTGATGGAGCTCTGAGCCTGGCAGTCTAGGCCTCTGTTAAACTTGTGCTGATCTTGTTTTTTTTTTTTAACATTTAATGTCAAAGAAATTCATTTACCTTATGATGAGAGCAACACATATTTAGTAATAAAAGTTAGAAACGAAGAATGAACAAGAAGAGGAAGGTAAGAGAGAAGCCTAAGCCTCAGAGATAACCAAGGTGAGACTTGTGTTTATCTTTCTAACCTTTAAAACTGATATATAAATAGCCAGACACGGTGGTGCACACCTGTAATCCCAGTACTTGGGAGGCTGAGGCAGGAGAAACGTAGGTTCAAGGACAGCGTCAGCAAACTAGTGAGACCTTGTTCCAAAAAACAAAAAATGAACAGGTCTGGAGGTATAGCTTGGAGATAGAGCACCCCTGGGCTTAATCCCCAGCAACCCCCCACACTTTACACGTACAAGGAAAGCTTATCCTGATATTTTTCATTTATGATAGATGATAACCTCTTTCTTGTGTTAATACAGAGAGGTGGTATTGTCCCCCTTTTTTTGGTGGTACTGGGGTTCCTGGAAGCCCTTCTACCTCCGGGCTACACTCCCAGACCTATTTTATACTTTTTTTTTAAATTTGGAAACAAGGTCTTTTAAACCACTGAGGCTGGCTTTGAATCCGCGCGATCCTCCTGTCTCCGCCTCCCAAGTGCAGGGATTAGAAGCGTGCGCCACCATGCCCAGCTCTGGTATTGTCCTTTATAATGAGTGTTGTATTAGGGTTTTCTACAGTAACAGAGCTCACAGGATGTGTATATGGTAACAGAGAATTTATCAAATCCTCTTATACTTCAAAGCAGTGTAGTCCTAAGTAGTGGCCTACACAGTGAGAGCTGGAGGAACCAGCAGCTGGTCAAGGGGTCCAAGAGCCTGAGTCTCAGAATAGGACTGATAGATAATGCAGTCCCAGACCAAGATGGAAAAGCCAGGAAGCTCTTTGGAGAAACCATAGTTAACGTCCAGTTCAAAGAGCTGAAGGCTGAAGCCCCAGGTGAGAGCAGACGCAGATGCACTTTGCTCGGAAAGAACCACACATCATTCACGCAGCGGCCTCTTTATCCAGGTCCTGTGCCTATCAGAACCACGCTGCCCACATTCAGGGAGGACTTCCCCTTCCATCTACAGTTAAAGAAGCCGATCTCCTCACCAACACACCGAGAGTCACAGAATCTTAGGTGTTTCCTGACCAAGTCAAGCTGACCATCCCGATTAACAACTGAATTAGTCCAGCCCAGATGAAAAAAAAAATCAATTACTCAATCATCTATTAAAGATCATTTGCAGTGTGTGTGTGTGTGTGTGTGTGTGTAGGGAAAAAGATAATTTATTTTGAGAATTGGCAAATATCGTTATGGCAACTGGAATACAAAATCCCCAGAGTAGACCAGTAGACCAGAGACCCAGTGAGGAGCAGGTAGTGCCTGTCTGAAGGCAGGAACCTGTGGAATTTCTTCCTGCTCAAAGTGGAGAGAGTGTTCTGTTCTCTTCTGGCCTTCAGCGGCTTGGGCAAGGCTTCCTCACAGTAAGGAAAAAAATCTGCTGTACTTCAGGTCCATGGATTGAAAGGTGAATCACATCCCAAACACCCTCATAGAATTAGCCAGGGTACTATTTGATCATACATCTGGGTCCTAGGGCCCAGCCAAGTGGAGAGATGAAAGTAGCCATCAGAGGAAGGTGAGAGTTAGAACCTTGCTTTTATTCACTCGGTTGAACTATCTGGGCTCCTCTGTTTCTTTCTAAGGTGCACATTTGGTCCTCTGCCAGGTGCGGTTCCAGCTTCATGGAAGACACGGAGACTTGATAACACAGACGCCGTGAGAGTTGAGAAGCTTCTAGTGAAGCACAGGAAACCACTTTATTTTCTCCTTAGACCTGGTGTTTCAAATGGCTGGGAATACAAATGACATTGAGTGGCTTTGGGAAAAGCCAGGCCACCTTTTCTAATGTGAACATTAACAGAAAGGACCCGTGGAAAGAGAAGCTCTGCAGACTTAGCATGGTGTTGCTTTCAGGAAATGTGCTTCGTGATTTATTCTGTGGCTCTCATGAAGGATCAGCACTGACTCTCATTCTCACTCAGAACGCTCTTTTATGTACTGAAAATCAATACCTAGATGTATAGTTCTCCTCATCTCTCCTGAGCTTTAGAGTATGGGAAAATTTGCCCACTATCGTCTTGTCTTGTTTGGACTAACTATAGAAGACCCACAGCCCCTGTCCTCTCATCTGGAAATCCAAGGAGAACGCAGGTAGATTGAACCGAGCTACAGTTTTGCAACCTGCTGTAGGCCTGGACGAGAGGAGATATGACATTTTTGCTAACAAATGGCTAAATTATGTTTTAGACTCTACTTGTAAACCCATTTGATCAAAACTACAGAGGCACACAGATAAAAATATCTATATCTAATTTTATTTGTGGTAATTTTATATACTTATACATTTATATAATTTCTTTTTTATGGTACTGGAGATTTGAACCCAGAGAAATTCTACCTCTGAGGTACATCCTCAGTCCTATTTTTTATTCTTTATTTTGAAACAGAGTCTCACTAAGTTGCAGAGGGCCCCACTAAGTAGCTGAGGCTGACCACAAACCCATAATCCTCCTGTTTCAGCCTCCCAAGTACTGGGATTCCAAGCATTTGGAACCATGCCTGGCCATTTAAGTGATTTCTATGTAGATTTATGTAATATACTTATAAAAACACAGGTATATTTGTATACGACAGATTTATATATAGTTTTGTAATTTAATTAATGTGTGTGTGTGTGTGTGTGTGTGTGTGTGTGTGTGTTTTTCTGGTGATTGAAATCAAAGGCATTCTACCTCTGAGCTACACTCCCAGCCCTTTAATTTTTTTTTTTTTTTAAATCAGGGTCTTGCTAGGTTGCTGAGAGACTCACTAAATTGCTAAGGCTGGCTTCCAACCTGTGATTCTGCTGACTCAGCCTTCCAAGTACTGGGCTCATAGGCATGCGCCACCACACCTGACTTGATTTATTTTTCCAATATATTTTTTCCTCCCCCCTCACTTCTCTTGCATCACACACAGCGATGAGGTTTTATGGGCAGTAAGAAACACAGTCAGCACTTTTTCCTGGGTCTAAGGAATGTTACTAAAAGCTGGCACTTCCTGACAACCTCCTGTGTGCTGCGCTGAAAGCTTCACACATATTTCATCATTGCTAACCCCCAACTACTAATTTTGACCTTTTTTCCTCTACTCAATTATGAAGTAAAAACTCCTCCTCACTGACACTTTTCTCTTTCATTTTTTCCTGCCCTTTTTATATTTAAAGTAGCCATGGCTTTCAACAGAAAAGCAAGGCCTGTGTTACCATAGAATTTTTTTCCCCCCTAAGGATCTGAGGAATATCACTCACCCAAACATGTTCTAGAAACTTTGAGGTCTAATTTAAATCAATGCGATCCACCCAGCTTCATCTAATTAAAATTTGTTTTCAAAGTAATGTGTTCCAGCTCTGTCTGCTGGCTTGCTAATTCCTTCCTGGCACTGAAAAAAGAAAAAAAGAAAAAAAAAAAAAGTCTTCCTTAGCCTGAAAATGAACATTTTATTATTACTTCTAGTGGCTCCTTCCAGGGTAGATTGTTTTTTATAACCTCGAAATTTTTTGTTGGTCCTGAATTGTCAAGATCAGATGATGAGTTAAAGACCTGGAAAGAAGAGAGAGCTTAGCAATTCGCACCCCAACCCAGGGAAAATCCATTTATAAAGGACAACGTGAAAACCTTGAGCTGATATCAGGCAAATTAGATAAACAAATCTCTATGAAGCTGCCTTTCAGATTTTACCTATTCCGATGAACTCAGACAGGACTGAACTATTTGTAATTATCTGGGGCCCCCGGATGGGCTGACTCCAGCCAGAATCCACAAGTGCTTCACAGACATGACCTCATTCTCTCTGTCCTGGGCGGTGTTGGGCATTATTTCCATTTATCAAGAGGATGAACAAGGTATATGAAGGACACGTGACCCGTTCTAGGACACTGGCATCTCGTCTCCGGGAACAACACTAAGCCAATAATAATCTGGCTGATTCTTACAGTCATTCAGGAGGAGCAATGCCTCTTTTATGCTTTTTTGGGGGGAAAATTCACTTTTTTTGACTTCTCTTTGTTAATAAGTATAAGCTGTGAGTAAGTGGAGGGTCTATGAATGGCATCTCCCTGGATATCAAGAGAATTTCAGAGCTTTTGAAGGCCCCAGCTATGATTGATTGCATTATATATTTGTGAATAAATAAACAAAAGCCCAATACCACTGCCCCCAGAGCTTCTAGTAGCTACCACTTGTTATTTTCTATGCTGATATTGATTGGGGACATTGCTAAGAAAATATATTAATATACGCTTATAAAAAATAAAGTAACAGTGATGGGGGAATCCAAAAATCTCTTCTGCTGATACATGCTGCTTATTTTGCTCCAAAGACACCTCCCCCCTAATTCCAGGTGTTGCAATCTTGTTGTTCCTTCAAGGCGCATTCCAAAGCCCATTACACTAAAAATAAAATCCTATTCTCCCTGATCTACCAGCCACATGGGACGCTGAGGCAGGAGGGTCATTTGAGCCCAGGGATTTGGGGCCAGCCTGACATAATAAGGCCCCGTCCTAAAAATAAAATCAGATTAAATCAAATAAAATCTACTGATTCATGATACTTTTTTGTACTAGGAATTGGACACAGGGGGCACTCTACCTTTGGCCCACATCCCCAACCCTTTTTATTTATTTATTTTTATTTTGAAACAGGGTCTACCTAAGCTGCTGAGGACCTCGCTGAAGCTCACCTTGAATCTTTGGTTCTCCTTTTTTAGCCTCCTGAGTGCTGGGATTACAGGTGTGTGATACCATGCCCAGCTATGGCATTTTATTTATTGATTGATTGATTGATGGATTGACTGGCTGATTGATTGTGGTTCTGGAGATTGAACCCAGGGGCGGTCTACCTCTGCACCCCCAGCCCTATTTTATTTTTATTTTGAAACAGAGTTTTGATAGGTTGCTAAGTCTCACTACTTGCTGAGGCTGTCCTCGAACCTGTGATCCTCCTCTCTTAGCCTCCTAAGTACTAGAATTACAGATGTGTACTACCATGTGTGCCTACAATGACATTTTACTTATTAATATTTGTGGTTAGGGACATTCTACTTTTATGTCCCCAGCTCTATTTTTACTTTGAAACAGGATTGCTAGGTTAATGAGAGTCTCGCTACTTGCTGAGGCTGGTCTTGAACCCATGATTCTGCCGTCTTAGCCTCTCAAATACTGGGGTTACAGATGTGTTCCACCACGCTTGGCTATAATAACATTGTATGAGCACATTGTGCTGTGTGTGCGCACTGATTGTGTGTGCCTGGTTTTCACTTCCAGGTCGTGAACAGCCAGGGATAGCTCTAATGTATTTTGGTTGTTATTTATATTATTTATTTATTTATTTGTTTGTTTGTTTGTTTATTTTTGTGGTGCTGAGGATGGAACCAAGGGGCCTTCTACCTCTGGGATAAACTCCCAGAGCTATTTTATATATTTTATTTGGAAACAGGGTCGCACTAGTTGCTGAGAGCCTCACTAAGTAGCTGAGGCTGGCTTTGAACCTGCGCGATCCTCCTGTCTCAGCCTCCCAAGTATGGGGATTACAAGCGTGCGCCACCACACCAGGTGTTGTTTATTTTTTTATTCTAGACACAACGGGTCAGGGATAAAGCAGGTACTCAGTTCACACCCATTGCTTTAGTGAAGTTAGATCTCAGAGTTGGAAGGGACCACAGAATTCATGCCACCCAGTTTCCTACTTGCCATGATTTGGATAAGTGCCCTTCGAAGGTCTACATATCAATAATCCCAGTACTTGGGAGGCTGAGACAGGAGGATTGCAGGTTCAGCTTAGTGAGAACTCAGCAACTTAGCAAGGCTCCATTTCAAAATAAAATAAATATTTAAAAGGGCAGGGGCTGTAGCTTGGAGGTAGAACATCCCTGGATTTAATCTCCAGAACTCCTCTTCCCCAACAAAAAAAAGTCCATGTGTTAGAGATTTAGTCCTGGGAGGAGGAGCCATTAGGAAGAGATGGAGCCTTGAGACAGTGGGTCTGAGTGGGAGAGCCTGAGGTCATTGGGGACATGTCCCTGAAGGCCACTGTGGGATTCTAGTCTCTCTTCTCTTGCACTAGTATGTTATCTGGACAAAATATGCTCTTTTGTGAGAAAAGCAAAGTAGTGAGGCCACAGGATTATGGACTGGAGTCTTCTAAACCATGAGCTGAAATGAACCTTTTTTCTACATATATGAATTATCTCAGGTGTTTCATTATAATGTCAGAACACTAACTGTTACCCCATTCAATGTGGAAATGTCCTCTGTGATGTCGTGGAGGAGGCAGAATGGCGAGATTCTCTCCTTCCCTTTGTGGGGTTGTCTGGGGTTGGAGGCTGCAGGCTGCAGGCTGGGACTATGCTGTGGCTTCTAGATGTAGATGTGCACAGAACTGATGTGGGCCAGGGGCTTTGGAAATCACTTTCGTCTCTACTTAGTTCCTCTCCCATGGCTTAAAGCAGAGGAGTCCCAGGCTGCATCATCACCTGGATAAAAAGACTAGTTGACTGGGGACACCAGCATCAGGCCTTGAAGTGATTAAAAAAAAAATTATGACCAGGATATGGGGGCACGCCTGTAATCCCAGTACTTGGGAGACTGAGACAGGAGGATCTCAGGTTCAAGGCCAGCCTCAGCAACTAAGTGGGACCCTGTTTCACAGTGAAAATAAAAATATGGCTGAAGGTATAGTTTGAAGATAGAACTCCTTGAGTTCAATTCCCAGCTTTGAAAGAAAGAAAGAAGGAAGGAAGGAAGGAAGGAAGATAAAGGCTGATAAAAGAAAAAAGAAGAAAGGAAGGAAGGAAGGAAGGAAGGAAAGAAAGGGGCCCATTGTTATTGTTAAAGCAGTAGCACTATCTTAGATTCATTGAACATTTCTTTTGATGGAGTGTTTTCTGCTCTAGCCCTAATTGTGATGAAACCCTCACTCACACAACTGCTAGCGGCTTTCACCTAGTAACTCCACTCCGTGGACGGTGGTGTTTTCAACCTTCACAAATCGATTTTCTCCTCATCAAAGCACCTGTTCCAATATTGGACCACAGACAGCGTATGGGCTTTAGGATGCTATTTCTCATTTCTTCCTTTATTACTGCACTTCACAGTAACACACGAGTTAGTTTTAGTCTCAGAGTACTGAGTCAGTGAACAGACTCTCCTCTAAAGAATTTATCTGAGGCTCTTCCAGAATGTTAGCAGTCATTCCAAGACTGTTACATCAAGAATTGCCCTGACATTGGACTGGAGCCACCAGCTACATGAGTCAGGACTTTCTTTTTCTTTTTCTTTTATTCCCAGAGAGTTATAGTAAACACCTACTAGCTTTATTGCATTCCAGGGAAATAACTCAGTGATGCTTTTTCGAAGGACAGCTGAAATATCTAAAAGTACAGTGGGTCACATACATATAGTAACACAACTTCCATTCATTTATAGAATGCCTAGGTGCTCTTAATGGAGATAAAAGTAAGCTGAAATGCACCCTATTCAGGAGTATCTGACTTGGTTTTAAAAAGGCTACTTTTAAGCCAAAATACTATTTAATGATGTTTACTTCTAAGCAGAAATGGTAACTTTCTCTAAACTCGGAGACTAAATTATTTGCGAAAGGCTGGCCTGAGTTGAATTGTCCCACAGATGTTTTGCCAAGTCCAGATGGTAGTACTTGTTTGCAAAGCTCCAGTGCAAAGAAGTTCCCTTTTCTTCTCCTGCAGTGATTCTCCAGTCTTGTTAAGAATCTGCCCCATACTAAGGGGAGTGGGCGGAGCCAGGCATACTTTAGCTGTTTTATTATCAAAAGGCATGATCTTCAGGTTATGTAATCTTCCTTTTTTCTCTCTTCTTCTCTCTTCTTTTTCTCTTCTCTTTTCTTCCCTTCCCTTCCCCTCCCCTCCCCTCCCCTCCCCTCCCCTCCCTTCTTCTCTTCTCTTCTCTTCTCTTCTCTTCTCTTCTCTTCTCCTCTCTTTGTGATAGGTTGGGTCCCTCCCTTCCCCATAGTGGGGACAGAAGGCGGAACCCTGGAAGCCAGAAGCGGAGATTTTGCGAAAATCCAGGTTCCTCAAGACTCCAAACATCACGAGACAAACTCCAGAGGTCGCGAGACTACAGATGTTGCGAGAAAATCAACATGTCTATAAAACATTGATACTTCCGCTCTGCCACGTGACTCAGCCAGCCAACTGGGACTACTCTCCAGTCCTGTGGCCTGTTTACTTACTATGGCTGGATTGGAGGTAAGTACTCTTCCTGGAACCCGCAGCTACTCATCTTTGTAGATGATGGGAAGGACTATTGTCTTGGCAGACTGATGAAATGAAGTCGGTCTTCTGAAGTTCTAATGTCCCCATGGTGTGCCTCAAGCACTTAGTAACGTGGTTTGCTTTTGGAACCCAGTGTCCTCAACTTTCTTTTCTTTGCCTCAGCTGTTGTTTCTTCCTGGAGAGTGGCCTTCACTAACACAGGAACATCTAGAGATGTGGAGTTACTGGCACTTGCTAAGAAATCCTGGAATTGGCAGCCAACTACTCTGCCATGGTGACCTCGGCCATAGGGAAATGTTGAAGGCTCAGTATAAGATGCCTAACAATCACGTTGGCTTTACATTTTTAAAAGGCACTAATCAACCGGATGTGGTGGTACACACCTGTCGTCCTAGTACTTGGGAGACTGAGGCAGGAGGATCGCAGCTTCAAGGCCAGCTCCAGAAACTTAGTGAGACCCTGTTTCAAAATTTTAAAAAATAAAATAAAATAGGGATGGGACTATATCTCAGAGGTAGAATGCCCTTGGGTTTAATTCCCAGTACCACAAATAAACACTAAATAAATAAATAATCTAAAAATTAGAAAAAACAAAGGCACTGATGCAAAATCTAAAGAAGCAGTCACCTCATCTTCTCATCTCTGTTCAGTGCCCACTCAAGGTGTCAGCTCTCTTATTTTTCTTTCACTATTATTCTTGACTGGTGACATTTATTTCTGATTGGTGACATTTATTGAACACTCACCGTGTGCTCTCCATAATGTTTTTTTTTATCATATCAGAATTATCCCTGGGAAAAAAATAGAAATGGAAGCATTGTCAGTGGCATTTTTATTTCCCAGCAATACATGGTACCTCGTGGTAGAAACGATAAAACAAATAAACGTGAAGTCCTGGACTCCTGGGTAATTCTTATTCCACCAAGATAAGAAGCTAAAATCTTGCATTGTATGAATAGCTGTATCCCTAGAGCTGGGTTCTTAATGCATTTCTTTACTTAAGATGGCTCGGAACAATACTTGATGATAAAGAGACAGAAACATTTTTTAGTTTTCATGCTTTTTGCAATGTATGTATGTATGTATGTATGTATGTATGTATGTATTTATTGTGGTACTGGGGATTGAACCCAGGGGCATTTTACCTTCGAACTATACCTCCCAGCCCTACTTTTTATTTTTTATTTTGAAACAGGGTCTCACTGAGTTGTAAAGGGCCTCACTAAGTAGATGAGGCTGTTCACGAATCAAGATCCTCCTGTCTCAGCCTCCCAAGTACTGGGATTACAAACATGCACCACCATGCCTGGCTTGCTTTATTTATTTATTTATTTATTTATTTATTTATTTATATAATTGTACTGGGGTTTGAACCCAGGGGCATACTATCATTGAGCTACACCCCTAGCCCTTTCTGTTTTTTATTTTGAAACTGGGTCTTGCTAAGTTGCTGAGGTTGCTCTTGAACCTGCAATCTTCCTGTCTCAAACTCCCAAGCACTGGGATTACAGGTGTGTACCACCACGCCTGGCTTGCAATGCTTTTTTACTGATATACGATTCAGGTAACCTAAAATTCACATTAGAGTGGACACTTTTCACACTTTTAAGTACACACTAATGTGGTCTTTTATGCACAATGTTGTGCAACGATGACTGTAGACATAGAATTATAATTGCTATGCCTCTGACCCCTCTAAAACTAGTAGGCTGGCCAAAGATATTTAAAGTTCAAAGGCCATATGAGGGATAACTCTAGCACCTTCCGAGTGGGGAGTGATTTCCAGGAGGGGTTTTAAAAACATGTTCAAGCCAGGCGTGGTGGCTCACGCTTGTAATCCCTGCACTTGGCAGGCAGAGATAGGAGGATCGCACGGGTTTGAAGCCAGCCTCTCTGGCTTAAGAGTCCCTATTTCCAAATAAAAATATAAAAAATAGGTGTCTGGGAGTGTAGCTTGGAGGTAGAGGGTTTCCAGAAACCCCAGTACCACCAAACCAAACCAAACAAAAGAAAAACATATTCAAGCCGGGCGTGGTAGCACATGCTTGTAATCCCTGCGCTTGGGAGGGTGAGACAGAAGGATCGCACGGGTTCGAAGTCAGCCTTAGCTACTTAATGAGGCTCTCAGCAACATAGTGAGACCCTGTTTCCAAATAAAGTATGAAATAGATCTGGAATTATATCCCAGAGGTAGAAAGCCCCTGAGTTCCATGCCTAGTACCACCAAAAACAAACAAAATAATTGTTCAAATGACGTTCTCTTAAAGACAGCAACAAGTTATAATGTTGATTAAATTTAACCTCAAAGTAGAATTATCCCAGTAGTTTTGTAATGCTGAAATAGGTTCCCCAGTTATTAGCTGATATTATGATGCCTTCTGAGGTGTGCAGCCTAATACCTAGTTCTAGCACAAACATGTAGTGTTTGCAAGGGGCTCAGGTCCTGGAGCTCATAGGCTTGACTCTTTTGATCCAGGGCAAGGCTCCTGACTTCTGTGAGTGTCTTTCACCATTTGCAAAATAAGGATGATGGGAATTGCCTAGAAAGATTGCCAGAAAGTTTAAAAATAGCAGTAATAAAAGTCCTTGAATGCAGAAGACACTCATTGAGTGCCAACAGTGCCTTGATGATAGTAGATATTCAATAAAATTGTTCCTGACTGTCTTGTATCCTAAAACTCATGTGATAAAGAGATCAAGGAGAATCAGGGTTCATACCAGAGCCAACATCTACAAGGCACAAACATAGCAGTCATCATTATGATTACTATTACCAGCAATAAACATTTCTCTCGTATATATGGTTCTGCCCAATAAACAAAGTTAGACTAATATTGCCTTGTTACGACCGTAGTTGCTCATGTCTTTGACACTGCTGATTGTAATGCATGAAGCATTTCCGTAATAAGAAGCACTTTACGGGCATCTAGCTTATGAAGTAGAACATTGACTTGTATTGTTTATAAGAGCAATGAGGTTAAAGGGAGACACGTTATATTGAATTATGGCTAACCGATTGCCTACTCTCGACTGTATGGAGATGGGGCATGAGCCCAAGTAACATCCCCATGAAGGCATGAAAAGGACACTTTTGTTTTCAGGCAGGATGTTGAAAGTGTTTCCAGCATTTTTAAAGTCCCATATAAGAAGTGATGTTAGAGTCTTTCTAAAACAATGTAGTTCTTGTCAGAAAGTAAACAGACAGCCCTAGGCAGACTGAAAAACTGGTCTTAGAATCTGATCACCTGGGTTCTTGACAAAAATTAGTATTTCTTACCTGAATTACAAAAAAAAAAAATCTGGGTTGAAAAATTTTAAAAGCATGCATGTAAAAGTGTGTGTGTGTGTGTGTGCATGTGTGGTTTGTGATTTATAAATATCACATTGGCATTGTGATTCATGGCACACGCCTATAATTCCGGCAACTCAGGAAACTAAGGCAGGAGGATCTCAAGTTCAAGGCCAACCTGAGCATCTAACGCAAGACTTTCAAACTAAAAAATATAAAGGGATGTGGGAAGATCTCGGTGTTTCCCTCTCATGGGCAAGGCCCTGGGTCCAATCTCCCAGGACCCTTCAAATTTGTTGTTATTCTTGCAGTTCCCGATTCATGAATTCTTTTAGCTCGTGCTGAAATTGAATACAATTGAAGAGCTTTTTTATGTGTGTGTGTTCTCAGACAGTACAAACAAGGAAAGTTGATTTTTTTAATTTCCCCAATTCCTTCGGAGCATGAGAGATATTTCGAACTATAGAATTACAGATGGGTGTTTTTCTGTAAAGTTGTGTGTGTGTGTGTGTGTGTGTGTGTGTAGTGTGTGTGTGTGTGTGTGTGTGTGTGTGTGTGTAGGGTCGGAGGAGAAGAAAAAATGACTATCTGTGGAATTCACTTGATGACAGTTAACAGATAATGGGGATTTGCCAGGTCTCTCGATTCAGCCAATGAATGGGCGTAACCTGCACACACTAAAATATGAGCTTCAACCAACAAACTTTCCCAGAGTCTGGATCCAGAAGACAAGATACGAGAACTAGACTTCCTGAGTCACCTACCCTCACATCCTTTGTTTGCTAAAATGATCTCTGGAGTCCATTCCACTTTAAATGTTCACGGCCCCCAAGGCTTTCATACTTTCAGAAACTGGTGCCTCAGGGACTCTGATCTCGGATCCTGACTCTTGTCAAAGCTACGCACGTGTGTTAGTGCATCTTCAGATGTGCGTAAAGACGAACACCGTGAAAGCGGCGTGAATGATTAGGATATTCATTTCCCAGCACGACTTAGAGCTCAGGCGAGTAGTTCTCAGGTTGCTTTTGCGGTTCATCTCCTTTTGTGAGCTACCATTCTTGGACAGCGCCTTACATCTTCTGGGACCCTCCACTTGTTCTCCCATACTTGCAGGTCGGCTCCCCCAGGCCTCACACACACACACACACACACATGGATGATTCTGTCCAAGAAGACATACAGCATTTTACCTGTTACTTTTCTTTTTTTAATTTAAAGCTCTAAAACCTGCAGGGCCTTTGGTGTCCTCACAGGAAACACTGATATGCCAGCGATTTCCTTGCATCCCAGATCTGGGAAGTTATAGGTGGGAAATGTCCAGGTGCCATTGCTTTTTATAGGTATAGGAAAAAGAATGTGGAGATAGCAATTGGTTAGCAGGACTGCAGGGTGCAGCCGTGCATGGCTGTCATCCCAGTACTTGGGAGGCTGAGACAAGATGATCTTAAGTTTGATCTGGTCTCAGCAACCTAGCAAAACCCTCACCAACTTAGTGAGAACTTGCTTCAAAATTAAAAAATAAAATAGGATACAGGGTGCAGCTCAGGGGAAAAAATGCTCCTGGATTTAACCCCCAATGCTCCCTTCCACGCATAATATAGACTATAAATTTGCTATCCATTGTTTTTGGATTCTATTTTTCACTTTGGGAATAAAATTATTTCTTCAGAAAAAAGCAGTAATTTGAACAAAAGAGCATTTTTTTTTTGTTTCTCATCATCCTCTTATGCTGATCCCATGTCCAAAAAAATAACATGAGCAGAGATACTTTGCACCAGATGAAAATCTGTCCTGGCTGCCAGTATCCCATCACCATCACCACCACCACCACCACCATCACCACTAACCATTACCACTATCAGCATGACCACCACCACCATCATCACCATCACCATTACCATCACTACCACCATCACCACTATCACCATCACCATCACCACCATCACCACCACCACCACCACCACCACCACCATGACCACCACCACCATGACCACCACTATCATCATCATCACCATCACCATCACCATCACCATCACCATCACCATCACTACCACCACTACAACCACCACCACCATCACTATCACCATCACCACCACCACCATCACCATCACCATCACTACCACCACCACCACCACCATCACCACCATCACCATAACCACCATCACCACCACCACTAACCACCACCAGCACCACCACCAGCACCAGCACCACCACCAGCACCAGCACCACCAGCACCACCACCATTACCATCACCACCACAATTTATATATACCTCAATTCTCCACCCCCTTTTCTGAACTTTCAAAAACGTTAGTGAGAAGCTCACCTGAGGATATGATTGTATCTCACAGACCCGAAAGGGAAGAGAAGCAGATTCCTATGAAGAGAATGCAAACTAAACAATTCATAAACCAGAGCCCATTTCTCCTTTCATGGCTACTCTAATTGTTTCAATTAACGTCTGCTTCATTCTTGTGGTGTCCGCAGTATCTCCGTGAATGATAATGTGAATGTGCTCCAGTTTCCATAAGCACATTAAAACGATTCACCTTTGCAGCTCAGGAACTATTTTTATATATGCTGAGAGCTATAATCAAAGCATGGGGATTACTTAAGCTAACAAGTGTGAATCCATCCTAATAGAAATGTAAACAGAACTTTAATTCATCACTTGATAATGGCTCTTCTCTGGTCCATTCCTCAGCCTCCTTCTACACTGTATTGTTAATGGCCCTTCCTCTGAGAGTTCTTACAAAATGGGAGTTATTATCGATGCCATTACAGAAACGTAATGGAACCAAGGACTTGCCGGAGATGTCGCCTTCCCGTGGTCCTGTTAGTGTCCTAGCTGGTTTAATGTCAGTTCTTTCTCTCTCTCTCTTTCTCAGCCAAAATCCTTCCCTGGGCACTCTCAATTTTCCATGGTGTTCAAGATGAATCCCATGTTCATAATGCTATGGCTTGAACTGGCAAACCAGTATCCTCTCTTACGTAAGTACCTGTTATTGTTAGATATAAAATGTCCCCTAAAGAGCTCCTTCCTTCCTTCCTTCCTTCCTACCTTCTCTTCTTTTTTTCTTTTTAATACTGGAACATTATAACAGGACATTATATCTCAGAGTTATACCTTCTGCACTTTTGTACTATTTATTTATTTATTTATTTATTTATTTTTAGAAACAGGGTCTTGTGAATTTGCTTAACTAGAGACTCTCGCTAAGCTGCTAAGGCTAGCCTTGAGCCTCCGCCCTCCTGTCTCAGCTTCTGCCTGTAATCACTATGGCTTTTTGAGCCACAGCTTAGCATTTCTGTGTTGTTTTCACATGTTGGAAACTCTCCCATGGATATCCCATGGCAATATAAGTGATACCATAGCTGCCCGAGGCTATCTTTCTGGGAGTGAGTTTATCCTCGTACATCCCTACGGTTCTTTAGCCTCAGCTGGACAGGGAGTCCTATTTCTTTCAGGGCCCACTTAAATGTTCTTCTGGCCCATTCCAATCTTTCCCTCACCTGTTCATTTCTATATAGCTACCTAACAAAGTTTTGGTAGAGATAAATGCAATATAGAGTTTTAAGCTTCCCAGTTGGTGAGCATAGAAAATATGTTGGATTGTCAAAGCCAGAGTTTCACACTATCAGAGATTTAGGACTCATGAGTTTGTTTTCCCTGATTGCAATCACATGAAGTTCACCAAGGTCAGAAACTATTAAATGAAAAATTCTGGAAATAATTAATTCCTAAATTAATTAATTAATTAATTTCTTCTATCCTTCCTTTCTTCCTTCCTTCCTTTATTCATTCATTGTGGTATTGGGGATTGAACTCAGGGGAATTCTACCTTCGAGATCACCTCCAACACACACACACACACACACACACACACACACACACACACACACTTTTCTTTTTTTGGTGGTACTGGGGTTCCTGGAAGCCCTTCTACCTCTGGGATACTCCCACGGGCTACACTCCCAGACCTATTTTTTAACTTTTTTATGTGAAAACAGGGTCTCTTAAGCCACCGCGGCTGGCTCCGAACCAGGGCGATTCTCCTGTCTCCGCCTCCCAAGCATGAGGATTACAAGCGTGCGCCACCACTCCCGGCGACACACAATTTTTATGTATGTTTTTGTTTGTTTGTTTGTTTTGAAACAGGGTCTCATTAGGTTGCTGAGGCTGCCTTCGACCCTGTGATCCTCCTGCCTTAGCCTCCCAACTACTGGGGTTACAGGTGTGTGCCACCACACTGGTGGTTCCCATGTGTTAAACGGCATGCCATTCTGCCCAAGGTGATTGACTCTGCCCCTGTCCCTCCCCATGCTTCCCAGAGTGGGAACCATTCCTTCTTCTAGAATATTCATACCATATATGACCTTTGCCTAGTAGTCATTTCATAACTATATTGGTTATCACATCAACTGTCTCAGCATCATTTTGTCTAATAATAACCCTAAAATTCAGAAATAGCACTGCTGGAAAATTGTATATGCCAAAGAGAAGCAGGAAGGTGCTTTTTCAAGTAAAAAAGGTGAAAGTTCTTGACTTAATAAGAAAAGAAAATCTCATACTGATGATGCTAGGATCTACATTAAAAATAAACATTTTTCCAGGTACAGAGGTGTGTATGCCTATAATCCCAGTACTTGAAAGGCTGAGACTGGAGGACACAGATTCATGGCCAGTCTTGGCAACTTATCGAGGCCCTCCACAACTTAGTGAGACTCTGTCTCAAAATTTAAAAAAAGATAAAATAGGGCTGGAGATGTAGCTCTGAGGTAGAATGCCCTTGGGTTCAATCTTCAGTACCAAAACAAACAAACAAATATTTTACCAGTGAGATTGTGTAGAAGGAAAAAAGAGTTTTGTACTGGTTTTACTATCTCACCTCAAACTGCAAAATTTACTACTAGCCACAATGCCTAAGTACTTTGCTGAGATGGAAAAGTCATCAAATTATAGGTTTTAGTACTATTTGGGGGGTGCAGAGCTCAGCTGGGGGGTGTTGGACCATATCTCTGGAGGATGAGGGGCTGCTGCCTACTTTCTGACATGACAGCTTCTGACTGGTAGCAGCTTTGACTCATCCAATTCTGTCACTGGTCACTGCTGAGAAAGAAGGCTGGATTCTGAGCACAGCCCTGTGGTGGTGACTTAAAACACTGAGAGGAAGTATTGTGGGTCCCCAGGACTGCAGATGCTGAAGAGATTGGATAAGAGCAGCAACTTCAAGAGAAAACAAGCACAGGGGAAGTTATAAAAGGTAAGTAACCCCTGGGTTCTAGAATGCTGTCCAGCCTTGCATGGAATTGGTCTTCCTCTTTATCTACAAATCCACTAGTTCTATTTGTTGAGGCGGGGTTTCTTCCCTGACCCTCACAGAAAAATAAACATTTAAACAACTGTAGATGGAATGAACTCTAGGAATGGATACCAGCATCCTCTGGGCAGATTGCCTGTCTTTAGAAAGGTAAGGAATCTCAAGGGTCTACATAGCTAAGCCCCTCATGTCTGCCACCTTGGTCTGATCAGAGAGCCACCATCTCGGATGTTAGCCCTGTGCCTCGACACACGAGGCACTCAGTGCATGCCTGCTGGACTGCCTTAGAGAATGTGTTAGTTTACCCAGTAGAAGGCAATCAAGAGTAACTTGCTCTCAGGTAATGGTGGAAGTAAATGCCAGGGAGTCTTAAGGGTTTGGGGGACATTGTAATCATAGTGTCCTTTCTTCTATTCCCTCTTTTCAGCCACTGTATGTTTTTTTGTGGGCTAAATAAGCTCATTGGGAACAGAGGTGGTAAATGAACCCAGTGCTATGGTCAGATATAGCTTGTCCCCTGAAGAGATTGTGCAATCATGCTCAGGGTTGAAATAGTTAAGTCATATGCTTCTCATCTCATCATGGTATAAATCCATTGTGATCAATTTACCTGGCTAGTGGGCAGAGCGTTAACCTAGGTAGGCGAAGCGTGGCTGTGGAACACTGGTCCCTGTTGGTGTGACCTTAGGATTGTGTTTGTGTTTTTGAATCCCTCTTGCTTTCTGGTTCCCTCCACTTCCTACTTTTGTGACATGAGGGGCAGATCCTGTGTGTTCTCCCTCTCACTGCCCTGAGACCTCTAGAGCCCAGCCTCACGTGGACTGAACCCAGAACCTCCATGAAACTGTGAACAAAGAAACCTTCCTTCCTCTGAGTTGTGCAGTCAGGTCTTTTAGATCATAGCTGTAAGAATGTTGACCGAGACACCCAGGTTTCACCGTACAATCGTCCCTGCCCTTCTGAGCTTTACTTGGATAAACAGAGGTCAAATTGTAAGTGGCTGAGCTCATAGACTCCTAAATTTCTGGTTCTAGCTATTGAGGGAGAGAACAGAGGCAGACACATTCCCCATTTGTGGCTTCCCACACTAAATTCAACTGGCTACAGAAGAGAGGACAGGGGAGGTCAGCCTTTAACTAAATCACTGGAATTTTGCCTTGAGATTGTTTACTTTCTTTAATTTCACATATTCAAGTTCTCCTGGTGGAGGTCTATGAGGAGTGATTTTAAACTGGAGGAAGAAAAAGAAGAAAAAATAACTTCATAGAACGAGCAGAAAAACACTGGGTCTATTTATGGGCCGAGTGACTCTCCCCTCCCCCACACTGACACAATCTTGCAGTCACTGACTCTTCCTGGGGAAAGATTTTTCTGTCTTTTTAAAGGAATGACAAACACTATTTACTAAAAAAAAAAAAAAAGAAAAAGAAAAAGAAAAAGAAAAAAAAAAGAAAAAAGTATCCTTACCACAAAACAACAACACTGTAGATCAAGCTAACTGAAGGCTCCACGTCTTATAAACACAACACACTGCATTGCTTGGCGGCGGCGCTGAGTTATTATGTCTCATTGCAGAGAGCAGCGGCTCTGAATGTATTAATGATTCATGCTTGCCTTGGCAGAACATAATGTATACTAATCGTACCCAAGCAGGGTACGAGAGCACTTTAAAAGCATTTGTCCAGTTAAGAGTTTGACTTAATCTGATATTTCATTGGGTCACCGACCTTTTCATTGTAGGTAATGTACAGGAGAAAATGTATGTCTGCCACCAGGGTGCATCAACAGAGGGCTTCCTGGTTACCAGGCAACATACTACTTAGGTTTTACCTTTGCATAACGCTGACTACACTTTTCCTGGTTACCAGGCAACATACTACTTAGGTTTTACCTTTGCATAACGCTGACTACACTTCTGCTGCTCGACTAATGAACTTTATGTGTAGCCCTGTGTGCTGAGCATGTGTATGTTTGCATGTGTGTATTTGTGTGTACATGTGCATGCATGTATGGTATATGTGTGTGTGCATATGTGTATGTATATGTATGCATATGTGTATGGTGTATGTGTGTGTGCATGCGTGTGTGTATATATGCATGCAGGTATGGTATATGTGTGTGTGTATGTGTGCATGCATGTGTATGCCTGTGTGTGAGTGTTTCAGGGAGGGGAGATGCCACAGGCACAAAATAGTTCAGTTATGCTGCTTTTTATGGGCATTAAGCAATAAGCTCCCATAATAAACAACCATGCCAGAGTGAATACTCAATAAACAGTATGGTTTATAAGCAATTAGGGACCCAAATCTCAAAATATACAGTTCAGCAGAATGAGAGCATCTAATCTAACAATGCTTCGTAAGATGTGTGGCTTGTTAAAAGTGTCATAATTCTCCTTTAAAAAGCAATTAACAGTTTGGTGTGTCTTGGTCTGCCAAACGCCGAGCTGCGTTGTCAAAAAAAAAAGAACGAAATAAAAAAGCCGTTGCTCAGCTTTGCCTAATGGGCAGCCGCCTGCCCAGATAGCCGGGCCAAAAATAAAGGGAGAAATTGATGTTCTCTCCGTGTATCAACCGGAGAGTCTGCCGAAGGCACCAAGATGAGTCAGACAAATGCGATTCATCAGGTTTTCAAAAAAAGCCATCTGGCCACTCTATTTTGCCGACGTCTTTGTATTTCTTAGTAACTTTGTAGGTTAAAAAAATAAAGTCTCTGCTTTCCAGCTCCTTCTTTTAATTGTGGTAGGTGATTGGAGAAACAGCGGATGTTTGCTCTGTCTTACCTCTTATGACAATAAACACAAGCGTCTTGTCACTACTATTCATGAGGCAGGAGCATCTCTGGCTCTTGCTGGGATTGTGCTTGAGGTATTTCACCATAAGATTCCAATACTCTGTTGTGGATTTCTCTTACCCTCTGGGTCTGCGATTAATGAGCCTATTTTTAAATACACCTTTAAATAATGCAGGCTTCCCACACTATACATCAGGTGATGGGAAGCTGGACAGAGGTCCAGGCATTTTCTCTTTTAGAAACTTAATATCCACAATAGACTTATACCCAGCTACATGTTTCTTTGTAAAGAACCTTGAAATGAGTGTTCACGAGATCAATACTATTGCTCTTCTAAAATCATTTGATTCTCTTATCTGAAAAATGAATTTTTTTAATTAAGAATGGAGAGAAGTGTGCAGAGAAGAAGGAAAATGTAATTACATCCTTAGGTATTTGGAAGTGTCAAATTAAACACTGAATTTGAAACGTGACTTGTCTTTCACCCATTCTTGCCAGTTTCAGGCAGTTGGAGAATGCTGTGCGAGGAAGCTATCTATGGAAATTCTACGACCTTTGTGACGTTTCTCTTCTCTCTCCAGCTGAATGTGTGGGTAGAGCATAATGTATTCTGACTTGTCAGAGTGAGAGGCTCCGATTTCATCTGTACAACAACCAAATTGAAATAGATCTCTAGTGTTCTCGCTCTAGCAATTTGTGATTCAGCAAATCCTTGAATTCTGAAAAAAATTCAGAATGTATATGTATATTTAGGGAAGAGGAATCAATATAGAGACTATAAGAGAGAGAAATAGAAATAGATCTAAGAACTTTTTAATTAAGAGAAATGAGATCTAGGGGTTTCTTTGACAAACAAGTGTAAATATATAGACCCCTCCCCCCAAAACAAAACTTCAAGTGAGCCCAATAATTGAGAATCTTCTAAGCAAAACTTTCTAACATTGTCGGGTGTGGTGGTGCACACTTACAATCCCCACGCTTGGGGGTCGGAGACAGGAGGATCGCGCAGGTTCGAAGCCAGCCACGCTGGCTTAAGAGACCCTGTTTCCAAAGAAAAATATAAAAAATAGGCCTAGGAGTGTAGCCTGGAGGTAGAAGGGTTTCCAGGATCCCCAGTACCACACACACACACAAAAAAAAACTTTGGAATATTACATTAATTCTCATTGCCAGAATTGAAGTACACTCTGATATGGTCCTGAGAAAATTCTATCCTATTTCCTAGTCAGGGAGTTTAGAAAACTGCTAGTCCATTGTTAATCTCACCTCCATTTCTACTCTAGAGCCGTATAAATAGTCCTTGATTGATAGATATCGGCATATTTTGTGAATATTTAAAAAGCGCGTTGCCTGGTCCATGTCCCAGACATTATTTTCTGGGTTGGGATGAACAAAAAGTGTCTGATCTCTCTTCCCCCACTCCTCCATTTCTCTGTACTCAGTTTCCAGTTTTGGACATGGAAGATGACGATCAACTCATCCTTCCCTGCACTTTCTAAGAAAGGGTACCTGGAGCATCTTTAGGACTTGCTAAAAAAAAAATGTCCCTTTCTCCTTAGCAGAGGTAAAGGAATAGCTAGAGTTTGAAGAGTTTCTGGGACTCTTTAGAATTAAACCCATAGAATGGAGTGTAGCATATGTGTTCTTCTTAAAATAGCTCCTTGAGAATGTGCCTGTATCTGCAGAATTAATTCCATGGGTAAGAACATACTCCTTTAGCACAAACAATGGCAGGAGGATTTCCATTAAGCCACAGCCATTAGCTCTAATTATGCAGATGGGGTCCTTTCCAGTGTACCAGACTGCAGATGCCGGATGACTGCTGATAACTGGGGGTGGGAGAGAGAGAGAGAGAGAGAGAGAGAGAGAGAGAGAGAGAGAGAGAGAGAGGAGAGAGGAGAGAGGAGAGAGGAGAGAGGAGAGAGGAGAGAGGAGAGAGGAGAGAGGAGAGAGGAGAGAGGAGAGAGGAGAGAGGAGAGAGGAGAGAGGAGAGAGGAGAGAGGAGAGAGGAGAGGAGAGAGGAGAGAGGAGAGAGGAGAGAGAGAGAGGAGAGAAAGAGAGAGAGAGAGAGAGAGGAGAGAGAGAGGAGAGAGAGGAGAGAGAGAGAGAGAGAGAGAGAGAGAGAGAGAGAGAGAGAGAGAGAGAGAGAGAGAGAGAGATTAGAGTGGAGTGGTTTTCCTTCATTGAGTTATTGACGATGTAAGGAATTAGGCTGAAACAACATAGAGCCAAGGACTTACAAAAGGAGAGTCTGAGCGATGCAGAATACAAAGCACTTCCTACTTAGTGATTTCTCTAGGACTTTTGCGAGCTGGGACTCTTTACAGAAAATTCTCAGTGGAGGTACAGCCTCCGCCGCCCTCTGTCCTTTGGTAAGTTTTCTTTCCTTATGGCTAGCTCAGTCAGAGCGGCACTGCGTTCTCATTTGGGTGAAGAGCAAGATTTATGGGATTGAGCAGCACAGTAGATAGCGAGTGTGGCAAGGGGGAGGTCAATATTTACCTCCAGGGACCATCAATCCTGACATTCACTGAAACATAAAGTCAATATTTTGAGGGTGGTGTCAGATGTACCCTAAGTGTGCTCGACAGAAGTAGAGCTGGAAGGATTTCTCTAACGAGTGTATCTTAAGCTTCACCATTTATGCTAATATTTTAGAGAGCAGAGGGGTGGAGAGGTTGGAAAGCATTGCTACTTTTTATCTTGTTGAAAAGACAAAGATATCACATCCCACAAGCATTTGTCTTTTAATCTATTTGGGAATTTTTTGTTGTTTAATTATGCGTTGGTACTGTCTCCATCTATGTGGAGATATAAACGGGGGAAGATGTGGTAACAGCCCTTTAGTCTTTTCAGTTACTGCACTCGGAGGGAGTGAGGGAATGGCACAGAACAGGTGCAGGTGGGTCACAGACCTTTCTGGCGCTTAGGCTGCTGAGGAATCTCATTTTGGTCTCACAAGCAGTGATGTGCGTTTGTGCATCGGTTTCTCCACCCTCTTCCTTTAAATGTAACTTTCCTTCCCCTGATTAATCATTAAGCCACTGAATGAAAAGAAAGACCAGAGAGAAAGGTGGTTAAAAGAAAGCTTCCGTGCTAGTCCACTCTCGTATATAAGAGGAATTTTGCTGTTCTTTTTGCAAGGGTGACACAGGGCTCCTGGGTGGACTTTAGAGGCATCCAGAGGCAAGGACTATGTGAGGATCAGGGGCAGGGCACAGCGCAGACAATAGCTACGTACCCAGTAGTCACGGGCCCTGGTCCTGGGCATGGGAGGTGGCTGACTTTTCATATGACCCACAGAACGTGTTTCTAGACTCTGGGAAAAAAAAAAATCTCTTCTCTCCCCGAACACCCCCCTCCCAACAGATGACTTTCTTTTTGCTAACTGATGTCCTATAGCCTCCTGTTTTGCAATTACTGAGAAGACTTTAAAAATCAACTTCTGTAGAGCATGGTGGCGCACACTTGTAATTCCAGTCCTTGGGAGGCTGACACAGGAGGATCGCAGCCTCAGCAACTTAGTGAGGCTCTCAGGAACTTGGTGAGACTCTGTTTTCAAATTTAAAAAAATAGAGCTGGAGGTGTAGCTCACAGATAGAATGCCGGTGGGTATGATCTCTAAGGCAAGTAAATAAATGAATAAAGCAAACTCCTGTTCCACAAAGCAACTGTCTCACATACCCTATCGTAAAAGATAACAACTTGACAAAAGACAAGGAAAGTTAAGGGTTAGTGTAGACTGAGTGATAGCAGAGACATATTGGTTACGTGAAATGTTGCTCTTGGGATGATTCTACACTCCTAGGGAAAAGAATAGACAATATTAGGACAATTGGTAAAAGTTGACCTTGAATTTTATACTTGATAACAGTATAGTAACTGCCACCTTTCCTAAGTTTGATTATTGGGTCCTGATTACGTGAGAACATATCCTTGTTCTTAGAAAAGACATATATAGCTGGGTGTGGTGGCGCACGCTTGTAATCCCCGCGCTTGGGAGGCTGAGACAGGAGGATCGCACGGGTTCGAAGCCAGCCTCAGCTACTTAGTGAGGCTCTCAGCAACTTAGTGAGACCCTGTTTCCAAATAAAGTATAAAATAGGTCTGGGAGTATAGCCCAGAGGTAGAAAGCCTCTGGGTTCCACCCTCAGTACCACCAAAAAAAAAAAAAAAAGAAAACACATATATATAAACTAAAATATTCAGAGGTGGACAACACATAGGAAGTTGATAGTGACACCAACAACCGTATCTATATCCAACTTTAGAGAGGAAAAGAAAGAATGGTGAACACAAATGAGACGAGATAGTGAGATAAAAGTTTCCAACACAAAGAGAAAAGCATATGGCGACCCACCGCATTCTTCTTGCAACTCTTTGCATACATTTATTTATTTATTTATTTATTTATTTATTTATTTATTTATTTATTTGGTGGGACTGGGGATGGAACCCTTCTATCTCTGGGCTACACTCCCAGACCTATTCTTTTTATATTTCTTATTTGGAAACAGGGTCTCTTAAGCCAGCTGAGGCTGGCTTTGAACCTGCGCAATCCTCCTGTCTCCACCTCCCAAGCGTGGGGATTACAAGCGTGCGCCACCACGCCTGGCTACATTTATTTTTAATAGACAGTTTTTGTTAAACAAATAAACAAGCAAACACCATGTAAGACAGACTCCTCGTCAGTGGAAATGATTAAGATCTAAGTTCCCTTTTGAGGACAAGTGTTGATGGGGGAGAGGTAAAAGGGGGCCCTGGATTGGACTGTGCAGGGAGTCTATGGGGAAGGACACTCACGGGAGAGGGGAGGGAGCAGGGACATCTCTGTTAGGAATGCCAAGAAGGGCTCCACTTAGAGTAATTGCAAACACAATTTGTGTAATTACGATGCATCAGGCATTGATTAAGTACTTCCCATGAATCTTTATCCCCACCTCACAGGCTGGGGGATGGAGGCAGAGAGGACAAGTGACTTGCCCAGGCTGGGGGATGAGGCCGGGAGCTGGGATTCCTGCTTGGATTCCCGGCTGTGCCCTATGGGAGTTGCTGTTTTGCACCACTTTTCTTCCTCGACCCCCCTTTGCGGCCCACACTCACGCTTACATTTGGTCACATTGCAGAGGGGCTCTGGACCACGGCTCCCTTAGCTTTTCAGATTTGTGTGTGCCGTCTGAGACCTCTTCTATAACCTCGGAGAATTCTGGAGTTACCCTGTGGTAGCAAAAGCTGTGGGGCATCCCAGGAGGATCTCTAGAAGAAGAAGGAGAAATCATAGCTGAGCAAATAAGGCGACCTAACTGAGGTGATGGGCAGGGGGAGGAGTGAAATTCCCTAATGTACATGATGCACGCTCACCAAGGTACCAAAGTCAACCACTAAGCCAAACACGAGGAGGAGGGAGGGGGAGGGAATGGGGTGGGAACTGGGGAAGGGCTAACTGGGTGATGTGTGCATGTGTGCCTCCACCATCTTGCACTCCATTAGGATGTACGACTACAATGCACTGATAAAAAAAATAAATTAAAAAAGAAGCTGCAGAGCATATTCTGGGGCTGAGCCAGGTCCCAGTATCCTAGCACGAAGCTCCGCCACACCGGGGATTCCTTTACATACTGAATTTGGAGGCTCTTGGTGGGATGTGCCCCTGGCTCTGTAGGAGGGTGTGCCTGTCCTATGGGACGAGGAGTGTAAGGAGGGCAGTTAGTGAAACAGGGATGATTCAGGGTATGAAAGGGCCTTCAAGTGCAGCTGGTGGGCCCCATTCCTAGTTCTAAAAGTCCTGATTCTGAAATTTATTTTCTATCCTTCTTCCTCACCAGTGGTATTTAGCTTCTGAGCGAGATTACCCTTTTAGGTCCCTTGCAAGGGCAAAGGTGGGCCACCTCCACCAATCCTCCTGTAATAATTTATAAAAGTAAAGTGATTTGGGCAGATCCAGCACCTTCTTTCAACTTAGTGTACATCAAAAGGAGAACCATAAGGTCAGACTATCAGAGTGAAAATATCCTTCGTGTCAGGGCAGTGGCATCGCTTATTTCCCTCCCTTATTTGTAAGGCTGCTAGAGATAGTCCTACAGAAAAGTTCTGTGTTAAGAATCCTGTGTATAGGCAGTGTGATGGTGCACACCTATGATACCATCACACTTGGGGGGCTGAGATAGGAGGTTCACAGTTTCAAGAATAGCCTCAGCAACTAGGTGAGGTCTCTCAGCAACTTAGAGATATGCTATTAAAATTTTTTAAATTAAATTAAAAAGGGTTGGAGTGTAGCTCAGAGGTGAGTGTCCCTAGGTTCAATCCCCAGTACAGAGAGAGAGAGAGAGAGAGAGAGAGAGAGAGAGAGAGAGAGAGAGAATGATTCTGTCATACAACTAGAGAACCATGTCTGTTATGTCCCGATCACTATTTAAGGACGGGGGCAAATTTCAAGGTACCTGTTAGGGCTTTCTGAGCAGGATCTCTTTCCCTAGTTCTCTACCCTAGTGCATTTGGGGTGACAGTATATTGACATGCTGCTTGGCATATGTCCTGGTGAAACATCTCTGCAATCACCATGCTTTCTCTGTGAATAAAATACAGGTATAAAAAAGTTACAACCCTAGTGTTCACAGATGGATGAATAGATAAAGAAAATGTGATATATACTTATTAACACAATCTGGAATACAATTCAACATTAAAAGGAAGGATATCAAGGTGGGCGTGGTGGTGCATGCTTGTAATCCCCAAGCTTGGGAGGTGGAGACAGAGCTTGGGAGACGAAGACAGGAGGATAATGCAGGTTCGAAGCCAGCCGTGCTGGCTTAAGAGACCCTGTTTCCAAATAAAAATATAAAATATAGGTGTCTGGGAGTGTAGCCCAGAGGTAGAAGGGTTTCCAGGAGCCCCAGTACCACCAAAAAAGGGGGGGGGACCCTTTGGGGACATTATGCTAAGTGAAATAAATCAGTAACAAAAAGACAAATGTGATTCTGCTTCTTTGAGGGACCTGGAACAGTCAAATTCATAGAGACAGAAAGTCAAACACTGGTGGCCAAAATCTGGGTGGAAAGAGAATGGAAATTCATTATTTGAGTTACTTTCTTGGAGGGGAGTACTAGGGATTGAATCCAGGAGCATTCTACCTCTGAGTTACACCCCCAGGCCTATTTTATTTTTCACTTTGAAACAGGGTCTTCTTAAGTTACTAAAGGGCTCACTAAGTTGCTGAGGCTGATCTTGAACCTGCGATACTCCTGTCTCAGCCTCCCAAGTCCTGGGATTACAGGCATCCGTCAGTGGATCCATTTTCTCTGAGCCTCTAAGAATCTGAACCTCCTGAGGTGGCCTTGGGTACTTGGTCTGCAGACACAACTCCATTTCAGCCCCCATCCCAGAGTGTCAGCATTCTACCCAGGATCATTTACCTACAAACCAGGAAACTAAGACCCAGAAAATGAGACTCAGTCACTGGCTACTCGGCTGGGGACTACAGGACCTCATCTAATACCCAAATTGTTCATCACAGCCATGTCCTGCGACGTTAACTGCGTCTAGACAGGTTAACATTGATTAATCGCACTCCTGGCGCCTGCCCATCCGCTCCACGGCCGCAAGCCTGTCAATCCTGGCACAGGCCAATGCTCATTTCTCAATCTTATTAACAAAGATATGATAACAGGCTACATTGCATGCTTTGAAAAAATAAAGATATGCCAAACTTCTGACCTCCTCCTGGTGGGACTGATCCCCGGCAATCTTGTATTAGTATCCCAAATCACCTGTTGGCAACTCTATTCTAGAATTCAATTGCAGCATCCAAACTTGCCTGTTTACTATCACTAAAATTTACCCTTGGGTCTTTTTCTTTCTTCCTACTCCTCCTTCTCCTCTTTCTTCACTTCTTCCTTCTCCTCCTCTTCCTCTTTCTTAATTTGTGGTACTGTGGATTGGACCCAGGGTGCCCTACTTTGGAGGAGCGACATTCCCAGCCCTTTTTATATTTTTACTTTGAAACAAAGGCTCACTAGGTTGCCCAAGCTAGCATCAAACTTGCGGTCCTCCTGTCGCAGCCTCCCAAGTACTAGGACGGTAGATATGTGCCTCTATGCATGTACCACCATGTCAGGTTGTTTTTATTTTATTTTATTTTATTTTCATTGAGGTTAGCTTTACCTGTGAGATATTATGTATAAAGAGTAGGTTATCAATTGGCACTATGAGATGACCCCTTTTGTGTGAGAAATAAATAGGTTTGAACATGTGCAATTTATATTGATGTTTGCGTTAAGAACTCAAAAAACAAAATAAGCTCCCACAGTATAATTTACCCTCGAAATCACAAAATTGTGATAATTATTATTGTCTGACTAGATAACAAGTGATTTTTGTTTGTTTGTTTTGTTTTGATGCTGGGGATGGAATCCAGGGGTATTCTACCTCCAAGCTACACTCCCAGCCCTTTTATTTTTTATTTTAAAAAAGGGCCTCATTAAGCTGCCTCAATCCTGAGATTTTTCTTTCTCAGCCTCTCAAGTAAGGAGATTACAGGCATGTGTCATGAAGCCCGACGAGCTTTGCCTCTTTTTTAAAGGCTGAGGTACTGTTTGTCTCTAATATGTCTTTAGTTCTTTTCTCAGTCTTTTACTAATCATGGCCATACTCCTGAGATCAGATCTATAGGCTTATTTCCTAACTCTGGCTTTCTACAATAGGTGCTTGGAAAATCTGTATTCTATGAGAGAGACACACACAGAGAGAGAGAGAGAGAGAGAGAGAGAGAGAGAGAGAGAGAGAGAGAGAGAGAGAGAGAAGCATATGTAGTTCCTTCTCTGAAGGAGCTTATTTTGTTTTAAAAACAATTCTTGCCCATTTTCCTATATGAACACCAAGAAGTTAAGAGTTGAGTGGTTCTTCTTTCTTTTTGTCACTACTTGACTTTACTTTTCTCAAGGAGTAGACCTATATTTTTATTCTCAATCTTTATTTTTTATTTATTGAAAGAAATACTTTGGTAACAGAAATTGAACCCAGGAGTATTCTACATCCACGCTACATCCAGCCCCTCCCTATTTTTAAACTTTGAAACAGGGTCTCACTAGGTTGCTGAAGCTGCCCTTGAATTTGTGATTCTGTCTCCTAATTACCAGGATTACAGGCATGAACCATTATGCCCATCTAACCTTTCTTTATTTTATTGAAATATGCCTTTTTTTTTCTTTGTTTTGGGGAACTTTCATGACATTTAGCTCCTTCAGGACTAGATTTTCTTGGATATTCCCCTTAGAAGTTAATGCTGCTCTGTGTATTCTGAGCGTAGGGGTCAGACGTGGGATGCTACCACTTCTATATTCCAAACAATACAAGTGTGAGCAAGGCAGGCCAAGAGCTACTGCACTCCCAGGTTAGTAAAGTTAGGATGTGATGATGTTCTGAAGGGCAGTGTGTCTGGTCTCTCCTCAGTGTATTTATGCTGCTTTTTGAGTCTAAGTATGGAGATATCTGCATTCTTCAGCTGCTGAGATGATCAAACCCGACAGGAGCATGTGAGTTGCCACTGGGTCTTGGACACTACACTTTGATCAATATTGGCTCAGGCCTATAATCCCGGCACTTGGGATCTGAGACAGGAGGATTACAGATTCAAAACTAGCCTCAGCAACCTAGCAAGGCCCTCAACAACTTAGTGAGGCCCTCAACAACTTAGTGAAATCCTGTTTCAAATAAAAGGGACTGTGGGTGTTAGCGCAGAGGCATAATTTCTCTGGGTTCAATCCCTGGTTCCACAAAATAAAGATAATGAAAGAAAGAATGAAAAGAAGGAAGGAAGGAAGGAAGGAAGAGAAAAAGAGGAAGAAATGAAAGAAAGAAGAAACAAAGAAAGAAGGAAAAGGAAGTTGTAGGTATCTGATGGTCTGATATTAATGCAGTAATTAGTCATCATGTATGAAATGCTGAGGAATTAAAAATATTAGACTCTTAATCTAAGGGCATTTTAAAGAGAAACTAAAGCCCGATTATATAGTTAGAATGAAACCTTAGAGGTAATAAATCCTTATCAACTAGTAGTCATCCGGCCCTTTGTAAATCTCCTAAAGCTGTTACACTCATATAAGCAGAGAAATCAATATTGCTGTCAACCTTAGTTGACACCAGAATCTATGGAGCAAAAGACAACTAAGAAACAAATATTAGTTCTAGCAAATAAATGTGGAAACAGAGAAATCACAGGAAAGCTTATTTGACATGGCAGGTAGATTCGTAGAAACTTTAGCCTGGTGCCCCTGGAAGAAGCGTAGCGCTTTTAGATGCTTATCCAGGGGAGGCACCCCCATGTAATTGGCATTATTGGATTACTTTTCATTTCAATAGTAAATTATCATACTTGATTTATTGAATGAAACTATAATGTCATCATGAATCAATTGCAAAGTCACTTAGGTTATAATTAAAGTATTAACACTTTCATAGATAAAGCATGACATGTTTCAGGCGATAACGTTCCAACACAATTTTAACTAAATTTTATTTTTATCCAGGTAATATAGACATACAGTGAAGAAATCAAGTACCAGAGGTTTCTCAAAGGCCCATACTGAGAAGCAGCTTGGCTTAGACTGAGCTACCCCCAAAAGTTACCCCCCTGAAGCCAGGATCAAAGTACTGACGGTTTATTTAGAAGATGATTCCAGAGAGCTCTGGTGGGAAGGCGGGAATGCAGGAAAGGAGGGGACGGAGCCCATTCAGGGAGTGCTCATGAGCAGGAGAACCTCGTAGGACCAGTAGATAGGTCTGGGGAATGGCATAGGACATCCTCAGAGTTGGCCCATTCCAGTGACCAGCAAGTGGGTCTGTTCATCTGACAATTCCCATCCATCCCTTGGCAGAAGGCTACTGGGAGTAAGCATCACTCCCAAGGGCAGGCTGAGCTCATCCAGAAGTATTCTGGGTGCTGTGTGGAGTGTAGGCAGGGAAGTAGTGATAGAAGACTATGAACACCCAGTTAGGATCTTGTAACAGGCCAGGTGTGAGAAGAAGGGCCTGGACTGAGGAATACCAGTGGAGAAGGAAAGGAGTGCTTTAATTCTATTTCTTATAAGTGCCAGTGGGATTTGCTGATGGGTTAGATGTGGGGGAAAGAGGACTCTTACAGGACTCTTAAGTCTTAGGTTTTAGCAACCAGAAGTTATTTACTAAAGCGTGCTTCTTCAGTATTCTTTTTTTTTATGGTGGTGGTACCTGGAGGTTCAATTTAGGGGTTTCCTACTTCTGAGCTACGCCGTCAGCACTTCTTACTTTTTTGTTTTGAAACACAGTCTTGCTAGGTTTCTGGGAGTCTTGTTACTTGCAAATTCTGCTATTGAGCCTGCTATGCTCCCGACTCAGCCTCCCAAGTACTGGGATTATAGGCACGAGCCACCACCCAGAGCATGGAGTGTACTTCTAACAGGTCTCCGTGGTGCTGAAAGCCCTCCAGCAATTTATTCTCTCTTGCAGTAGTAGCCACAGTCCTGATGACGGCCTCACATTCACAGTCCTTCAAGCCTTCCTAGCCTGCCCTGGTCTCTCCTACTGTCCCTTGGTTCTGGCCACACTGTCCAGATTCCAGGCCCTTGGATCATCTGTGTGCTCCTACCTCGTGGGGGTTGCATTTTCAATTATACTGCCTGAGATATTTGAAATGTCCGGCTCCTTCTCTTCATCTAATCTCTGCTCAGAGATTTCCAGTCCTCTTTCCCTGTCTAAAATACTCTTCTTTTCTCACTCCCTTACTGTTGTGGTTAGCTATAGAATGTCCCTTGAAGGGCTCATGTATTAATGTTCAAAGAGGGTATAATTAAGTCATGAGGGTTTATCTCTTGCAACATTCTCATTGCTACAGCCTAAGACAACTGACTGGCCACACTACTTAGAGAAAGGAAGATTTATTCACCCAGGTTTTTTTGGAGATGTCTGTGGAACTCAGAGCATGATAGCCAGAAGAGAAGAAAAGAGAGAGAAGAGAAGAGAAGAGAAGAGAAGAGAAGAGAAGAGAAGAGCTAGTGAGAGCACTCTAGGCTCTGCTTTCAAGTCAACCATTACAGGATGTAACCTCATCAGTGGATAAACCTACTGTAATGAATTTGATGGGTGGTAGCCTAGGCAGGTGGGATGCAGCTGGAGGAAGTGGGTCCCTGGGGCGTGGTCTTTAGGACTGTGCTTGTGTCTTTGAATCACCATGTTGCTGGCTGCCTCTTGCCTTCTGCTGCGGTGATGTGAGAGCAGAGACCTTGCTCTTTCCCTCTCTGCTTCCCACCACCATGCCCTGAGCTCTGCAGACCTAGTCTGTCATGGACCGAACCTCTAAAATCTCCGGAACTGTGAGCAAATATATATTCCTCGCTCTAAATTGTGTGGTCAGTCTCATTGAGTCACAGCCATAAAAATTCTGGCTGCGACATCCTAATTGGTTCTCCTTAATAGTATGCATTACCTGATTTATTTCATTTCCATGTCTGTCTATTTATCTATCTATCATTCATCTATCCATCATCATCTATCTATCAATCAATTGATCATCTATTTAAAATTACTTGCATATCATCTATCTCTCTCTCTCTTCCTAAAATTTAAGCTCATGAAAAAAACCCGTTTATCTGTACTGCTTGCTACCAGATCTCCAGTATCTAGACTAGTGATGCACACAGAGTAGATATATAATAAATGTTTGATGAGTGAATTAATTAATTGATCTTTTTAGTGTATTGCTTTTTTTTAACCATGTTACATATCAGGGGAAAAAACGCTGCTGCAGATTACCAGATGTATGTTCTATATGATTTTTATGGCTTTTTATTCTTTCTGGGGCTTTGTGCAAATATGAATATCTACTACTTTTGATGTCCTCTGGTGCAAGTCTCAGGTCAGACTCCACACTTGTCACCACACAGACTCCAGTACTAACCCTCTGAATAGAGGAGCCACTTTATCTTCAAGGTAAATAATTAAAACATACAACTACCATCTGATCCAGTAATGCCACTTTTGGGTCTATAACCAGAGGAACTGAAAACAGGATCTCAAACAAATACTTGCACATGCGTACTTGTGAGGGCATTATTCACAACAGACAAAAGGTGGAAGCTAACTACTAATTAAAGGGTGAGCGGGAAAAATGCATCAAATTCATACAATGGAATATTATTCCCTGAGGAAGAAGGAAATCCGGCAACAGACCACCACCTGGGTGAGCCTCAAGGATGTTACAGAAAGTGAGTCGAACACCAAAGGACAAGTATTGCATGATTCCGCTTTGATGAGGTCCCCAGTGTAGTCAGAAAGTAGAATGGTGGGTGCTTGGGGCTAGAGGGAGAGAAAGGAGAGTTGCTGTTCAGTGGGTGCAGAGTTGCAGCTGTGCAAGATGGCAAATCTCTGGAGACCTGCTCTTCCACTAGGTACTGATGCTCAGTACTACTGTACTGTACATCTTGTAATGGAGAAGATGATAAATTCTATCTTGTGTGTTTCTACTACAATGAAGAAAAATGTGTTCTGCCCCTTTTTCTCCCAAATAGTACCCATCCTTCCAATCCCATCTCCATGGCTGGCTCTCTTCCTGGATTACCCTGCCTAGGACGTTCTTTCTCTTCCCTGAACTCGTATTAGAGTTGCCTTCCAGGTATCCTGTGCAGCGCTTGCTTGGTTGTATCACTGTCTTGAGTGTAGATGGTTCTCCCCAGGCAGCTGTTAAACTCTTACTAGAGCAAGCAGGGTGTGCCCTGCTGTTGGTCATCTGCACAATGAGCACACGAGTTGGAATTGGATGATGTTCTTATTACACGGCAGTCTTTTGTTTATTTTCATGTACTTTTATTGGTGCACTGCAGTCTTAGATCATAATGTAATTCAGAGTGATAGGGATATATATGCATATCGCACTTGGTGAGCTTCCTCCCGGCTCCCTCTCCACTCCCTTTCCTTCCCCGTACATGATATTCAGATTGACACTGGTAATTTCACTTATGTGCATTAATGTCCGTGGAAGTGTCTCCTTCATCATTTATCCCTCCGCGCCACCACCAGCATCCTCTAGACCTCCTCCATTGCTCCATGGGGGTTTCTCCTCCATTTTCTAAAGCCTTTCTTGTGTTCTGATTACTCCCTAGCTTCTGCATATGACATAAAACACAAGGCCCTTTCACTTCCTGTGACTGGCTAATCTCACTTAATATAATGCCCTCCAGGTCCATCCATTTTCCTTAAAATGGCTTAATTCTGTTCTTTACTTCCGAGTAGAATTCCACTGTGTGTATTTCCCATAATTTTGTAATCCAGTCATCTGGGGGTGGAATCTAGGCTGGTCCTATAATTTGGCTGTTGTGAATTGTGCTGCTATAAGCACGAATATGCGTGTAGAACTATAATATTCTCATATTAGTTCTTTTGGAAAAATACCCAGAGTGGTCTAGTTGGATTCAATGCTGTATCCATTCCCAGTTTTCTGAAGAATCCTCATGCTGATCTCTGTAGCAGCTGCACTAATTTACAATCCCACCAACAGTGTATAATTTACCCCACATCCGGAATCATCTCTGATGAACTGAGCAGGAGCTATGGCAAGTAGACGCTAAGATCTTTGGAGGGAGCAAATGTGTAATTACCCTTGATGCTAGGCTACTGTTCTAGACTGCGATGGCTACATCGTTTCCCCATTGGTCCTTAATTTTTGTAGCAAGTTACTTTAGAAAGAACTCTGTCCCGTTTCTCTTTTATACATCTTCAAGTTTCCTTTGTACTAGTATTGGTTTTTTATCCTTACAAATATTTTGGACACTTTTGCATGCACATCCATTTAGAAAGCCATCATTACTTGAACTTTAGGAAACTTAAGACATTAACCAAATTAAAATTAAATGATGTTTCTCCTCACTTTCGTCGGTCTTGAACACTCTCCTTCTGCAGAGATACAGTGTCTCTTCAGGAAAAAGACGCTGACATTTTTCTGACCCAGACACCTTTAATAATTTACAATCAACAAATATTCTAGTGAACTTGAAAATCAGAAAACTTTGTCATATATCTATGCCTAACTCCTCAATGGAATGAATCATTCATTATTTGGTGCCATTTCTGAAAGCATAAAAAGGTGCAAGGTCGCAGCATGAGTATATGTATATTTAATATTTTTACTGCACATGTATTAAAAATCAGCATTTCCTCTTCATAAACATAGGATAATGTAAGAGACGATTGGAATCTACAAAGTAAAACATAATCTTGCCCTTGGGGATGAAAAGTACAACAGATGCTGTAGACTAGATAGGATTTCGTGAGGGGGTTAGTGAGGGGGTCTTGTCTTCTGTGCTGAGGTTATGAGGACCGGTGCTTCCTTGCAAGTTTAGACCAGAGATTTGGAAATGACTGGAGGGGAGCACAGGTCCAACACTGCAACTTACAGACAGGCGCAACCCTCCTCAGTAAGACCCCCAAGGTGCAGATGGCAATTCTATGTTTAATTTTTTTTGAAGAGCCGTCATATGGGTTTCCATGACGGCTGTGCTCCTTAGCTTTTTAAAAATTTATTAACATCAAATACAGCTGGTAAGAACCCAAAATACATGTGTCTTTTTTTCACATATTTGGTTATTTCTCTAACATACAGATTTCTTTCTTCTCCCTTCGTGTGTGTGTGTGTGTGTGTGTGTGTGTGTGTGTGTGTGCGTGTTACTGGGGATTGAACCCCCAGGGACATTCTGCCTCTGAGGTATACCCCCAAATCTATTTTTTTTTAATTTTTGAAACAGCGTCTCACTAAGTTACAGAGGTCCTCCCTAAGTGGCTGAGGCTGTTCTTGAACCTGCGAACCTCTTGTCTCAGCCTCCTAAGTACTGGAATTCCAGGAATGTGCCACCACGGCCAGCTTCTATCTTCTTAATTTTGTCTTATATCTGGTTATTCTATTGTGCATCCTAGATTTAAAATGGACTGATGTGACACTCAGGTACCCAGTCCACCCAGGATTTTCTTCTTTTCACTGTATAGTTTATACTTCTGTTTCTTACAAGTTATTGCTTCTTTTTTATAGTTTACAAAATTCTACTATTTTTATAGAGGCCCTGATTTCTTCTTGTCCCTCTTTCAATTGTTACAGAAGTTCTTCTCCTACATCTACTCTTAGATACCTGGTCACGAACTCAGATTCCTCTTAATTCCTGATTTTCCCCGTTTTATAGCTGGAGAAAACCGAGTCACAAGTCCATCGTGGTCACCAGGCTGTCAGTTCCCTTCCACATTGATACGGATATTTGATATCTTGATATAATTTTGATACACTGATGTGAATTATACCTTGGCATAATACTTAGCTGCTATTATAGTAAATAATGTCTTTCCCTCATAGGGTTATTAGAAAGATTGCACTAGAAAAGTGTTTGGTATAATCAAGGCAGGAGAGATGTTAGTTCCTTATATTTAAATGCCATATGTCTATGCAGAATGCCAATTTTTAGGGTCAAACGGAACAAACCGATCCTTGGTTGACTGTGCACAGGTCTCTGGAGCGCCACCTGGCGAGCTCCATATGAACTGGGAAAGAGGGTCATGGGAAGAGAGGCCTCTGGGCGTCCTCTGCTTTCTAAACCTGGCTCTGTTGCTAACTAGCTCTGTGAACGAAAGAGTCAGGAATCTTCATCTCTGTGCCCCCGTTCTCAATCTGTAGCTTCTGAGTGGAGCTGCTCTGCAGAGCTCCTGGGCAGATGAATGGGAGAGTTTACGTAAAGCACGTCACAAAGGGACCAACACAGGGACATGCTCTATTTTCGATGGCCTCTTCTAACAAGCAGGGCGATGGGATTCTGCTTGGAATCTTTGATTGATAGTGAGATTCTGTTGTTTCACATAAAGGCAACTAATCATGTTTCCAAGGAAATTTGAGAATGAAAGAAAGTGGGTCTAACCATTAAAACAACAATAATTACAAGAGAATGAAAGAAAGTGGGTCTACCATTACAACAACAATAATTACAAGTTATGCCACTCAATTAATTGAAAATAGTTATAAAATACCTGGTTATAAAATACCTGGAATATGTGGCAGGTCTCTATAGAGGTCAAAGGGCATTCATCAGCTTCCCTTTTTTTGTTTTGTTTATTTTGTGGTGCTGGGGCTTGAACTCAGGGCCATTCTGCCTCTGAGCTATACCCTTAGCACCTATTTTATTTTTTATTTTAAAATAGGGTCTCATTAGCCAGGCGTGGTGGCGCATGCTTGTAATCCCTGTGCTTGGGAGGCAGAGACAGGAGGATCGCGCAGGTTCGAAGCCAGCCACGCTGGCTTAGGAGACCCTGTTTCCAAATAAAAATGTAAAAATAGGTCTGGGAGTGTAGCCCAGAGGTAGAAGGGCTTCCAGGAACCCCAGTACCACTAAAAAAAAAAATATATATATATAGGGTCTCATTAAGTAGCAGAGGACCTCCCCAAGTTGCTGAGGCTGGCCTAGAACCTGCGACTTCCCATCTTGGCCTCTCAAGTACTAGCATCCCCACGCCCAGCCAGACTTTTCCCATTTAGTTGGAGAGATGAGCTGTGCAGAGGTGAAGATGGAACAAAGCCCAGCGGGATAGAAGTCCAGACTGCTGCCCTCCTCCCGGAGGGGTCGCTACACACGCAGAATGGTGCAGGCCCTTTCTTTCGCCCTTTTTCTCTCTGTTTTTCCAACAAGTAGTAAGTTTAGAGTCAATTGACAACCTTCTAAAGACTCATAAAAATTATACCATGATCAGTTGAGGAAAAGAGATGTTCGAGGAGAGTGGACTGCCTGCCTTCCTTCTTTCCTTCCTTCCCTCCTTCCTTCCTTCCTTCTCTCCCTCCCTCCCTCCCTCCTTCCCTCCTTCCTTCCTTCCTTCTCTCCCTCCCTCCCTCCCTCCTTCCTTCCTTCTTTTTCTTTCTTTCTCTTTATCTTCCTCCTTCCTTCATTTCCTCCCTCCCTTCCTTCCTTTCACTTGCTTGTTTTCTCTCTCTTCTTTCATTTTTCCTTCCTTCTTTCTTACCTTCTTTCTTTATTTCTTTACTATTATTATTTTTTGATACTGGGGATTGTGCCCAGGCCATTCTACCTCCGAGCTACACCCCCGGCCCTTTTTTAATTTTTAGTTTGAAACGGCGTCTCACCAAGACGCTGAAGCTGATCTTGAACCTGCGTTTCTCCTGTTTCAGTCTCCCAAGTACTAGGATTACAACACCCACCAGGTGTAAGGTTTTCTTTTTAAGCTTTTTACTATAAAAATAATTAGTTTGCTAAGGCTGACATAATAAAGCAACAAAACCTGGGTGGATTCACACAGCAGTTTATTTCTTTGCCGCTCTGGAGTCTAGCAGCGAGAAATGGAGCCAGCCCTCTGCAGGAGGAAGCCCCTCTGAAGGTTCTGGAAAGGCAACTTCCCTGGTCTCTCCCAGCTTCGGTGGCCCCAGGCCTCCCTTGGCTTGAAGAACTGTAAGTCCAGTCTCTCTCTGTTCACAGTCCTTTCTCCTGGGTACCTGTGTCTTTCTTTGTGTCCTCTCCTTTTTTTTTTCCCTAGGGACACTGTCATTGGACGTAGGGCCCACTGGAATCCAGTGAGACTTCATCTCCATCATCAACTATCTGCAAAGATCCTATTTCCAAATGAGGAATTGCATCTAATTACATCTGCAAAGAACCCTTAGTTTCTGAGGTTCTGGGTAAGCATGAATTTGGAGGGCAATATTAATCATTATAGTTACAGATGGGAACTTATGGATTACAGTAAAGGCTTTGAACTTTGATTATGTGATAGTCTTGATGGGCGTGGTGGCTCATGCCTGTAGTCCCAGTACTTGGGAGGCTGAGACAGGAGGACCGCAGGTTTGCGGCCAGCCTTAGCTACTTAGTGAGGTCCTTGGCAATGTAGTAAGACCCTGTTTCAAATTAAAGAATAAAAATTAGAAGCCAGGCATGGTGGTGCATGCTTGTAATCCCAGCATTCAGGGGGCTTAGACTGGAGTATAGTGGTTTGCAGACAGCCTCAGCTACTTAGTGAGGCCCTCCACAACTTAGTGAGTCCCTGTTTCAAAATAAACAATAAAAAATAGGGCAGGGAGTGTAGCTTGGAAGTCAAATGTCCTTGGGTTCCATCCCCAGACTTGCAAGAAGAAGAAGAAGAAGAAGAAGAAGAAGAAGAAGAAGAAGAAGGAGGAGGAGGAGGAGGAGGAGGAGGAGGAGGAGGAGGAGGAGGAGGAAGGAGAAGGAGAAGGAGAAGGAGAAGAGTAGGGCTAGAGGTGTAGCATAAAGGTAGAATACTCCTGGGCTTGATTCCCAGTGCCATAAAAGAAAACAAAAATGATTGTCTCAAATTACCACCCTTGGCTGTCTTGTCAATGAGAGAGTATAATTTAGTTAGTCTTGGTGAAGGCCAGTATAGTACTTTTTAAAGTTTTTTATTTTTTACTTATTTATTTTTTATATGTGGTACGGAGGGTAGAACCCAGGGGCTTTTCTACCTCCGGGCTGTACTCCCAGACCTATTTTATACTTTATTTGGAAACAGGGTCTCACTAAGTTGCTGAGAACCTCACTAAATAGCTGAGGCTGGCTTCGAACCTGTGTGATCCTCCTGTCTCAGCCTCCTAAGCGCTGGTATTACAAGCGTGGGCCACCACGCCCGGCTTTAAAGTTTTTTAGATAATTCTAATGTGCGACAGAATTGAGAAATGCTATGCCAGGCGTGGTGGCGCACGCTTGTAATCCCCGCACTTGGGAGGCGGAGACAGGAGGATCACGCAGGTTCGAAGCCAGCTGTGCTGGTGTAAGAGACCCTGTTTCCAAATAAAAAATATGAAGTAGGTCTAGGAGTGTAGCCCGGAGGTAGAAGGGCTGCCAGGAACCCCAGTACCGAAAAAAAAAAAAAAAAGAATTGAGAAATGCTGAGTTATAATATTTTCTGAGGTGCCTCTCAGTAGAGTGGGGGATTTAAGATGTTTTCTGTATGCTAGCTAGTACTGAGAGTGCAGAACCTCTGGACTGTGTTCTAAACTTAGACTTTTCCTAGGTGGAGCATCTCTGCCTCCCTCATCCATCTCTCCGTCTATGTTTCATAGGGAACAATTAATTCAGAGGCCAATTATAACACCCCAAATTATAAGTGGAAAAGAAAACACGTAACTAATGATTAAAGAATGGTTCATTTTTCTTCAGGCTCATTTTCACTATGAAAGGGTTGTCAAACCTTACTGCATTAATAAAATAATCCTCAAAATTTCATTAGTATCTTCTTGACAAGTTGTTAATACTTGCCATGGTATTTATGAAACAGCGGAGACCTATTTGGGGGTGACAACTGTCTCTGTCCTGAATATGTTCTTAAAAAAAAGCTTTGAAATAAACTGAGAAAAAATTCTCAAGACATCTGAAAAAATGTACAGAATATCCACATTGGCAAAATGTTCTTTCAAGTATATAACGTGTGGCTAATATATCTCATTGTTCAGACAAATGTCAATATTATCGAGGGTGAAGATCACCCAGGGAATTTCTGGATTTTTAATTGGGTCTTTCAGTAAACTGGGTTTAATCTGCATTGACATATAAAAGTCTAGGTTAAAAGTTAAACACAACCGGGCGTGGTGGTGCACGCTCGTAATCCCAGCGTTTGGGAGGCTGAAACCAGAGGATCATGCTTTGCAAACAGCCTCAGTTACTTAGTGAGGCATCCGTAACTTAACGAGACCCTGTTTCAAAATAAAGAATAAAAAATAGGGCAGAGGGTGTAGCTTAGAGATCGAATGCCCCTGAGTTCCATCCCCATACCTGCAAAAAAAAAAGTTAAACACACAGACTGGCTGAGTTTTGCTTGCTTGTAATCCCAGTACGTGCGAGGCAGAGACATGAAGATTGTCAGCCTCAGCAATTTAGCAAGACCTGTTTCAAAATAAAAATAAAATAGGGATGAGTTCAAGATCCAACACAAAAATAAAAAAACAAAAACTAAAAGAAGCTAAGCATACAGATCAAAATTGTGTTACCTCCTTCAGTGCCTTGTGGAGGATCTCTTTGGAATGGCTAACCTTGACCAAAGAAAGCCCAGCTTTCAGGTGAGTTCTGAAACTCAATGCGAAGCGCCTGCAATCCCTAAGGTTGATACAAGAGGATCGCATGTTCAAGGCCAGCCTCAGCAACTTAACAAGACCATGTTTCAAAGTAAATAATTTAAAAAGGACTGAAGCTGTAGCTCAGTGGTAGAGTGCCCCCTGGGTTTTATTCTTAGTATCACAAAATAACATAATAATAAAATAAACAAAATACAGTGCAAGTTTTGGAGTACCAGTTTCTCTGCTCATGCTTTGTGCCTGGGGAATCTCAGTCTAATCAAGGATGATAAGGATTTTTAAACATGTTGCAAGGTTCTTCAACATGGCAACAGCTGATCCTGGTCAGAAATGAAGGAAAAACTGTGCAAGGGAAAATGGGCTGAGTCAGGAAACTCCCAAGCTTGGATTCTATCATTAAACATTTATCTAGCAACGGGTCTGCAAATTGGTTTTAGGGTTTCATAAACCACAGATGTATCTTAATTTTTGTTTTGTTTTTTCCCAGACAATCTGTTACACTTACAGGACTTTCTCCATTCTCTTTATACCCTGGAAGCTGATTTGCCACTTGTGTTCCTCTTCTGTTTATATAGTAATGACTTCAACTTCCACAGATGGTATCATGGCTGTAAAAAAAAAAAAAAAAAAAAAAAAAAAAAAAAAAAAAGTTCCCCGTCTTGGAGAAAAACAACATTAAATATCTTCTTTTGTAATATGTTCCACCTGGATTCTTGGGGGCAAAACTGGCCCGTTAAGTTCAGTCCACTTCCAGCACGCTGCTGCTGGCTTCAGCCCCTGGAAGTAGTTGGGTATGAGCTACTTAACAGCTTGGCTTCTGGGAGTTTCAGGAGATGATCTAAACAGAAGGTTGTAACTTTTGTGTTGTACTTAACTTTGTTCTTTTTTTATCTCCTGGGAAGGAGCGACACCCGGAGCCATTGTGCAGGTTAATATTCTCCAAGATGGTATCACTGATTTGGTAATCTTAAAGCAGGAGGAAGAACACTGACTCCCGGATTGGCTGGTACTCGGATGTCAAACTACTCAGTATCCTTCCGGTAGACCCTAGGAGCTCCTCCCCAAAGGAGAAACACGTCAATCAACCCAGTGTTCTGGTGCATGGACTGAGCAAGGTCATATGAATCACAGATTTGTTCAAGGTTATATAATCACTAAAAGGGAGCAGAAGGAACAGAAAGATTTTATTCCCCAAACAGCCAGACATGGTGGCAAAGGCCCATAATCCCAGTACTTGGGAGGCTGAGGCAGGAGGACTGCAGGTTTGCTTGCCAGCCTTGGCAACTTAGCAAGGCCCTCTGCAACTTAGTGAGAGCCTTTATTTCTGTGTATGGGGGGTAGTGATACTGGAGTTTGAACCCAGGGGCGTTCTACTACTGAGCTACACCCTCAGCCCACTTTTGAGACCGGTTCTCACTAAGTTACCAGGCGCCACTGGCCTTGGACCTGTACAACTCCTGCTTCAGCCTCCCAAGTACTCAGGTTACAGGCATGTAACACCAACCCAGCTTAAGAAACACGCTGGGCTGCTTGAATGGCATTGCTGTTAGGATGACAATTGGCAGGAACCAGTGGGGGGTCTTCCAAACGACCATCATCATCATGACTTGAAAATCTTTGCTCTAACAAAGAAGAGAGCACACTTATCAACACAGGTACACACTCGTGTACATATATGTACATCCACATGGGAACACACAAAGACATTTGCACACACCATCCTGCACAAACAGAACACCCCCGTTTTGGGGGAGGGTGTTAACAAATGACTGTTGGAAGCAGAAGGGAGAGTAAGGGCTTGGCATGGCCCTGAACATGGGCTGCTGAAGCCAATGTTGGTCCTTCTGAGAGGGTGTGGACTCTGAAACAGCACCCTGGCACCTCGGAGTCTCTTCCCCTCTCCAGGGTTGGTTCCTGCTGCTCCCATCTCGGTCCAGCTCTGTGTTTAGTTAACAGCTGCTGAAGCCCCTCTCATATCTGCTGGTTGTCCCTAACTCCTGGATTCTCTGAGGGCTTAAAATCTTCTCCATCGAGCCTTTAAGAAGGGCCACGAGATTTTACTAAGAAGACCCCCGAAGATCAGATCATGTACATGCCTTCTGTTTCCCCAGGTCACACTTGAACATTCTCCTGGATACAATTTTCTCTGGGAGGAGCTCAGTATCTGGGTTCAAAAGATAAGAACAGCTTAGGGCAGTGAAGCAGCTCACTGTGTATTTAGCAGGGAGGGAGAAAAAGGGTCTTCAAGTGAAGGCCCTGCCGCTCTTCATCCAGAGCCTTTTGTCCACAGGGAATTGGCTGTCATTCCTCCTCCTCCTCCTCCTCCTCCTCCTCCTCCTCCTCCTCCTCCTCCTCCTCCTCCTCCTCGCAGGCAGAAACGTAACTTGTGTTCACTCGGGCCTCTGTTGTCCTTGTCTATAGATTCTGCCTGGGTTGCAGCTTTCTTCAGCTCTACAGGGCAAAAGAAGATGTGGGCAGCATCAATCCCTGGTATTAATGCATAAATGTGATTGTATATGTAGCACAAAAAGTCAGTGGTGGAATGGGCCAGGCAGGCAACATTCCACTGGGAGTTCTTTGAAGTTAGTCTCCTTCCTTCCTTCCCTTCCTTCCTTCCTTCCTTCCTTCCTTCCTTCCTTCCTTCCTTCCTATCTTCCTTCCTTCCTTCCTTCCTTCCTTCCTTCCTTCCTTTCTTTCTCCTTCTCCTCCTTCTCCTTCTCCTTCTTCCTCTTCCTCTTCTCCTTCTTCTTCTTCTTCTTCTTCTTCTTCTTCTTCTTCTTCTTCTTCTTCTTCTTCTTCTTCTTCTTCTTCTTCTTCTCTTCCTCCTCCTCCTCCCCTCCCTTCCTTCCTTCCTTCCTTCCTTCCTTCCTTCCTTCCTTCCTTCCCTCCTTTTCCGTCCTTTCTTCCTTCCATACCAGGTATGGAACCCAGTGGCATTCCACCTCTGTGTTACACACTTAACCCTTTTAATTTCTTTTTGAAACAATCTAGCTAAGTTGCTGAGGCTGGCCTCAAACCTGCAATTCTCCTGTCTCAACTTCCCAAGTACTGGGATTACAGGTGGGCACCACCATGCCCAGCCCTTTGAAGCAATTTTGAAGCTTTCTCACTTCATTCTAGACCATGTTTGTCTAGTCTGTAACAGCTAAAATGAACTTGTTTTTTGACAGTGGAACTGAGTTAAATAGTATCCCTCCACTATCAAATTCATGTCTACCTGGAACTTCAAAATGTGACCTTATTTGGAAGCAGAATTTTGCAAATGTAATTAGTTAAGATGGGGGTCATATTGAAATAGGGTGGGTCTTAATTCAGTGACTGGTGTTCTTATAAGAAGGGAAGAGATACAGAGGATGCCATGTAGATATTGGAGTGGGGCATCTACAGGCCAATCAATGCTGAGGATGGCTGGAAGCCACCTGAAGCTGGTAGGCAGGCATGGACAGACTTTCCCTTCCTGTTCTCAGAAGGCACCAGCTATGCTGACACCTTGAGTTTGGACTTCTGATCCTCAGAACTGTAAGAGAATATATTTCTATTGGTTTAAATCACTCACTTTGTGGTACTTTGTTACAGTAGGTCTAGAAATCTAATACAGCACTGACTACAAAGGTCGTGATTTTAATCATCTTTAATACATACCTGGAGGGTGTCTTAACTATTGTGCATGTAATGAAGTCACACTCAGGGAAGAGCCAGTGGGCATGGGTTGTAGAAGAATAAGGGAAGGAGAAGTGGGGCGTTCCTCAGATTTTTGCTGCTGTGGCCTGACAAGAGCAACTCAGAGGAAACTAAAAGAAATTTCATTCTAGACCATGTTTGTCTGGTCTGTAACAACTAAAGGAAACTTTAGTTGAGCCCATGGTTTCTGAGGTTCAGTCCATGGTGGGTAGGCTCCAAGGCAGAAATAGCATAGCATGCATGGTAAGGCACAGTGAAGAAAAAATTTTCAGCTCAGGATTTCCAGGAAGGAGAGAGAGAGAGAGAGAGAGAGAGAGAGAGAGAGAGAGAGAGAGAGAGAGAGAGAGAGTCGCAGAGACGCAGAGACGCACCAGGATAGAAACAGCCCTCAAGGCCATGGCCCCTGTGCCCCCTCATGTCCCTGAACCTTGTTGCTGCCCTGGGGAAGGCTTTCAACAGCAGGAACCTTTGAAGCTGCATTTCAGAACTAAGACATTAAAATGAGAAAAGAGAAGAGAGGAAGGCAAAGAACTATGGAGAATCAGGATGGTGTTCTTCTTGGCAGAAAGACTTCACTTTGTGAACGTGAAGAGTGATTGGGATGGAAAAATGGATCATCAGGGCAAGGATAGAAGTCAAAACACAACCGCACTGTAGCATGCTGTATGCAGTGTGCGTGCACATCAGATCAGGGCAAGCCAGACATCTGGCACCATGGGCTGGAAAGTCCTTGCAGACAGCTGACCAGAGGCCCCCCTGGGATGGTCCCAGGTGGAGAGTGTGTTCTCCCCACAGCTGAGACTTCAAATCTGCAGTCCTCAGACAGCCCTTAGGCAGGACACCTGGACAACATAGTCCCAAGAGGTGCAGATTTTGCATGACCAGGTCCATGTTCCTAAAGAAGTGGCCAGCTTCCCCCCAAAAAAAGGTAAAATAATTTCCCCTACTTACCATACCATATGTCCTTGGGATTTTTTTTTTTTTACAGCTAAATGTCCAATCTTCCTTGAGGTCAAGGTATGGGACATTGTGCTATATGCACTTGTAGATTTATATGCTTTTTGATACAGAGGTTTGGACAATTTATTAGCTATCCACACAAACAGAATTTGGAAGACTAAGGGTCTCAAGGAATAAGATGAAAAGTGCTCCTGGAACTTTCAGAGCGGGTCCACTGATAATAATCATGCTCACACACCTTCACCTGGTGCTTACTCTTTGTGTAACTCGTTAAATTTAACTTGTTAAACCTTTCCCACTGCCTTATCAGGTAGACACCAACATCTTCCTAATAGTTTAGATAAAGTCTGAAGCGATTAAGCACTTTAACCACAGTACCATAGCTAGAGATGGGCAGAGCCAGGATTCCAACCAGAGAGTCAACCTCAGTCACCAGTGGCTCATCATCTCAGTAACAGGGTGCACTCTTTGTGAGGATCTTTTGCCATCCATTCTGCGTTGAGGATGGCCCCCTTCTCCTGCAAACTCTCACCTTGGCCGGACAGAGCTGTGATGACTCAACAGAGATGAACTGGGACCAAGGAATATTTATTTCAAAGAAAGAGTAGGAGGGCTAAATACTAGGCACACCTGTGCATTGTATGGAAATAATCAGCTACTGTTGGCATCAAGAAACGAGGAGCATGATGCAGCTGGTTGGATTCCTCTTTTGTCACCCCTGGCACTGCCTCTAAGCCCAGAACTCCTTTTCTGTAGCTGCCTGCTTGTGCAGCTAGATGAGAGGTAATAAAGGAAGTGTATTATCTGGACATGCACTGTGTGCCTGGGCCTTTGGGGAAAGGATACTAAGAGAAGCAAATGATTCATCCACGTATTTATGACAATTTGGTCCTCTTCAGAGAGCCTGAAAATAGACTATTACAAACCACAGGGGGAAATGAGAGGGAGAGCTTGTGCAAGAAACAAGACCTTCTGTACCAGAGAGCTAAAGGTCTTCAATAAGACATGGGCAAAATGGATTGAAAATGGGGATGAATCATGTTAAACGGCATCCCAAGGAAATTGGTTTGAAATTTCACAGAGGAAATGGGCCCCGTGAAATGACCACAATCAAGGCTTCGATGTAATAAATGTATTTTCTTTGTGTGGGCGCAGGAGTGTGTGTATGTGTAGTTTGAGCTTCAACTGTTGCTGGAAAGTTGATCATGGCTATTTAATAACTAATGCAGGGGCACTGCATTTGCCCTTTGCCACTCATTATAGTCATAAAATTCTTTTAAGGTCCCAAAGACAAGGGTTTATGTCTTGAAAATTTCTCTTATCAGGGTTGTCTGTGTGAATTGAAGATATAGATGATGTTTCTGGTACCCAACCAAATAATTATCTCTGTTTGATACCAACCTGCTCACACTCCTCTCTTTTCCTCTTTGCATTTGCCCTTCTATAAGTCAGCTTTCCATTACTGTAACAAAATGCCTGATGCAATCAACCTAAAAAGGGGAAAAGTTTATTTTGGCTCATACCTTTGGAGGTTTCAGTCCATGGTCAATTGTCTACATTGCTTTTGGTCTATGATGAAGCAGAACACCATGGCAGGCAGGGAGCACATGCCAGGGGAAAGCTATTTACATCATGACAGGGAAATAAAAGAGAAACAAAGAGAATGGATCCCACTGTCCCCTTGGAAGGCATGTCCCCCGTGCCCAGGACTAAGCCTTTAACACATGGCTTTTGGAGGATGTTTCAGATTTGGGGCTGCAGACAATTTTCATAGTAAGCATCATGGAAAATCTTGGCATCCCTGCGGCCAGCTCCTGAAAATTTCTAATAAGCTATTATTACGTTGGGGAGGAAGATAGCAATTGCTGTCTTTCTGTACATCACAAAACAGCCACTCCAAGGCACTTACCTGAGTGCTGTAAAAAACAGACTCATTAAATTAGCATCCAATCCATGTTTAGAACAATTAAACCCTTTCTTAACTATTACACACATTCAGAAACATGCATACGTTGTCCATAGACAACTAGACAACCTTTTACAAAGTCGTATAACATCGAAGAAGCCTCCCAGATAAGGAAATGAAGCAGTAAAATGACATTTTGGGATCCCTCTCTATCCTCCTGGGTGACATTCACGTCTTGCTTCCAGCTAATTAAGTAATTAATAATTACAGATTACTTTAGGTAAAATGGCTATTTTAGCAATATTATTTCAATTTATGAACATGGACTATCATTCGATTTATTTTCATATTCTTTAATGTCTTACAGTTACTTCTATTTTATATATCTTAATAGTTCCTTCAATTATGTTATTTTTTTTTTTTATGGTACTGGGGTTCCTGGAAGCCCTTCTACCTCCGAGCTGCACTATCAGACCTATATTATATTTTTTATTTATTTGGAAATAGGGTCTCTTAGGCCAGCGAGGCTGACTTCGAACCTGCGCGATCCTCCTGTCTCCGCCTCCCAAGCGCGGGGATTACAAGCGTGCGCCACCACGCCCGGCTTTTGTTAATGTTTTAACATTTCTTTAATGTTTTATAACTTTTAGTGGACAAATTTTTTTTTAACCTCCTTCATTAATTCTTGCTATCTCTTGAAGAATGGGATAGAGTAAAAATGGAGTTTGGCTATCAAAACCTGCAAAAAAGTGGTAACTGTCCTAGAATGAATGTATCCCTGTTGCTGAAGGATCTTAGTAAAAAAATCTTAGCAAAATAATGTCATGGATCATATAATTGTCATCCTTTGGTAATCAATCATGTAGGGGGAACAGGCCATCCCAATGAGAAATTAAAATTCAGAAAAGAGACAACCGCTAAGCTGGCATAAGTTTCAGAGGCCAGTGATTTGCACACGTGAGGCTGAGTCTCGTGCAATAAGTGATATTTCAAGGTCGTGTACTTAAGTCAGTAAGAAAATCAGGAGACAAAATTAAAATCTTGGACATATGGTCCACTGCCAGCTTTCTGCTACATTCAACCTATTTATTCATTTTGTAAACTTAGGACAATCTATGCAATCGGTTCACGTCGGCAACTGTTGGATGGCGTGTTTCCTTGTACAGTGGTGCTCTGGGACTAGATGAACTGAGTCTCAATTCCTGGCCCACCAATGACACTTGGTTCTGTGACTTAGGGAAACTTAAAATCTTTATTCTTTATTTTTTTATTTTAAAACAATTATTGTAAGTTTTTAATGATTTTATGAGTGACTGGATCAAATGATTTTTTAAAGCAGTAATTTAAATATCAGATGAATAGAGTATCAGATGAATAAAGAAAAAAAATTTTTCTAAAATACCTGGTCTCAGTAGACCTAGCATCTGGTAATGCCTCTAATTCTCCAATAGAAGCCTTAAATGAAAAGAGATGGTAGGTAATACTTTTAGAACACAAGTGTCCATGGTATTTACTCAAAACCCAAACACGTCCGATTCTAGTTATTTGGGCATCTACAAGTACCAATGTTCTAGCATGCTATCAATTCTAGAAAACTCTTAATGCAATAAAGTCTAAAACATAGAAAAAAAGACCTCTGTGACCCTTTCTATGGAGAAGCAGGAGTCAATAATGATTAAAAAAATGTATTGTGAGTCAAGAGGGTCTGGTTTCAAGTACCAGGGGGTCATAATGTATTGTATTTTGGGGGGTGATGGTTAAATAAATTCACAGACATAAAGCATATAACCTAGTTAGCACCTGACACATGCAAAGTTCTCAAAAACTGGTAACTGTCAATACTAATATCTATCCCAATTTATTTATTATTTATATATTATAACCCACAAACCTGAGGACATCGGCAACTTGCCAAAGACCATACAGTCAGGTAATGGTAAAACCAGAGAAATAATCCAGATTTCCTGAATATAAATAGGAGATTGATTATTGCCTCTGGTCAGAAAAAGAAACCAACCTACAGACATGATAATAATGCATCAACTTTTATAAATAGCAGTGATGTATCTTGATTTCAAAGAATCTTGCAACATGTAGGGGAAATCATGACTTGGAAATGTTTTTTCTCAAACTTGTCTAATGCTTGAAGAACTTTCCTCAAATATTTCAATCTCATGAATTAGAGGGCTGGGAGAAATAAGTCCCAAAGATAATAAATAATATTACAGTGTAATGGTCCCCTTAGGGGAAGCATGGATATAAAAAGAAAAGCTTTTTTGTTGATAAGAAGTTAAAGCCTCAACAAAGAAATTTAGGCTCAATTCCATAAAGCCAAGGCTTACAAAATCATTGTTACAAGAACCTCTGAAGGTTGAAGGAGGAGAAAAATAATTTCTTGTGCATCAAAGTAGTGACTGTCTCCAACACGGTATAGTTATATGGTTCATGACATTGCAATTAGACTGAGCTTCATAGAACAAATAGAATTTTCTTGGTTAATGGGACTGGAGATTCACTGACATTATTTGGTTATTTATTATCATAGGAAAAGGCCTGACCCAGTGCTACAGTTAGATATAAAATGTTCCATAAAGAGCTCATATATTAATGTTTAGGTTGATATAATTGAGTCTTGAGGGTTGTAATTTCAGCAGTGGATAAATCCATTCATCTGGATGGTGACCTAGGCCAGTAGGGTATGGCTGGAGGTGGGTCCTTGGAGGTGTGGCCTTAGGAATTATATAAACAATTTCTCTTCTACCTGCTCTTTCTTGAGTCTTGACTCCATGATATGAGGAGCTCAGCCCACATGCTTTCCCTCTCTCTGTCGACCACCACCATGTCCTGAGATCTGTGGTCCCCAGCCTCACATGGACTGAACCCAAAACCACAGAAAAATGAATCTCTAAGTTACATGATTAGGTCGTTAGATCATAGTTGTAAAAATTCTGACAGAACGCACCTAGTACTGGACTACAATGACATCGTATTAGGAAATTTAAACTCATCCATGAGATGGGATCTTTCCCATATGAATTGGTAAAAACTAAAAATTAGGGCTTTTCTCTTCATATCACTAGGGAAATTTTATCTGTTTTTATTTGTTTATTTTGTTTTTGCTTTTTGTTTGTTTTGTTTGTTTTGCTTTTATGTTTTGTTTTAGTGCTGGAGATTGAACTCAGAGGAGTTCGACTTCCAAGCTACACCCTGACCCTTTTTATTTTGAAATGGAGTCTTAAGTTACTGAAGGTCTTGATTAAATTTCTGAGGCTGGTATTGACCCAGAGTTCCTCCTGTCTCAGCCTCCTCAAAACTGAGATTACAGATGTGTACCACCAAATCCAGTACTAATTTATTTATTTACCACAGTTTGACCAGCATCATATCTGTTATTATTATTTTATTATTTTATTTATTTATTTTTTATTTTTTATTTTTATGTGGATATTGAAAATGGCTTACATTTAGCCTATGCTTGGTGCCCTCTTTCACGTGTTATTATTTTGAAATTTCCACTCCCCTGTTTCTTAATCCTTGCCTGAGGTCTATGTAAATCTTATCCAAATATTCTTCCCTAAGAAATACAATGTAGAGCTGTTTCCATTCCATGTTTTTTTTTTGTCAAACATATACTTCTAATTTATAAATTTTAATGTAATAAGGTCTTTTCTGTAGTTAAAAATTCACAGATGGAACCTAAAAGATTATTTCTTTGTTCTGAGGGGAAATAATCGATTCAAAAATTTTTTTAACAGGACTTTAACTATATCTAAGGGGCTGGCATGGATCTGACAGAGAGTTAAAGAGAAGAGCCAGGTAGCCTCATAAGGTAGAGTGCCCAGTGTGTGTGTGTGTGTGTGTGTGTGTGTGTGTGTGTGTGTGTGTGTATATATATATAATTTAATCTTTAACACTTTTATGTATATGATCTTACTACATTTTACAGTTGGGTCTCAGACAGGTTGACTTTCTTATAGGCACAGAATTTATAAGTGGGTGGTTGAACTCACCTTTATCTGATTTCAAATGATGTGAAGTTGGTAGATACATAAAGTAATTAAATATGTTCTATTTTTTCTTTTTTATTTTATTGTAGTCCTGAGAACTGAACCCAGGGACATCCTACCTTCAAACTACACCTCAGCCTTCGTTTGTTTATTTATTTGTTTTTTTTTATTTTTTGTTTAGAAACAGGGTCATGTTAGGTTGCTGAGACTGTCTTTAAGTTGCTGAGACTGGCCTTGAACTTGTGTTTTCTTGTCTCAGCCTCCCAAGTACTAGGATTGCAGGCATGCATCACCATACCTGGTTAGGTTAATTTAAAAAAAATAATAACTTTTGACTCCATTCAACTACAATGAATAAGATATTCAGATTTTTCAAAGAAAAACACACCACAAATATTTAAATAGGCAGCCTGGAGATCCTGTGTTATCACATAGTCTCCTAACTCTAAGGTGAACCCAGCTGAAAGGCATAGCCCTCTCTTCTTGCCCTAGACTGGTAGGAGGAGAGCTGAAAGGTGGACTACTCCACACCTACGGCCTGCAGCTCTAGAATAGTTGACTTACTGAATGTTCTTCTTACTAAAACCCAGCCTTAAGGAGACAGTGACCTTGATAGTAAGGGAATTGACCTTGACTGTAAGGCAATGCCCTCTAGCTCAATGGCTGTGGCCTAAATCAAGAGACTGGGGTCTCTTCTTCTTCATCATGGGGTGTATTCAGCATGATTCAGACTTGAAATACAGCTCACTTCCTTTCCTTTAGGAACTAGTTAGGTATTCTCTGAGAGCTGTATGGCCCTTGGTCTTATCCAAAGGAAGTATGCAGCCTGGGCACAGTGGTGCACATCTGTAATCCCAGTACTTGAGGGGCTGAGACAGTAGGATTGCAGGTTCAAGGGTAACCTTAGCAACTTAGCAAGGCCCTTCACAACTTAGTGAGACCCTGTTTCAAAATAAAACAAATAAGGTAGGGCTGGAGGATAGCTCAGAGATAGAACACTCCTGGGTTCAAGCTCCAGTACCCGTCCCCCCACACACAAAGGAGATAGGCAACTTCAATGGATGATCTTCAAAACCTTCCATTCTAGCCAGTGTGGGTTGGGTATTTGACATGTACACTCTGCAGAGTCTCTCCAGACAGCATTCCATCACAGCAACCTCATAAGACCCTATTTCAAAACAAAATTTTAAAAAAGGGCTGGAGGTGTATCTCAGAGGTCAAATGCCTCTGGTTTCAATCCCCTGTAAAACACACACACACACACACACACACACACACACACACACACTGTAGATTTTATAAGATAATCCAGCCAAGATGTCCATCAACAGATGAATGGATTACAGAACTGTGGGATATGGACACAGTGGAATTTTACTCAGCCATTAAAAAAAAAGGTCAATTACATCATTTTCAGAGAAATGGATGGAACTGGAGGACATTATGCAAGTGAGATTAGTCAGTCACAAAAAATAAGAAATCAGATGCTTTCCCTAATATGTGAAAAATAAGCAGAAATGGGTCATAGGAGGAACTCTAGATGAAAAAGGAAATCCTATAGAGGAGCAAACAAGACAACCTAAAATGAGGGGGTGGGAGGGGAGAAGGAAATTCTCTAAAACACGCAATGCACTTAAACATATCGAAGTCAAGCACTAAGCTGAGCAAGGGAAGGAGGGATAGGGAGGGAATGGGGTGGGAATTGGGTAGGGGCTAAATGGGCGATGTGTACATGTATGTACATACAAGATTTTTACCCCAATATGATGTATGCATATAATGCACCAATAAAAATTCAAAAAGGTAGTAATAATAATACTGTCACTATCCTGAGTGGAGGCAGGCGGGTTCACAAGTATTGAAGAATGTTCTGTGGACTTATTCAGAGCTTCATTTTTAATTCTATGTTTGCCAAGGATCATACAGTAAAGGAAGATAAAACTGCTTTCTAGCCCTTTATATCATAATACACATCTGCAGTAAAAAGCAATCCATCTTTTGTTCAGAAAGGTGATTTTCTGGTCTTATTTCCAACTCTTTGTTGAAGCCAGTACCCCCTTCTCTCCATTAACCTTCTGGGGGAAGAGATGTTGCCCTGATGTATTTAAGTCACATCTTCGAACGTTCTGTGTAATTTACACATTTCACGCTTTCTAATGGGATCTTTATATCAAAACCACCACAGATAGAAAGATCTTCCTTTGAATCTTTATCTTAAAAGTGATGTTGAAAGAAATACATGCAATCCTCCATAGCTATTATTAAAGAGAAGGTTGCATTAAACTGTGACTAAATTAAATGGAGTGTACTTTTGAAGAGCCAGATCTTTCCTTGGAAAATTAATGAAAAAAACCAAAGAGGAGATCGAATTCAAATTTCTCCCCCATCCAGCCTTTGCAGATGCATGCCAAGAAAATACATTGTGTGCAAAAGAGATGCCCTCGCAATCCATCAGGAGTCTATAATATTAAAGAACAGGTAATGTGATTTCCCATTTTACGATTTGATAGTCCTGTTCTATAATATTCTTAGAAGAACCCTGGAGAATTGATTTACTGGTGGCACATACCTCTCCCGATGCAGCTACTTTATATAACATTTAAGGATGGCTGTTCTTAATCAAGAAATATCCTAGCTGGGCACAGTGGCACATGCCTGTGATCCCACTACTTGAGAGGCTGAGACGGGAGGATCGAAGGTTCAAAGCCAGCCTCAGCAACTTAGAGAAGCTCTCAGCAATTTAGCACGACCCTATTTTCAAGTAAAAAATAAATAGAAATAGGGCTGGGAATGTAGCTGTAGCTCAGAAGTACAATGCCCCTGGGCTCAATCCCCAGTACTACAAAAAAAAAAAAAAAAAAAAAAAATCCTCAACGGCAGTAGGAGCAAGAACAACGGAATATTCTTTTTGCTGTTTTCCATTTTCCATGGCTTATGCTACCCAAGTGTTTCTTACGGTCTCCGGATCATTTCCCAAGAATCAGTAGGTGATTGACTGGCAGAAGGAGTGGTCCGGGGTCTATGCAGAGAGGGTCAATGAACTATAGAATTAGAGCCAGATCTGTGTGGTCTTCTTTTGTGAATCGTTTTATTGGAACACAGCCATGCTCATTTGTTTACAGACCCGTGGCTGCTTTAGATTATGAGAATAGAGTCTAGTAGTTGTGACTGAGACTCTGTGACCTTCGAAGTTCAGAATATTCATCATACGGCCCTTTGGGGAAAGTGTTTGCTGAGGTCTGGTCTGCGCCATCACCGTCACTAACATAAGGAGCTGTTTCCTTATCACTCCTGCAGTAAGGAGCGAACTCGTAGGTTGCTCGTACCAGTACTTTGTTTCCCTTTGTTGGTGCCAAAGGAAGAAAGAAAGCTTAGCAAAGAGGCATTAGATTCAGAGCAGTGTGTATTCCTTTATCACTGAAGATGCTTTATCACCGAGGATGCTCAGGCAGTAGCAGACATGGAGACTTAAAGACACATTTGCTTAAAAGAGAAAAAGTGACATTTAAAGAGAAGCAAGCAGGTTCTGCTAAGAGGGTAAAAAAAAATTTCATTTAAATATTTAATCTTACTACTTACTTCTCCAGGTAAATAACGGAAGAACCTTTCATGATTGTATTTTCATTCTCTTTTAAAGGGCAAGTGACATTTCTCCTCATGAGTTATTAAACGGATAGCATTGCCTTTGGGCCATTGCCTTGCAGATAAACTATGTGACTGTTTCTTTTCACAATCGATTCCCCTCCTTTGTTTCCTGATAAAATGGGATGCGTCTACGAAACCTATAATTGAATTATAATTTACTGCTGTTTCATTCATTAGCTCATGATATATCTGAAATGCATATATTCACTCAAGAGTATGCAATGCAGATAATTACCACATGGATTTATTCTTTCTAACCTCCTGATTGCCCCTTCTTAATCTCTTTTGATGGTTATGTCTCATCCTTCAGACTGCCTGATGTTCACGTACTCAGTCTTAGTTCATGGAATTCCCTTCCACCACTCACCCTTTTTACGATCTCATGAAGTCTGGCTTCAGAAACCATTTATTTGGTGTTTTACAAATTTATGTGAGCACCTATTGGATGTGTGCACCCCCTTTGCTTATGGTACCCATAATGTGTTGTCAGAGTCACACTATTTCTATGCTACAATATCCAACTCACTATTCAGTGGCTCCACTCATATTCAAACATATCTCAAAAGTAACATTCCCCAAACTAGATTTCCAATTATGATGGTTTATTTCGAGTGTCAGCTCAGGTGGGCCACAGTGCCCGGATATGTAGTCAGTTATTATTCTGGGTGTCTCTATGAGGGTGTTTTCTGGGTGTTCTTAACAATTAAATTGGTGGACATTGAGTAACTTGCCTGCTGTAGCATCCATAGCCCGGCTGTTCTAGTGCAGTGGGAGAGGTTGCTGAGAGACCAAGAAGGACATCTGGACGCAAGGATGAAACATTAGGTTCACTGGAAAATGGTTAAGAGAAAGGTCCAGTGATGACATGGACGTTCTGCAAGAGTGCCCACTGGTGCACAGTACCTATGATTTTTTGCCAGGAAGAGCAGCTCCTATCCCTCACGACACTCTTCTCTGGGATTCAGGCATGAGGAAGCTTCCTATATACTGCTCAAGCTCCAAATTAGATCCTACAAACATAGACAGGCAACACCCACTTTTTACTGATGCTTTCAAGAGAAATTGGAAATAATGCATTCGTATCCCATGAAGGAAAATGCCACCAAGTCACCTGAAGACCTTCTCCACCTTTTCTTCTCACATCCAGTTAGTTCTTTCCTTTCCTTTCCTTTCCTTTCCTTTCCTTTCCTTTCCTTTCCTTTCCTTCCCTTCCCTTCCCTTCCCTTCCCTTCCCTTTGCTTTTTTTTTCTCTCATGGATCCATCTCTTCTCTTTCTCCTTCTCCTTCTCCTTCTCCCTCTCCCTCTCCCTCTCCCTCTCCCTCTCCCTCTCCCTCTCCCTCTCCCTCTCCCTCCTCCTCCTCCTCCTCCTCCTCCTCCTCCTCCTCCTCCTCCTCCTCCTCCTCCTCCTCCTCCTCCTCTTCTTCTTCTTCTTCTTCTTCTTCTTCTTCTTCTTCTTCTTCTTCTTCTTCTCCTTCTCCTCCTCCTCATCCTCCTCCCTCTCCCTCTCCCTCTCCCTCTCCCTCTCCTCCTCCTCCTCCTCCTCCTCCTCCTCCTCTCCTCCTCCCCTCCCCCTCCTCTCCTCCTCCTCCTCCTCTCCTCCTCCCCTCCCCCTCCTCTCCTCCTCCTCCTCCTCCTTCTCCTCCTTTTCTCCTTCTCCTTCTCCTTTTCTCCTTCTCCTTCTCCTTCTCCTTCTCCTCCTCCTCCTCCTCCTCCTCCTCCTCCTCCTTCTCCTTCTCCTTCTTCTTCTTCTTCTTCTCCTTCTTCTTGTTCTAGGAATTGAACTCAGAGGCATTTTATGTCGAAGCTACACTCCCAGTCCTATTTTATCTTTTCTTTGGAAACAAAGTCTCACTAAATTGCAGAGGCTGGACTTGAACCTGTGATCCTCCCGTCTCAGCTTCCCAAGTACTGGGATCACAGGCATGCTCCATCGATCCTGGCCAGGATCCTCTTTTGCGCCACCCTTTCCAGGGTTGCTGAGGGGCTCTCTACGTGGCTGAGGCTGGCCTTAGCTCTGCTTGCCCCCAGGTCCTACTTCACCCCTTCCATAGTCTAGTTAGTGGATGAATTCTCAGCTTCTCCAATATGCAGCCTGACACTTACCATTGGTCTCAGCCCACCGTGGTGGTGTTTCTTGGATTGACCTCCCTTTCGAAGGCATATGACATTGTGAATATCAATTTTTGTCTCAGGCTTTCCTAACATAGAGACTCTCAAAACCCATTGGAAAGGCTCCCGCTTTGGAACAAGCTTTTGTCATCGAACTTGGATTCCTACATTCACCTTTGGAACCCAGGGAAATTAGAGGAATGTGGCTGCTGGGGTCAAGTAACAAACCATGTTTTTGAGAAAAGTAGTCATAGAAACACAGATAATCAGGGTTTCTTGCAATAAGAAAATAGAGGCGAAATATTTTGGTTTTTAAATTTATGGGCAAGACAAAACTACTGGTAACTTAAGGGTTAGGAAATCAGTATTTATGGGAAATAAGTTCTTATTGTACTGCAGGAAGACTGAGTATGAAGTAACTAAGTAGTGAAAAAGTATTATTATTATTATTATTATTATTATTATTATTATTACTGGGAATTAAATAAATCCAGGGCATTGTTTCTGAGTTATGCCCTTAGCCCTATTAAAAAAAATTTTTTTGAAACAAAGTGGCAGAGGGTCTCTCTAAGTTGTTGAGGCTGGACTATAACCCACACTTCCCAAGTACTGGGATTACAGGCACGTGCCCTCATGTGGCAGAAACTTTTATCTGTGTACAATGAGAGTTGGTGTAAGTATACTTTTTAAACTATAAAACATCATTGAAAAAAGTGAGAAACACAGGGTAGGTAGAGTGCTGATTGTGTTTATATAATATGCAAGAAACGTGGTCTCATGAGGATAAAAGAGAGCTTTTTTTCACACACACATGCATGTACACACATATTATGATTCTAATTGGTCATGAAGTCAACTCAACAGGTTATAACTACTATTATTAAAAGCGTAGTGTAAGCCAGGTGTGGTGGCGCACGCTTGTAATCCCAGCATTTGGGAGGCTGAGACTGGAGGATCGCGGTTCGCAGACAGCCTCAGCTACTTAGTGAGGTCCTCTGCAACTTAGTGAGACCCAGTTTCAAAATAAAGAATAAAAAAAATGGGCAGGGGGTGTAGCTCAGAGGTCAAATGCCTCGGCGTTCCATCCCCAGACCTGCAGGAAAAAAATAAATAAATAAAATAAAAATAAAAGCATGGTGGCTCATGCTTGTAATTCCAGCATTCGGGAGGCTGAGGCAGAAGGATTGAGGTTCCTGGCCAGCCTCAGCTACTTAGTGAGGCCATTTGCAACTCAGTGAGAACTTGTTTCAAAATAAATAATAAAAAAACAGGGCTGGGGTGTAGCTCGGAGGTAGAATGCCCCTGGGTTCCATTCCCGGTACCACACACACACACACAAGAAACAGAATAGAAAAGTGTCAGATGTGCTTTTATATGAGTATTATAAGATTTGTTTCTGTCATGCACGAAATATGTATATAAACAGAAGCGTGTTGGGACATGATGTACAATGTTTTTTACTGTGATTCATGTAACTTTCAGAATCACTGCTACAGAGTATTCAGTATACTTGGCAATTCTATTCAAACAACAATCCAGCGTTGAAGGGTGATGGAGTAGAGAGAATACAACTCAGTCCCTCCAAGCATGCTGTCCTGTCTCTATGCAAAGGATGTGGGAGACAGAAAGGACTAATGCCACTCATCTTTCTTCACCCTCTCAGACTGGAGTTGATGGGACTTGGGGACACCTCACCTGCTCCTCCCTCCTCCCTGACAAATGTTGGCAAAACTGATGTTGTTTTCTAGAGCCTGATGCTAAGACCAAGTTTGGGGTGTGAGCTGCGTGTTAGCAGCAATAAAGAGCTGCAGTGGGTGAGGAGGGAGCAGAATTAGACAGTGCGATGCAGCCCAACATAAGCTGGAGTAGTATTAGGGTGAGTGGTCCTGGTCAGTGGCCTCTGTTGGAGAGAAACGGCCAGCCCCTGGCACCACCCAACACCCTCACTTTGCTTTGGGGTGCAGGCTGCCCTGGGTGAGAATGTTCCCAGGTCAAGGTGGTATCTGTGAAGTGCATTTTCAGTACAGCTCAAAGCAGCCAGTGCTTGTCCATTGTCAGAAGACTGGCTCTGGGTGCAAAGGTGATGGACGGCCTATCGCAGGCGTGCAGAGGACTCGACCATTCTTGGGACACACCATCTCATTCATCTGGGTATATTTGTTTGTTTGTTCAATCTCCCGGTTGCTTTGGGGGGAATTAACCCACACAAGGCAAGAACTCACTGGCTGACTTATTGAACACACAGCCACTGAGTGCAAGACACTGTGTTGTGGGAGTTTCATGATGAGCAGCCCTCTGCCAAGAAAGCTCACTCAATTTCTGGGTGTTAATATTTAATTACTAAGAGTGAGATAAGCAGATGCTTCTCGTTTCATGAATTAACAATTTTAGGAGTTTATAAAGTATGTGCTATCTTATTTAATCACTGAAACCTCATGAGATAGGATTCTCAGCATCACCATTTTTCAAACAAGGGAATTCTAGATGGAGTAAGTCAAGCCACATGATAAAGGAGCCAGTCAGCCATGGCTTTGGGAGATTTTTTCCCCCTTGTGGTGCTGGGGATTGAACCACAAGGCATTCTTCCTTTCCTTGGGAACAGGGTCTTCCTACGTTGCTGAGGCTGGTCTAGAACCTGTGATCTTCCTGGCTCAGCCTCCCAAGTACTAGGATTACAGTCATGTGCCACCATGCTCAGCGATTCCGTGGTGCTTCTCCTCCGATATTATATAAGCTGTCCTTTTTTTCTTGCTGTATCATTTCATCTACACAAAAAGCTGAAATCTTCATCCCTGTGGCTTCTGCGTCGTGTCCAAGTTTCTTTGGATTTAAGTAAAACATATCGAATTATTTCACAAGACAGTTTTTATACCACTTGGAGCTGGCTATTGTTTCTTCACTGAGTCTTTCTGTTTTCACACAAAATACTCTGTTTCCTTTTGTTAACCTAGACATAGTTTGGTTTTCTGACACTCAGCCTTCTTCAATATTTTTCTTTGAATATGATAGGTATTTATTATATTTATCATATGTAAATAAATAAATATGTGTGTGTGTGTGTTACTGAGGATTGAATCCCATAGCGTTCTACCTCTGAGCTACACTCCCAGCCTTTTTTAATTTTTGTTTTGAAACAGGGTCTTGCTAGGTTGCTGGGAGTCTGGTTGTTTGCTGAGGTTGTTCTAGAACCTCTGATTCTTCTGTCTCAGCTTCCCAAGTGCTGTGATTGATGTAGGACACAGGAAATAAACAGATAGAAAGGAGACAGGGACAAAAAGGGAAAGTATAAGTAACTTTAATGCAAGAACCCGGTGCTGACTGCCTCGGTTTCTACTCCCCACACAGTTCTCTTTCTCAGGCTGGACTCTTCCAAGTTTCTGGGAAATTTGTAGATTCTAGAGTTAACTTAAAGAAACTATACTTTTTTTGTGCACCATTAACAAGACAGATAAGATATCTTGAGAAATCTATAATTTAGGACACCCTCAAGTTTATCTGTTAATCAGATAAAATTTTGATCAGCCTGAGAACCCAAGCATGACCAGATGAGCAGAAAGGGCCTCGGGAGTACTGGACTGAGATTATCACATGACCAGTCCAGCAGAAATTTCCTCAGGAGTACTGGACTGAGATTATCACATGACCAGACCAGTAGAAATGGCCTCGGGAGTACTGGACTGAGATTATCATGACAAGAGTGGTAGAAATGGCCTCAGGAGTACTGAACTGAGATTATCCTCACATACCTTCTCCAGCCCACCCCTCATGGAAATACCCTATAAGAAAAGAGTCCCGTATTCCCCAAGAGAACTCTCTCCCTCTTTGATTTTTCTTTTTTTTCCTTTTTTTTTTTTTTGTGGTACTGGGGTTCCTGGAAACCCTTCTGCCTTAGGGCTACACTCCCAGACCTATTTTATATTTTTTTATTTGGAAACAGGGTATCTTAAGCCAGCAAGGCTGGCTTCGAACCTTTGCAATCCTCCTGTCTCTGCCTCCCAAGCGCAGGGATTACAAGCGTGCTCCACCACGCCTGGCTCCCTCCCTCTTAAATTGGCCCATTTCTACTTTCGTAAATAAACTTCTATGTCTCTAACTGGTGCATGCTGAAATTATTTTCCATCCCGTTAGCCAAGGACCGTGCTAAGCCTGAGTTCCTGAATTGAGGACTGGACCATAACCCCCAACAGGAGTGTGCATCACCACAGCTGGCGGATACAGTGATTCTTAAAGACTCCTCTTAAAATACAATGCTTGGAACTTAATATCCCTTCATAGAGAAGGTGTCGCCAATGCAGGATGGAGTTTGTATGTTGCCTCTCAGTTCTGGACAGGAATATTCTATGCCTGAGGCCTACAGATATGTCCCTTAATCCTCAAAAGGTCTTAGCTAAAGTTGACTTATCTTGAATATGTGGCTTAAACATCCAGACCATTTTTAACCTAACTCATAGCTTGTTAGCGATTGTAAGCTTGGTGCGTGCTTCTCGGCTTCAAAGACCACATGCTAGATACGAGATGCTAGATACGAGAAATTACAAATAACAGAAAGGATAAAACTGCCAGTCAGGCGTGGTGGCACACGCTTGTAATCCCAGCATTTGGGAGGCTGAGACCAGAGGATTGAGGTCTGCGGACAGCCTCGGCTACTTAGTGAGTCCCTCTGCAACTTAGTGAGACCCTGTTTCAAAATAAAAGAATAAAACAGGGCAGGGGGTGTAGCTCGGAGGTCAAACACCCCTGGGTTCCATCACCAAACCCGCAAAAAAAAAAAAAAAAAAAAAAAAAAAAAACAAGACAAAAGAAAACAAAACAAAAACAAAGTGCCGAGGAAATTGCAAAACCATGGAAATGGCAGATTCCTGGACCCTGGACTTGGAGATTGCCAAGATTTGTGCTTTCTTCTACGTTCGCCTTTGTGCTTTCTTAGCAACCACAGAACTCATCCTCATCACAGAGCAGAGATGTTTAAACAGGACACAGTATTGATATGAGAAAACGAATTTGGTTCCAGGCTAAAGACTAGGCTGGCCTTCCTCTGAAGTTAAAGTGCTGTCATGGGAAATGGATAGAGAAACAAAGCAAAACAAAACACCTTTCTAAATGTAGCTAGAAACAATGAGCATCCCTGAGCCCTTAGCTCCCTTGCTCACAGCCCGGCTCACATGCATAACAACTAGCTCTCTGTCTGGTCCTGGCAGCCAACCTGACACCCTCCTGGGTCAGTGCCCTGCAGCCTCCCAACTGCCCAAGCATGGGTCCTCAATAACGGTTCTCATTCCCTTGCAACTGTGCCTCTTTCTAACTCTCCCAGTGGAGAGCGACGGAGCCCACCTGTCGGGCATCAGTTCTACTGAAGATTTGAGTCAGCCCTTTTGGATCTTTTCTTCACAGAGCTGATGATGCTGTGCTCTCTATATCCGTACCCAGCGTTCTGCGAAAGCCCTGTGTAGAACAAGGCCGAGGACACAGATGAGCTGCTGGCCACTCTGGGTTTCACAGGGGATGAAAGAATTATCCCCATAATTAATGCCTTTTGGAAAATCCACTTGGTCAGCTGGGACTCCAGAGAGCACATGTTTAGCCTTGGACATTCTGCTCTCTTGCCCAGATGGATTTTCTAGATTTTTCTCAAATGTCCTATTTTATCCGAGATAGATATGTCCTTGGTGGGATCTGTTTAGGAATCCTGTTGTTACCAGGCAATCGTTTCTTCTGTGCCCTTGCTTCTTGGAGGAGTAGAAGTTTAAAAGAAAGCATAAATGTGGGGAATATAAGAGGTTTATTCAAGGAAGTAGAGGAACAGTGTAAAAATGGGTGTGATAACAAGAAGGATTATGGTGCAGAGAGAAATGGAATCAAGAAGAGAATGGTGTGGATGTGGTGAGAATCGTGTTCCCTATGGACATCTCTTTCCTCATGCATATTTCATTTGGAGTGGCCAGTTGTCTCTTCCAAGCCACACCTTAGCAGTGAACACTGTCTCTGCCCCTTCCTGCAGGGAGGAGGCCTAAGCCAGGCCCTGCATGAAGACTTATCCTGCTGATAGTTCTGCTTCAGCTCTGTCCCAGTCTAGCTCATCTCCTCATCTCTATCTAACTACCTGACACTATCAAAAAGTAAAATACTGCAGTCTGAAAAAGCACATTATGGCTGCCTTTGGCTTTTGCTTTGATAATCAAAAATAACTCCAAGCCAGGCTTGATGGCATACACTCGTCATCCCAGTACTTGGGAGGCTGAGACAGGTAGATCTCAAGTTAAAGGATGGCTTCAGCAACACAGTGAGCCTCTCAGCAACCCAGTGAGACTGTTCCCAAACAAACAAACAAACAAACAAACAAACAAACAAAAACGGAAATGGGTGGGAGTGTAGCTTGGAGGTAGAATGACCATGGGTTCAATCCCCAGCACCAAAGGAAAAAAAATTTAAAAAGACTGTATCTATCTGATTTCCTTTGGGTTCTGTTTCTCCTCTGGGCTAGCGTCCTTCTCTAAGATGGAACATGTAAGTAGACAGTTCTTAACTACTCCACATTCAACTTTTCTGTAACTCTCAGCCTGTACTACACACACTGACCTTGGCTTTCTCATGCCCATAGGGAACCAAAAATTTAGTTTTAGTAGGCTTATATGCTTTCCCTATACTTCTAGGTTTGTGAAGCAAGTTAAAATATTTTACAGGTGTTTTTAAAAATTATTTGACAAAAAATTAATTAAAAACTCAAAACCAAAAAGCACTAACTTTTGATAAGAATATCTGGTTTCATAACCCCAAGCGATTCAAAGTCATAAAACATGAAATGTCCCTTAAGTAGCTAATTGTAAGACACAAACGTTCTTCCTGAAATTAGTAATGCATTGGGAAAGTATAAGGAAAAAAAGGATAGAATTTTGGAGACACACTGATGAGCCGTGTATCTAAGTGGCAGGGCACAGTTAAGCATATTTTGTGTACATATCCCATAGTTTTGTAATTCATTCATCTGTTGATGGACATCTTGGGTGGTTCCATTTAAAAAAAAAAAGAATTTTCTATAGGACTTAGTTGCTCAGGAATTGAGCTGCCTTTTAACTTTACTTTCAATTTTTAATAAAATGCCTTGAATGTGAAAGGGTAGTCTTTCTGCTAAAAGTGCAAGACAGACTGGAAGAGGTACCATCGGGGAATCCATCTACCGAACTGGCTGAACAATCCCTGCTTGAGGTGATGGGAATATCCTGCATCCAATTTATTTCACACTGACACAAAACCTTATCACTTGCCTGGTTGCTGTAACTGATGCTGGGTAGGTGAAATAAATAGAAAGGAGACTGACTGGAACAAAAAGGAAAAGTAAAATGTAATTTGAATATAAGAACCCGGTGCTAACGTGCCTCCATCTCTACTTCCCACACCGGTTCTCTTTCCCAGGCCTGTCTCGCTCAAATCACTGAGAAATCTGTAGGTCCTAGAGTTAACTGAAGGAAACTTTAATTTTCTCGTGCATTGTTATCAAGACAGATATGATATCTTGAGAAATCCATAATTTAGGATACTCTCAAGCTTATCTGTTAATCAGATAATAAAGGCCTTGATCAGCCTGAGGCTCGTAAAGATGACCAGAGTCCAGAAGCTGCCTCAGTACTATGAGGCTGAGATTATCTTCACCTACGTCCTCGAGTCCACCCTTCATTAAATCCCCCTATAGCTGGGCGTGGTGGCGCACGCTTGTAATCCCAGCATTCAGGAGGCTGAGACGGGAGGATCACGGTTCGCAGACAGCCTCAGTTACTTAGTGAGGCCCTCCGCAACTTAGTGAGACCCTGTTGCAAAAATAATTAAATTTAAAAAAAAAAGTAGGGCAAGAAGTGTAGCTTCGAGGTCGAAAGCCCCTGGGTTCCATCCCCAGACCCACACACAAAAAGTCCTAAGAAAAGAGTCCTGTGCTCTCCCAAATGTCTCTCTTCCTCTTGAGATAGCCCTCACGCTCCCTTAAATGCGTATTTCCTACTTTCCTAAATAAATCTCTGTGTCTCTGACTGGCATGTGCTGAAATTCTTTCCCATCATGGTAACCAATGACCACCACGGATCCTGAATTTCTGACTTGAGGACTGGACCCGTCACGCCCATCGTAAGTCGATCCAACACCTAGTAGTCACATGAGGCACATTTTGTTCAAAGAAAGTCATTCATGCAGTTCCACTCTCCTGTGGTGGGCGCACATCCTACCTAGGCTAGCCTCCTGTAGGCAAAATGTAAACAGGCCATTCAAATTAAGAGCTTTGTTGAGAACCACATGGCTGTAACCAAGGCAGCAGCTGGAGCTGCAGCCGCCTCGGAAAAGAAGCGAAGATTCTATTATTTCCCTGGCTTTCATAAAAGGGCCACTTTATGACTGCGATCTCACCATGTGGAGAGATTCCATTGTATTTTAAATTTTAGGGCTGACTTTTACAAACAGACGTTAAAACTAATAGCTGTGTGCCGGGTGCTTTGAAAGCAAAGGGTGTATTAAAGCAGGATTTGCACCGTGCTCGTGGGGAGTCACAGCAGAGAAGGAAAATGAATATTTAAATGTAAGAACAACAACAACAAAAAGGTCTCTACATAGAATACCACTTCGGATTAAAACGGACAAAGAAATCCTTAAAACAATCAGTTTTCTTTATTGGGCAGCCTAAGCCCGCTTGAAGCTGGTAGGCTAAGAAGCATTCCAGTGAGTCTTTGTGGAGGCAGCGGTATTAGGAGGTGGGGGAGAGGAGATTGTGCAAATGTACTGTACCAGTCTATCCTGTGAGTGAAGCTGTTTTGGTTTCTTATATAGACTATGAACTGAAAAGTATTCATTGACAGAGAAAGCCAAGTTTGTGAGCAGGAGGCTGATTCCATGCAAAAGAAAAGAGGTCAAAACCTCCCGGAATTAAACTCACTGGAGACACATGCAAAGAGGTATGTATATTCAACAACCCCCCCATACACATACAAATCTCCTCTACACATACACAAACAGTCTGCCCTCATCCATCAAATGTATGAAGCATTGCTAGAACTTGGGCAATGATTGATGCGATCACGGGAAAAAGAACGCCCCTAAAGGTCACTGTGAACCACAGTGTGAAAATAAGCTAAAGAGAGCCTCTTTATAGAGAAAAGAACATGACACACAAGTGCATTAAACACTCCTCACTTTTAATAAAGTTTAGGGAACCCTTTCCCAAGAAGCCTGGATAATTTCTCGACACAACAAAATGAGAATTTCCCTCTTTCTTTACCTGAAATTGCAGAGGACCTTCAAACTGCCGATTCAGTCAGTGCATTAAATCTGTTTTGTAAAAAGCAGAGGTAGTTTCCCAGATCCAATCTCACAATCTAGTGGGGTTCAGTATAGGACCATGATCCCGTAGAGGACTATGGGAATCCTGAGCGGCCACATGAAGATGGACCCGTGGCTTGCTTTCTTGGCCACTTACATCATGTATGTTACATCTGCCTGGCTTGGATGCCTAGGTTTCTGCCTCACCCAGCTCCTCCTGTTGAAATGGGTATATCTCAGCCACTTACATGGAGTCCTACAAACATTCCTGGTCCTTATCAGTACCCTTTCCAGATAGAAGCTGAGGACATCTTCATACCAGTTTCCCAAACTTGCCTTGGCTTGGATTCTGTTGATGGTGGGTTTCACAGGATGAATTAATTGAATCCTCATTGAATGCTGAACTTTGGACTTCAGACCACTTCTCCCTTCGGAGTCCTGGTGCTAGGCACTTCAAAACCAATTCGATTTTCTCCTGATGAGTTTTCTTTTTTTTTTTCTCCTGTGAACAAAATGAAGATAATAAAATAAAGTTGCAAATGAGGGTTTTGGCTAATTTTTGCCACTTTATCTCTCAGAGAATGCCTCCTTTTCTGAGAAATACAGAAAGACTCCAAAATTGGCATAAGCCAATTGGGTACTAAATAATGTGACAATGGTAACAATAGTAATAGTAACAATAATGATAATTAGGTGACTAGAAGATTGTCTAGGAGACAGTTGAAACTCCCACTTCTTTTTTTTTTTTTTTTTTTTGGTAGTACTGGGGTTCCTGGAAACCCTTCTACTTCTGGGCTACACTCCCAGACCTAATTTTATACTTTTTTATTTGGAAACAGGATCTCTTAAGCCAGCACAGCTGGCTTCCAACCTGCGTGATCCTCCTGTCTCCGCCTCCCAAGGGCGGGGATTACAAGGGTGCGCCACCACACCCGGTGCGAAACTCCCACTTCCAACACACGAAGAATAACTGGTAATCTAGCTTTTTCTATATAGAGTTTTTTTTTTTTAATAGCAGATGTTGATACAGAGCAAAACTGGGCAGCAGACACATCAGATACCCAGTGGCGGCTGGCATCCCTTTGCCACTGTTTGCAGAAGCAGGATGAAAGGGTCAACATTAGACCTGGCTGGGTTGTGAAGCTCTATGTTAAAATTCTTATAGCATGCTAATAACTTAATATAAATGGCCATAAAGGCCACATAAGTTGCCCCATGGCTGTGATAAAACAGATGAGAAATGAGACTCAATTTCTTTCTCATTTCCTTCCACATTTCGTCTGGGTCCATACTGAGATCTGAGTATCAGGGGTATAGAAGGTGGAAGGATTCTCACTCCCGGCTTCTAAGAAAACCGTGAGTCTGTGTTCAGTTTCTGTGCTGATCTTATTATCCCAGCTAGAGAAAAGTTACTCAGGCTAGAAATAGCATCTCTTGGAGTCCTCTAATACATTTATTTCCAAAAACATCTCTATTATATGTTAAAATATGGATTGCACCAGAGATCACAGGAGAGGAAGGAGGAGCACAGATGAGCAGGAGGAACACAGGGGATTTTAGGGCGGCAATAATATTCTGTATTATATTATAATGTGCCCTTATGCACTCGTCCAAACCCACCACACTGTAAAACATGAAATTTGGGGTGATCACAATGAGTCAATCAATGATTGTAACAATATGTTTTTGATACGTGGGATCGAACCCAAGGACATTCTACTTCTCAGCTATACCCTGGCCCATTTTATTTTGAAACAGGGTGTGGCTCAATTGCTGGGTGTCTTGCTAAACTGCTGAAGTTGGCCTCAAACCTGCAATCCTCCTGTCTCAGCCTTCCAAATACTGGGATTAGAGTTGTGTGCCACTATGGCCAGCATAAATGGACCACACTGATGAGAGATGGTGAGGAAGGTTGTGCGATGTGGAAGCAGAGGGACAGGGAATATTTCTATATTCACTGTTTAATTTTTCTGTAAATAATCATCTGCTCTAAAAATAAACTCTATGAGAGAGAGAGAGAGAGAGAGAGAGAGAGAGAGAGAGAGAGAGAGAGAAGAAGAAGAAGAAGAAGAAGAAGAAGAAGAAGAAGAAGAAGAAGAAGAAGAAGAAGGAGAAGAAGAAGAGGAGGAGGAGGAAGAGGAGGAGGAGGAGGAGGAGGAGGACAAGGAGGAGGAAGAGGAGGAGAAGTTGTTATTTTTATGAGTTAGAAGTGGAGGTTTCAACTGTTTTTTATACAGTCCTCTAATACCACCACCACCACCACCACCACCACCACCACCATCATCATTAATATTGGCTTACAACAATTTTGGAGCCTTTCTGTAGCTCTTCCAGAAACTGTGGCTACTGTAATACTTTATTTAAGTAACATATTATGAACTTTGCCCCCTTGCAATTTTTCTAATCTCCTCACTGTTGGACATAATTCATTTTGGTCCTTTTTTTTTTTTTTTTTACTATGATTTCAGTAGGATTTGGGGGAGGCAGATACACATGTTCTGTCTACCATCTTGAGCTGAACCTTGAAAACATTTAAAAATATTATATTTCTGGATCCAATCCCATACCTTACTGAGTTTAAATTACCTAGCATATTGGCCAAAAAGGGAAAAAGAAAGGAAAGAAAAATTCCATTGATGGCACAGAAGGAAGTCTTCCCGTGAGGGTTGTAACTATGTCCTGAATAGATGCCCTTTGATTCAGCAGTGTTCAGACCCCAGTCTTGCTGGGTCAAGCCACAGCTTCCAGGCAGCCCTGAATCAGGTATGCTCTTCTCAGCCATCCAAACAATTTTCATTGTCTTCTTGTTCACTATGGTGTTCCATACTCTGTGTATCACTGAATGACTCATGGTCAGACCTTGTCTTTTGACTGGGCAATTGTATTCATTCTTCATTTTTATTTTTGATGGGAAATTTTCCAGTTTGTCTACTGCCTGCATTCTGGGCTTTGCATAGAACTGACACTTGATGACCTAACATTAAATTATATCAGAATTTAGCTGGATTACACATGGGTTTGCATGGAAGAGAAAGGATAGTGCTAGTAAATAACTGAAAGTCACAGGAGATTAAAGAATAACTCTATCCTTCTGGACTAATGAATGACTAGATATTTTAATGGGATTGCAAGACAGTGCACATTTATTTTTCTGTATTTGCCACTTCAACCTCAGAACCTACGCACCATCTTTAATTTTCACCCATTATTTTAAATCTAGTGCAACTCCACAGCTCAGCAAAGAGGTAGCATTTGATTTCCTGTGACAACAGGCCAGCTGTGCCTTAGAAGACAATTAACTTGGGGGGAAAAAGTTTATGTAATGAGGAACAATAAAGGTACCATCTACTGTACTTACGTGTTGAGCCAAAGGCCTCTGGCTTAGAAGTGCAAGCCTGAGGATTCCAAATATGACAACAAAAGAAGAAATAGATTTAGACATCATCCTAGACAAAGGCACATTTGTTCCGACATATGTTCCAAGCTTACTTACCTGCTGAAGCCTTGGGAATGGGCTTGGACCCGGCTCAGGTGAGTAAGCCTTATATGATAATTTATTAATTAGCTCCAGGGATTTAAATTGTAGTCACTCTGGAGGCAAAACTTGATATTTCCCATCACGCCAGATGCTGTCACAAGTCAAACCTTGCATGCATGCATAAGTTTTCTCTTGGGGATGACTTTGATCAGTTGTTACACGTCTACATTGCAATGAACCTCTTTGAGTGCTGTAGAGTTTTGTTTGTTTGTTGTGCGTTTGTTTTGGAAGGCCACTGTAGGATTAAGGCAGCCAATCAGTTCAGCTTGAGCCTTTCTGGATGCTTACTCTGTTTCCAGCTGGAATCTGTACTTCCTACAAGGGAACTGTCTTACCCATTTTTGCAGATGCAGCAGTAGCTTCAGTGCCAGATAGATAGTAGGCAAGGGACAACTATATTTGTCACATCGTTAATGCAAAACAAATGAACAAATTGGGGAACCTGTTTGAATAATGTACCTCCTGGGGCTTTGTCCACGGGGTACTCTTAATCTAGAGCAGGGATCATCGATATGGCTACAAGGCCAGGAAGGCAAAAACGATCAAATGAAACGGATTGAGTGTAAGAAAAACCAACCGTCATAATATGCTCAATCTTTCTCCTTTTTTATAGATGTGTTGTAAGGCCATAACAGAAATTATATACGTATAATAGTAGAGATCCTATTATGAGTTTGAAATTGAAAATTAAAATAAACATTTTAATACGTGTAAAGTGTATTTTAATATGTTACTCATCATACTTTTAAATTTGTGCATTTTTAGTTTGTAATTCGTTTTGCTTCTGATTAGGACATGAAAATATAACAGTCTTTCTTTTTCTTTCCTCTTTTCTACTGAGATGGCAACGTCAAGTCTGCAGTCTGTGCTGCAGAGCACAAGCCAGGATTCAGTCTTAAACCTGTAACGGGCAGTGACATTTCATTTTATGCAGTTTCATAACGAAAACCAGCTGTTCACAAACACAGGTACCCTAAATATGGATAGATTCTTGCACCGTATGATTTTCATAGTTAAAGCAACAACTTGAGATATTCGTAAAATTCTCCTTTTTAAAACATCACCATATTTACCTTTCATTGGAATATAGTGCAATAACTTCCATTTGTAGCTTTTATCCAAATTATCGATGTTAAATCAAAGTGTGAATAGATTAACTATAAGTTCCTTCCATGAAGTTTGAAATTTATTTTTTTGTGCCATTTAACTTCAAATAGACAATTTCACAAGTGGTTCACTTTTATTTTAGGAAATGGGTTTCTGAGAGACTGGGTTGTTACTTTTGAAAATAATATGAAAACAACTTTGTGGATTGCTCAAAGTTCTTGGGACAGGCCAATGTTAACCCAAGGGCTGAGTCTGAGTTTATTCTTTGCTAGTGAAATAGAGTGAGATATTTTTCTTCTGGATTACATTAACACGTGTATTTTGTCCCAGAAAGTTAATAAATAGCTCTTTGTCACTATATAAACCACTTGACCACAGTATCATAATAATACCACATGTCGAGTTCTAAAAGCATAAGCTGTTTTATGGATTTAGACTGAGGAGCAGAGAATACTTAGGGGTCGTATTTCAAAAAATTATTAGTAAAAGCCAGGCACAGCGGTGCATGCCTGTAATCTCAGAATTTGGAAGGTTGAGACAGAAAGATGGCAGGTTTGGTGCCAGCATGCAGTGACTTAGTGAGACTCTGTTTCAAAATAAAACGGGGTTGGGGTGTATCTCAGTGGTAGAACATCCCTGGTTTCAATTCCCAGTACTACATACGCATAAAAGAGCTTTAGTAAATGTTATTCCTGAGTGATTGGTTTAACAAATAGCTCAATACCATATCTGTGCATCTAAACACTGTAGAAAAGTCATTTACATTGACTGTTCCAGAAGTCTAGATTACTAACGGGGTCCAGTCCACATTAAAATAGTCACGACTTTTCTCAGTATAACCCAGGATGTCACAGCCTGATATACGTAGCTATCATAGACATCATGTCTAAAAGTCTGCATCAAACATTGGTCATATCAAAATCCAACTGAAAGGACGAAGAAACAGAGCTAACTGGGGTCTATTATCTGCACTCGCCTCTGCTGTGATAGAAACTTTCACTTACAAATAATTTATCTTTCAGAGCAACTTGTCCTGGAAGTTCTCAGCATCATGGCCAACATTCCCCACACAATTATCTCCAGTTAGGCTCATATTTGTAAACATCCTCTCTGTCCCATGCACTGCTACTGTCTAGAGATGGTTTATTATGAACCCACCATCTGAAAGGTATTGGCCCAGGGAAGTGTCTTCATCCCTTATCGACTGTGCACCCGGGGGGCTTTTTGTTGTTGTTGTTGTTCTTTTTAACTCACATTATATACAAACTAGAACGGATAATTCAAAGCTTCTTCATTTGGGTCTGCAGATGGCCAGTGGGGATCTAACAAAAGGAGAGAGCACGGCATCATCGCTTCCACTCTCTACCTGCCTCATTTACAACCTTGGAGTTGGGGCAGCTTGGCTCTGCACATAGGCACGCCACTACAAAACTTGGTAGCCCTCTATATACCTAACCTATTTGTTACCTACTTGTTCCTTGAAAGGCTAGGGACACCACTTGAGAAGAGTTAGTAAGGTATTTCTAAGATTTGTAGGGACATTCAACGGCTAGTTTATTACTATTACTATTATTATTATCTATTTTTGTGTATTGGGGGTTGAACCTCTAGGCATTTAACTGTGAGCTATCTAGATTTTGTTTTTTGGTACTAGCAATGAAACCCAGGGCTCTTCTACCTACAGGCTATACCTCTATTCCTATTTTATTTTATTTCATTTTATTTCTTATTTGGAAACAAGGTCTCGCTAAGCTGCTGAGAAATAGGTCTCACTAAGTTGTTGAGGCTGACATCGAGCGTGCAATCCTCCTGTCTCAGCCTCCCAAGTACTGAGATTACAGGTGTGTGCCACCACACCCAGCCAATTTTATTTTTATTTTATTTTATTATTTTGTGTGTGGTACTGGGGGTGGAACCCAAGGGGCTTTTCTACCTCCAAGGTATAATGCCAGACTTATTTTGTATTTTATTTGGAAACAGGGGCTCACTAAGTAGCTGAGGCTGGCTTCGACCCTGCGTGATCCTCCTGTCTCAGCCCCCCAAGCGCTGGTATTTTTATTTTGAAATAGAGTCTCACTAAGTTGCTGAGACTGGTTTGAAACTTGAGATCCTTGTGTCTCAGCCTGCCATGTGCTAGAATTACAAGTGTGCAGCACCGCCTGTTCCAGTGCCTAGAAGTTTCCCGTCATTACCCTAACACTACTAGGAGCAGCACAGACTTTGCAGACAAATTGTCCCATGTTGAGGCTGCCCACCCCGAAGCAGAAGCAATCACCTCTTGGAAATCCAATCGCACCTTTCCTTAAGCACAGGTCTGATACATACACAGCGGGAGAAGCAAATGGAGACAGTTCCTTCAAGTAACAAGGACTTCTCTAGGGCAGCCTCAAACACCAGGACTGAGATCGTGTTCAAGCAGACCATAGTGTGAGCAGCATGGTCTAACGATGCACGTACCCCACCCAACGCCCCAGCCTCAGCTACTTAGTGAGGCCCTCTGCAACTCAGTGAGACCTGATTTCAAAATAAAGAATTAAAAAATAGGGCAGGGGCTGTAGCTCAGAGTTCGAATGCCCCTGGGTTCCATCCCCAGACCCGCAAAAAAATAAAAATAAAATAAAAAATAAACCTGCAGCTCCTGTCTGTCTCCTGACACCTAACCTCAGGTCACCTTCCCAATATGGCCATATTCATCATAGTTCATTTCTTCCCTTTCACAAGAACGTTTTCTTTTTAACTTTTGGAGTGAGTGGCTGAACTGGATATATTGGGACCCTCAGTACCAGGCTTGCGGCCTATAATTCCAGTAACAAAAACAGTTTAAATTTTATTTTTCATTTCATTAGTTTTTTTCTTAATCACACTTTATTCAGATAAAGTGTTCTGTTAATTAATCTATAATTTTTGTAAGTTATATTCTTGTGTGTGTGTGTGTGTGTGTGTGTGTGTGTGTGTGTGTGGGTCTGAAGATGGAACCCAGAGACACTTGACCTCTAAGCTACGCCCCCTGCCCTATTTTTTTATTCTTTATTTTGAAACAGGGTCTCACTAGTAGGGCATGGTGGCGCACGCTTGTAATTCCAGTACTTGGGAGGCTGGGACAGGAGGATCATTCAGGTTTGAAACCAGTCTCAGCTACTTAGTGAGGCTCTCAGCAACTTAGTGAGACTCTGTTTCCAAATAAAATATAAAATAGGTCTTGGAGTGTAGCTCAGAGGTAGAAGGCCTCTGGATTCCACCCCTAGCACCACAAAAAGAAAAAAAAAAAAAGAAAGAAAAGAGAAACAGGGTCTCACTAAGTTGAGGAAACCCTCAGTAAGTAGCTGAGGCTGTCCACGACTGCAATCCTTCAATTTCAGCCACATAAATGCCAGGATTACAAGCGTGCACCACCATGTCCGGCTTGTAAATTATATTCTTTTGACAATTTTATTAAATACTTTGATCATTCTGAAGGTATGAGGTTATTCTTTCTCTTTTCAAATAAATGTATACCTTCTGGTTTTTTTTTTTTTTTTAAATCTTTGGCCTCTGGAGCTAGCTTCTTTTACCAACTTTTCTTGGAAACATGAGTGGAAGGTATTTTTAATTTTTTTCCTTCTATGGTTAGAAAAATTGTCATGATAATAAAAAGCAAAAACCTAAGCTCTCCACAGTGGGAAGATGTGGGGTGACAGAGCTGGAGGTAGGGGAGACACTGTGCTTTCTCTGGAGGCTGCAGAGGCTGCTCGGTTCTCCAAGCTGTGGCTGTGGGAATGCGGGTTTAGGGTCCTAATGGCTGTGTGAGTTTTGCAGTCATCACACTGGTCAGCAGAGGGACGTTTTGGGATAGACAATCCATCTTATTCTTGAATTTGTACATGTCTGCTATTCTTATACACATGTACACGTGTGCTACTCTTATACAATGTACACGTGTACTACTCTTATGCACATGTACACGTGTGCTACTCTTCTACACATGTACACGTGTGCTACTCTTATACACATGTACATGCGTGCTACTCTTATACACATGTACACGTGTGCTACTCTTATACACATGTATATGTGTTCTACTCTTAGGCACATGCACACGTGTTCTACTCTTATACACATGTACACGTGTTCTACTCTTCTACACATGTACACATGTGCTACTCTTATACACATGTACACATGTGCTACTCTTATACACATATACATGTGTTCTACTCTTATATACATGTACACGTGTTCTACTCTTATACACATGTACACGTGTTCTACTCTTAGGCACATGCACACGTGTTCTACTCTTATACACATGTACACGTGTTCAACTCTTCTACACATGTACATGTGTGCTACTCTTCTACACATGTACACATGTGCTACTCTTATACAAATGTAAGCATGTGCTACTCTTCTACACATGTACACATGTGCTACTCTTCTACACATGTACATGTGTGCTACTCATACACATATACACGTGTTCTACTCTTCTACACATGTACACATGTGCTACTCTTATACACATATACACGTGTTCTACTCTTATACACATGTACACGTGTTCTACTCTTATACACATGTACACGTATTCTACTCTTATGCACATGCACACGTGTTCTACTCTTATACACATGTATACATGTTCTACTCTTATACACATGTACACGTGTTCTATTCTTATGCACATGTACAAGTGTTCTACTCTTATGCACATATACACATGTTCTACTCTTATGCACATGTACACGTGTTCTACTCTTATGCACATGTACACGTGTTCTACTCTTATACACATGTACACGTGTGCTACTCATGTGGGTTTTTTTCTATGTTTTTATACTTTTACTCTTGAATTTGTGTATACATTCTTCTCATAAGCTCTTTTCTGTGTTTTCCTGCTTTGACATTTGGGGACTTGGCCTACCCTGGAGGGACTGTGATTATAATGTGATTCTTATATTAGCAATGTGATACTTATATTAGCAATGAGGTGTCTGTCCGATGCTTGAATGGGGAATAATGCTATGTTTTTTGTTTTGTTTTGTTTTGTGGTGCTGGAGATTAAACCCAGGGGCATTCTACCTCCAAACTACACCCCAAATCAAATTTATTATTTGGAAACAGGGTCTTACTAAATTGGAGACAGCCACACTAAATTGCTGAAGGCTGTCTGCAAACCAGTGATCCTCCAATCTCAGCCTCTCAAACATGAGCTACCATGCCTGACTATATAATGCTATGTTTATAAAAATATTTAATAAGGCAAATTGGCATGGTGACATATGCCTGTAATCTCAGTATTTGGGAGGCTGAGACAGGAGGGTTGGAGGTTCAAGGCCAGCCTCAGCAACACAGTGAGACTCTCAACAACTCAGGAATATCTTGTTTTCAAATAAAAATAATAAAATAGGAATGGGGGTGTAGCTCAGAAGTAGATTGCTCTCAGGTTCAATGCCATTACTACGCCCCACCCCACTCTAACACACATTTTCTAAAGTGTAGAATTTAAAGTTTCATCGTAAGTAATTTTGAATATATTGATATTCATTAATTGTGAATGCTATTTTAGAAGTATTATAACCTTTTGGAAAGCATATGAGACAAATGCTAATTTAAAGTTTTTTTAAATTTACATTTTAATGAAAATATATTTAGGCCTCCAACTGTGTTTATTTGTATAAAATTATATTTTATTTTTGATCCGGTACATCATTGCTGTCAATAAAATAGAGTGAATATTGATTATGACAACGTAAGTAGCGATTATATTGACATCAATCCAGCAAAACACATTTAATGGGATACATCTAAAATAATTTATGAATTATTTATGTCTTTATTACTCATCTAAGCATCATTAATCTACCCACAGCCTACCCAGACATGTGTGGTAATAATTAATTCGGTCATCTTGGATATTTTGATGACTTTTGTCAGATAGAATCCATAGCTGTCCCCATATTTTACAACTCTGTCATCAGGTTGGTGTTTTTGTTAAAACAGGAATCTAGACTTTATGATCTTTAATTGTTTGCTGTGTTTAGAGCGTTTTGATGCTGGGGTGGCTGTTCTATGGGCTAACACTGGTTTTCTTGCTCCAATCTCACAAATGTCCGAGGCAAACTAATAGATGTCCTCCCCGTTCTCAGGCTCATGAGCCTCCTCTAGTCATTCATTCCTCTAGCGGAAGGCTCTTTCTCTAAGTTTTCCACGTGGCTGACGTCACTAGGTCAACTGCAATGTCACCTCCATGGAAAGCTCTTCCCTGAGGATTCAGGGTCTGCAGCAGGAGACGACTGTATCGGTCAGGGTTCCCCAGAGTAACAGAACTCACAGGATGTACAGATGGTAAAAGGGGATTTATCAAAGCAGCTTACAGTTCTAAGAGTATAGTCCCAAGTGGCCACCTGCAGGTGGAAAGTTGGAAGAACCAGCAGCAGGTCGGGTGGTCTCAGAGCTGGACCCTCAGAATAGGAGCAACTGATATTTCAGTCCCCTTTCAACATGGAAAGTCCAGGAAGCTCTTTGGAGAAAAGAAAATGGTTAAAGTCCAGCCGGAGGAGCAGAAGAGCTGTTCTTAATACAGTACAATAAATACGTATGGGTTAATCTGAATGGCCTAGATCTACGTAAGAAAATCTGGATGAATCTTCCAAACACAACAATACATACAAGGTAGGAGCAGATGGGTTTTTCTCAAAAAGAACCAAGCTTGCCTTCACAAAGCTTTCTCCTTCTTTTTAATCTAGGTCCTGGGCCTATCTGAACTGTGCTGCCCACATTCAGGGCAGGACTTCCCCTTCAATCAGCCATTGCGTAAGCCAGTCATCTCATTGATAAACCCAAAGTCACAGGATCTTAGCTGCTTCATGATCCAGTCAAGTTGACGATATAAACTTACCATCACGCCATTTTATTTTTCTTGTATCATGTGATGTTACCAGATAATTCCAAGTCTATAAATTTGCATTTATCACAGACCAATTGACTCAGAATCTTTGGTGTAGGACCTTGCAGCAGTATTTTTCTTAATTACTAAAAATGCAGCCAGGAGTGGTGGCGCATGCTTGTAATCCCCGCGCTTGGGAGGCTGAGACAGGAGGATCGCGCAGGTTCGAAGCCAGCCTCAGCTACTTAGCGAGGCTCTCAGCAACTTAGTGAGACCCTGTTTCCAAATAAAATATAAAATGGCTCTGGGAGTATAGCCCGGAGGTAGAAAGCCTCTGGGTTCCACCTCCAGTACCACTAAAAAAAAAAAAAAAAAAATTACTAAAAATGCTTCTTAATACGTCTCCAGGGCTTGGTTACCTGGGTCTGGTGCTGTGCTTGGTTACATGGTAAGAAAGCATAAGCAGAAGTGTTCTAGAAAGCCTTGTTTGCAATAGAAAAATATCAGAATGACTGAAGTATACAAAATTTCAAAAATAAGGATGTAAATTATGATATATTGATAAAGTACAATAAATACTTATATGTTGGTAAACTGAATTACCTAGACCTACATAAAATAACCTGGGTGAATCCTACAAACACAACAAGAATGAAAAGCAAGTTATGTATGGTGTGATCTATGTGTAAAAAAGCTAAAAATAGATGCAAAACAATACAATACATTATTTATGGATCATCTATAACTACATTTAATTCAACATAACTCCTTCCAACTTCAGGGAAGTGTGCACTTCTAGAAACAGATAGCTACAGAAACCAGGAAAAAAAACGCACAACAGCTTCACCTCTTTATTTTGTTTCTTTAAACAGACAAGAGAGATCTAAGTAAATTTGGGAACATGTCAGATTCAACAAAACCTAATTCTTCTTACCTTGCTGTATCCTTGAAATATTTTATAATAAAAAAGATGATAAATTTACAGTGTTTTAGGAAGCACTTTTGATGGGGCTTAATGATCATTTCTGTCAATCATCTGGGATTTTTCCATATTATTGTCTTAAGTCACATCTAGGTCTTTTTAGTGACTAAGAATGCAAAGAGAGCTCTAGAGCTGTCAGAGTTCTTGTTACACTTTAATGAAGAAATTCAGCTCCCACCCTCTTGGATACTATTAAATCTTACTTATATCTGTTCATTCTAAAAGAAAAAAAACGTTTAAACTATGGTTCTTATATGTATGTTTATGACTTATATGATTATTTGTTTATGTACTCAATGAATATTTTGGGGAAACACATAGATAGCAGAGACCTGCATATAAATTTTATTCTGAATATTTTATTTTTTTTAACTCCATCCCTCAGCTTCATCAGCCCGTGGACCTAAAATTAAAATATTTCTTTTATTGTATTCGTGGCAGGTTTATTCCGGATGACTCAGTCCCGTGGCTAGATTTATTACTCATTTTATATTCTCACCCATTTCCCTGAGATGTGATTTAAGTCCCTAGAAGTTCCCTGCATGTCACTAACAAAACAATCTAAACAGAAAAGACTTAACAGCTTGCATGTAGTTACATAGTAATGGATGAGCAGAGTGGGTTTGGTGACTGCTTACAATTCCTCCTCGAATGCCCAAGCCCTGGCTGGAGTAAATCTCCCAAGGATCTTGGCAAATTGTTATGATGCACTGCGGTTTCAGTCCCTTGAGGACCAGAGTGTGTCTCTCCATCCCCCACACGTCTGTCTTCATCCACTCCATTATTCATCTTTTTTGGAGACCCACTGAGTGAGAGATCATTGTCTAGAGAGGAGGGGAGCAGGTTGAACTCATGCTGAAGCCGGAGTCGACTCCTGTAGTAACATTGCTGGGTCCTCGCCATCTTGTTGACTTCAGACATTTAAGTTATCGAATGCTATTCTAAACCAACCCATTTTGAAAGTTGGCTTAGTAGCTGCTAGTTCCTACCCTTCATAGCTCCTTCATTCTTAAAATTGTGTACAAAAGAAAATAAAAGGCAGATTTAATTCCCCCCCCAAATCCAAATCTCTGTTATTTTCCAAGTTCTTAATTAAGTTTCACCAAAATTAATATACAAAAGAAACTTCACCTTGCAAGCCATAAAAACCTTAATGAGTGAGTGGTGGTCTCTTCGGGGTTTAGGAAAGCCTGAGTGCTGATGAGATAAAATCTAGAAAATTTACTTGTATGTGGGGTGAGGGGCAATTGAGTCTTACTTTTAAGTGTGAAAGAAACAAAACGTTTCCAGATTAAATTGGCTGGAGGGAAATGTCACGCTAACATGTGTAAAATGACAAGGGACAGCTGGCTAGAAAGGCGTAAATCAAACCAGCCTCACCTCCCCGCTGTTGAAGTCGCCACCAGAATGCTTATAAATAGCTCTCTCTGTTTCCCACTCTGTCAAGAAGAGAGGTGGGCATGCACATGAAAGCCGCCACTGTCTACAGCCCAGAAGCAAACTCAATGGCTCCCTTGTAGAAGACCTGTCTCCCAGCCTAGGATTGGAGACCCGTCGAGCAGGATACACCGGGGACCCAGTCCCACTTTGCCTGTGGAACGGGGCCTGTTAGGACCAGAAGGCACAGGGCTGACGAGTTGTTAAAGAATCAGCCTATATGCTTACCCAGATTGCTGTGTGTTGCAATCACACACGGCCATAGGCTGAGTAACTGAGGGAGAACAGAAATTCATTTGGCCCATGGATCTGGTGTTGCAAAGTCTAGGGTCCAGGGCCCACATCTGGTGAGGGGTTTCTCACATCATTACCCCATGGCTGGAAGGGAAGAGTGACAGACCACTCTCTAGAGAGGAGGGAAGCAGGTTGGACTCATACTGAAGCAGGAGTCGACTCCTGTAATGATGTCATCAACAAACACATCACCTAAGCACTTCTTACAGGTTCCACCTCGCAACCAGGCATGGTGATGTGCACGCGTAATCCCAGTACTTGGGAGGTGGAGACAGGAGGATCACAAGTTCAAGGCTACCGCAGCAACTTAGTGAGATCCTGTTTCAATAAATAAGCAAGCAAGCAAACAAACATATAACTAAATGGGGCTGGAGATATAGCCCAGAGGCAGGATGCTCCCAGTTCAATCCTAGTACTATAGGAAGGAAGGAAGGAAGGAAGGAAGGAAGGAAGGAAGGAAGGAAGAAAGTTTGTCCCTCTAAAGACTTGCATTTGGGATTAAGCCTCTAACATGAAATTCGTTGAACTCGTTGAAACCATGGCAACAGCAGAGTAATAAAAACTTAGTAGTACCAGAATATCAGCCCACTCTGAACGTAACTGAGGCTTCTTCAGATTGCTGGGGTATAAGTTTCCTGAGTTTGGAGGATTGGGCCAGGCAATCCCAGCTGGATATTCATAGCCTATTCTAAACTGTGTTTCTTCTTCTACTGACATTTGAATCCAACCAAATCCCATAAACACTCTTCTAAGCCCAAGAGAATCTTTCTATTTATGTAAGCAATATGAAATCTCCAAGTACTTTTCACCCACTTGGATTTGTGACCGCTGATAAGGATACCGCGGCTTCCCTCGTCTTTCATATTCCCACCACCCCTAGCAAAACGACATTCATAATGGGTGTGTAGTCACTGCCTGCCAAGTCCCTGGTGAGATGACTCGGAGCATCAGGAAAGTTCCAGAAGAGGGCAGGCCCACGGTAATCTGTGGAAGAAGCTTCTTTCTGCTCCGATGTCCTGGGTCTCTCAGTTTGAAGCCCTGTTGACACCTGGGAGGGAGAAGAATGAGCTTCAGAAAAGAGGCATTAAATGGGAGCCAGAGAATGTGCGACTCGTTCACTAAAATGCATCACAAGGAAATTAAACACGAAGAACACTGAGTCTAGGATTCATCAAAGCTGAAATAACCTCACACAACACCTGAAGCCACATGCGCTCCTCTTCCCTCTTCTCCCTTCTTCTTTCTTCTACTCTTTCTTCTCTCCTTTAGATAACTATAGAACAAAGCATAAAAAAGAAAATGGCCATCCACACGCTTTGCAGGAGTTGACCAGCCAGCCTGGAAAAGTAGGCTCCACACGGAAGTCCATGTCCACAAGTCAGTCTCTCCTCCGCCCTGGGAGAGGATGAGGGGACACGGGTTTTCTCTAGCAACTATAGCCTGAGGTTCCAATTCCTCCTCCCCCGCTGCCTCGCTAAAGACTGCGGCCGGGTTAGCCAGGGCCTGGTGCGTTCATTCACCTTGAACCTCATTTTCCTGCTTTGGGTCTTTTCTCTTTCCCTCCACATCCATTTAATTTTTAGTCTTGGCACTCTCTGAGCAAAAGCAGCTGTTTCCTTTGCAGGCTTCACTTGCTTTGGGCTGTCGACATATGTACTGTTCACGATGGCTCTGGGGCAAAACGTTTATGTTTGATTAACTCAGTTTTAAAACACACCAGCCACGGAGGCACTAATTCTGCGGGATTTATCTGTCAAGTCAGTGCCTTTCAATAAATAGTTCGGCTCTTAGATGGAAAGTTTGGAGGCTGGCTCTGTAGCCAGGCAACAGAGGAGAAGGCAATTTTAGATGAGAGTTTATTTGTTATAATCCAAACTACAGGTTGTCTCTTTAAGGACTAAGGATTGTCCGCGGGAGTGCTTTTAAGTTATGTTATTTAAGGAAAAGAACCCATCTATATTCTGATTCTGACCAATTATGTTTTCACTCAGTTTATCTTCTTAGGTCTTAAATACTTTCCTGTAAAAAAAAAAAAGAACCTTAAAAATGTAGTTTTATGATGATTCAAGGACTGCTGCTGTGCCTTAAGCTAGACTAAAACACACAGAATACATTTAAATGAATTACAAAGTGTATTATACTCTGAAATCAGCATTAAAATGCACATTAATTTTTGTAGCTCTTAAATACTCCGGTTGCTGAGGAACTGCCTCCATTCTGTAATTGAAATAGCTCTTCAGATGCAATTTAGCCGCTGATTGGTTTTTAAGTATTTTTAAAAGCTAACAGCTCAGATGGAAAAAGGTGGTATACCCTTGAGCTTTAAATAGGAACACAGATGTAATCACGCCACGGACTCACTGGGCCCCTGGAAACCACATTTATTTCCTCTAGAGAAGGAGCGCCCCACCCCGAAGCTGAGCACACCCTTTACTGTTCATAAGGCCGTGGGGCAGACACCGTCAAATATGAGATCTTGGTTATGTGGGAGTTCTCATTGTTCCAAGCAATTGCCCAGGTCTCCATTTGCACATTCTATACTCCACCTCTGGATTTTGTCAATTTCAAGAAATGCCCAGCAGAAAAAAGAAGAAGCCAAACAAAACAACACAAAAAGCATGTTGACTTTGATTGTCACTGGCGGGTGGCTATCTACAGATGTGGCTCAGAAGATGTTTAAACAAAAGGCCCCAGAGTCAGGCCTTGGAATGCCAACTTTGGTTGTTTCAGGCAGAAAAGAATATTGGAAAGTGGCTCCATCCCCATAACATTAAATCAGCCATTTTAAGTTAAAATAGAATTCGTTTTTCTTTTCCGTGTACCTAAGCTATTATAAACAATAATAATGAACATATGTGATGGAAAAAACATGGGAGATAAGATTAGGTCGACTCCTAAATTTCCCACCGTGAGGCAGTGACCAAGTGTGTAAACTCCTGGTTTCTTAATTCTCATCTATGGCAAGAAGGATTACTGTTATAGCTAGACTGCCAGGGAGTTCATGTGTTAAAATTATATGCTTGAAGAGCATACATTACTGTACCAATGTAAAGGAAAATGACAAGTAGAGCGTTCTGGAGAATGAGATTTGGGGAAAGACTTTAGGATCCCTTCCTTCAGGAGGAAAACCTCAATGGCTTTCAGAATTCTTTGGTGTATTGCATCAAATTAGGTGATTTGTAAGCAGCAAAAGATCCAGGTTCAAGGACAGGTTAATTGTGTCCTGTGATTTCTGTCTCTCTATTTGATCCCAAAGGTTGAAGAGGTAAGCGTCAAGTTGTGAAAAAAAACTACTCTTTTGGCTTTTATATTTGTTATATTTAGCATGTCAGGAGAAAAATGGATGGAGATAGAGAAATAGTTGGCTAACAACAACAAGGGATAATATTAACACTGAACTGTGATTTGTTATGAGGTTTACAATGTTGCTAGCAATTAGCTACCTACTTGGCATTCATTTTAATTTTCACAAAATCCCTATTGGGTACATACTCTGCTACCTCTAAGAAATGAGGAAACAGCCTACAGAGGTCAATGTGCTCAATCTCCTCCAATAAATGGTCGCAACATATGTTCTTTTTTTTGTGAAGATTTAAAGGAGTTTATTAGAAAGACAGAAATACAGACAATAGAAATACAGCCCCATGCCAAGATGGCATGAGGGGATGACTCGAATGAGTACACCAAAGGGCTTACAAGTGGACCTGGCCTTTTATATCCATGACCTCCATCTTGTTTGAGTGACTCTGACATAGTGAATGTCCCTGTAAGGTACCTCCCCTAGCAAGGTGTGGTGAGGTGTCTCCTTTCATGAAGGGCAAGGTCAAACCCTGCCCCCTCCTCCCTAGCTCATCATGTAGATCTGTCTTTAGAAAGAGGAAGCCCTAGCTCTCCTCTATTGACTTGTTAATTACTTTGAGCTAGGTTGATTTACATTGGAATAGCTGCCTGTTTTAGGCAGAAACCAAGTCCTTTCTTTACCCATGTCTGCGGCCATTCTGACACAACTATTTTGAAATATACCAATTATTTTCTTTTGAAATATATTAATAATCAGAGCTTTCCCAAATCTTCCTAGGTCATTCCCAATACTGGCACATTCCCCCCTTTGTTTAGTAACTTCCTGACATCTGTCAGGCCCAAAGGTAGGTACAGAAAATACATTTTGACATTTACAATTTTACGAACATTTAACATGAGCTAATTTCCCATCAATGTCATCCCATTATTATTACATACATACATGTACCCCTAGCAAAGGAATCAGGGCGACGACTCATTGAGCTGCTTCGAAGCTGAACAGGGGCGATGTAAGGGGGCCCCGGCTTAGGGTACATAAGTATGAAATTGGCATGGGGAGATTAGATGGGTCCATATCGTGGCAACATATGTTCTTAAATAACTTTTCGGACTTTGAGAACAAGGTGCAGACTTGTATTAGGGGCTAAGAACCACTGCAAATGCATCTCACTGGATTTCCCTTGCATGGAAAATTTTAGAATGCAATTGTTGTTCAGAAAACTCGTCCAAGTGTGGAGAAGAGTAGGGAAAAGAGATTTTAGGTAATGCATTTTTCTTCTTCTGTTCGTGATAAGTACTACAATGTCTGGCTTATTTGTCATAGAAAAAGAAAGTTATATAAACAAGGATGTGTCCTAAATCCTTTAAGAGAAAAGAAAACTCATTGCCAATCCAGGAACTTAGATGCAGCAATGGGTGGCTTTTAAGTGGCCTGGCTACTTAATTCCCTTAAGAAGATCTTTGTTTCAATTATACTGTCCAAATCTGAATGAAACACACAAGGTACCAAGAGCACTTTCTCCATGGAAAAAATATCCCTGGAGGTTGAGAATAGGGTGCACGCTAGGATATTTTCTTTGAAAATTATGGATGACACTTGGAAAATGGATTATTCTACTATCTAAGCTTATTCTTCCATTTCCAAGAGTTTCCAAGTAGAAAAGTTTTCTTTCTTTTTTTCCTTTCTTTGTGGTACTGGGTATTGAACCTAGAAGCATTCTACTTTGAGCAATACTCAAAGACCTTTCGATTTTTTTTTTTTAAACAGGATCTCCTTGAATGGCCCAGAGTCTTGCTAATTTGAACCTGTGGTCCTCCTGTCTCAGCCTCTGGTGTACTGGGATCACGGGCGTGTGCCACCACACCTGACTCCGTTTCCTCTCTTTTAAAATTTCTCAGGGTTTGTAAACTTAACAGCATACCAAAACAGAAACAAAAGGGCAATTTTATTAGGATGAAAAGCCTGTGGAACCGTCAAAAGGCCGATTTGGGGCTGGGGATGCAGTTCCCTGGCAGGCCCTTGCTTAACATGTGTGAGGCCCTGGGTTCAATCCTTAGTCCTTCAAATAAAATAAAATGAAAAATAAAAAAGCAGACTGTTATTTTTTTTTTTTCTTTTGCGATGGGAATCCCAAAACACTCTATAGACAAACGCTTAAAGAATCGGACTGAAAAGAATTGCAAATGGGTTTTCTCTGGCATGAGATATAGGCACCTTCCTCTTTGGTCTGTGCAGCATGGTGTCTGGAGATGAAGCTTGGATCTCTGAGGAAAGGGCACAAACTCACGAGTGTCTTTTTTTTTTTTTCTTCCCTCAACCTCTGAGGAGCCAGGAGCAGGACTGATCAGCCCTGTGGAAGCAGAGGAGAGTTCAGTGTTGGGTTCAGAGAATCCTGGGGTCTATTTCCTATGCACTGATAGGATGTTCATGGCTTTAGATAACACGGTTTGAAAGGTTTGAAAGCTTTACTGAAATAGATTTGTGCGGCAAGAGTGCCAAGCCAGCATTAAAAAGGGGAAGAAAAATCGGAAAGTAAGTGAAGACGAAAAATGTCATTGGTACCATGCCAAGTACTGTCCCAAAAGAAACAAGCCCTGGGGCCGCCGCCAGCTGCTTTCTTAAGATCTCACAAGGGAAGGTGAGCTGCTCTAGATGGCACAGAGAATTGCTAGGAATATACTTTCTCAAAATCCAGGCGAATCCTCATCCTCATAGCCAGGGTTCCCAGCCTAGGCTGTACACTGAAATCTCCTAAGGAGATTTTCAAAATATCCTGATGCCTATAACTCCCTCCTAAACATTCTGGCTTAAATGTCTAGGAGGACTTTGAAAAATTCCTCAGTTGAGTGTGGCTACTCTACAGATTTGCAGATACTAATTTTTTAAAAAGTATTACATTTTCTTTGAGAGGTGTGTAGGTACTTCTGATTTTTATATTTTATTTTATTTTATTTTTGTATGTGGTAATGAGGATTGAACGTAGAATCATTTTACCTCTGAGCTGTATTCTCAGCAACCCCTCACCCCCTTTTTTAAACTGAGTCTCACTAAGTTGCCGAGTGCCTTACTAAATTACTGAGGCTGACTTCCAAACAGTGATCCTCCTGTCTCAGCCTCCCAAGGACAGAGATTACAGGTGTGTGCCATCATATTTGACTTGGAATTTTTTAATGGAATCTCAAATCCCACCATAATAAACTGGGACAAAAGGCTTCCAAGGAGACCCTGATACAGGCTTACTTGCTTCTGTTTTTTAATTCCACATTTTACATGGCAGAAGCCAGGATGTATCTTATAATGAAGTCACTGTTCCATCCCTGGAGACCAAGTGACATACAGATGTAGCTGTCATTTGCTGCACATGGACTATATACACACAGACTCGGCCACAGTCCTACATATCTCATCCACCATGATCCTGTTCTGTACATTGAGATGATCACTTGTGTTGAGTTTAATGAATGTTCAGAATGTATTTAAGATGATTAAACTAGGATTTGGCATCCACCTGAAAAGTTATTGCATACAAAGCAAGACACAGAAAAGTCAGGCATGGTGGCACATGCCTGTAATCCCAGTACTGAGATGGCTGAGACTGGAAGACTGTAGGTTCAAGGCCAGCCTCAGCAATTGAGCAAGACTCTCGGCAACTTAGTGAGATTCCTATTTAAACATAAAAAATAATTTAAAGAGGGATCAGGGTATAGTTCAGAGGTAGAGTGTCCCTGAGTTCAATCTCTAATACAGAAAGGAAAAAGAAGAAGGAAGGAAGGAAGGAAGGAAGGAAGGAAGGAAGGAAGGAAGGAAGGAAGGAGAGAAAGACATGGAAGTAGAGAAGTGGGACTCAAGGTCAGTATTAAGAAAAATATCACTTGTCTTTAAAAGAAGGACTGCAATTCCTTACGAAGCAGCGACCAAGTCCTTTTTGGAATCTAAGAAAGGAAGGTGCCGACATACAAACATAACCAGACTCTTCCTTCTTTTGAAATAGCACAAAGGACCACCTGGCAAAAACAAGTCAGAACTAATGACAAAACTCCTAGAAATAGCACTTTGGTAGAAATCTGAGACGATAGCAAAGGACTTTTTGCTGAAAACAAAGCTTTATTATAAGTGGTTTGGATGGCACAAGTCATGGCAAAAGTTTCCTATCAATGATTAGGCTAAAAAGCATCCCCTTAATATGACGGGGTTTTAGAAATCTCATAACCAATTTGTCTTGGACACGTTTTTCTTTGATGGCATGAACAAAATTGATAAAAGGGATAAAAAAGTCTAGAACAGCGCTTTTGATATGTATCCAAAACTCTGCCTCTTCAGTCTAACGGTCTCCCAATGGAGCTATTTCGATTGCATGTAACTTAGCCACCTTAGGCATAATATTTCTCATCTATAAAACAATGGGGTGAAAGCGCTGGTTCCAAGGACCTATCTCAGACACAGGTTGAGGGAAATCAGGCATGAAATTGAACCAGTGAAGCAAAAGTCAAAGATGGACAGACAGAGCTTCAAAATATTTTATTTGGAATAAACAACAGATTCCACTCCTCCTCCATTTGCCCCCACCATCTACCAACCCAGCAGGAAGCCATTCATTCCATCCATCCATCCGTCCATCCATCCATCCATCCACCCATCCATCCATTAAGCAAGAGCGTAAGAGAAGACTGGTCAAAAAGACGATGCCATCCCTGATTTTGTAGAACCTAGAGGTGGAAGCAGTAGGTTTATTAAGAGTATTTTCACGGGGCCATGCAGTAAAACAGAAGGCTTTTACAGAACCGATTCTTGCTTTTAGTAGAAATTAGACCCTCATATATATAAAACGAGCAAGCCACAAAACCCTAGCTTTAAACCAATAGCAACTCTTTCTCCCTCTTCCCCTGCTCACAACGAAGATCCTCTAAATCTGGGTCCCTCTGGGGACACTGTCGTGATGTTTAGTCCTCATTAATCCACAGGGAACAGTGTCCAAGAAGGTTTTCCTAGGGAAAAAAGATTGACATTGGGGCTGGTGAGTTGGAAATGCCAAGAAAGGCTAGCATTCCAGTATTCCAGGCTGCCATTGTAACAATCCTAACAAATCCAATGCACTCCCACCTGCAGGCCTGCGTAGGCACCATATTAAATGGGATTATGCTAATCAATTGCTACTGGCACTGGAGCCCACAGTCAAACAATGAGATGTCTTGATTCAGGGAGAGCTCCTGCTATGCTGTTGGCAAATGTGGGTGTTAATTGAAACCTTTCACTGGCAACAGCCAGGGCAGTTTGTATTTGATGGCCTATAAAGGGGATTTCCCCCACTTTGGTAGAGTATGGTTTCCTTTCTGATGATGCCAACATCTTTTCCTCCTTGTTTAAAGGAGTAGAAAGGAGCATTTGTTTTTGTCCAGTGGTGCGCCAGGCCTGGGAGGCTTAGCAGGGAGGGCTCACCTGGAGGCTGCACCCCAGTCCTGCACAGAGCTTGACAATCCCTCAGCTTTCCATTTTTTCCTGGAGAATAAAATCCAGATAAAGGTTCTGACTGAGTGTGTGGTGAGTAGCATAGTATCTTAGCCTCCTGAGTACTGGAATTGCAGACGTGCATCATAGGTTTTAATCAGCCTAGAAGTCATGTCTGAAAGAATTCAATATGTGAAAACCTTAATTATTCAACTTCTGCACTAGAAAACAACAGGAAGAGGGTTAGGGAACCCTAGATCCAATTTCTCTAACATTATGCTTACCGATTCCTGCTCTCTGCTAACATGGAGTTAAGGATGGTTTATTTTGTCGCTGTTTCTTTCTCTCTCTCTCTCTCTCTCTCTCTCTCCCATTCTACCTCATTTGAGTAATAAAACAAAAGCCGTCAAGTTCTTCAGCAAGGACAACTAGTCTGGCAAAGGAGAAACAGACACGGGCTGAGCTTTCACTCAAAAGCACAATGCTCTTCTTCTTTCTGCACAAGTGGACGGGATGCACGGAAGCGCCATTCACCCGGCCGGTGGCTCCTTGGAATCTCAAGAACAAACCTAAAAGGCTCCTTTGTGGATGGGCAGAGTGCCTGCTGTTGACATTTCTGCAGAACAGAAAGAAGACAGCTGCTGTCAACATCCGACATGCCTCTGAGAACAAGTCCTTGGGGAGAGACAGAAACTTGCTTTGAATGAACTTTGGAGCTTGTAAAAGGAGAAAGCCAGGCATTCTTCCGGAGCTGTCTCTGTGGTCTTGGAGAAAATGACACATTAGCAGGGCTCCTCCCTGAGCCTCCCTCTCACACTGGGTCCCTCTCACACTGGCCTTTGTACCTGGCTTTCATTGTTATGGCTGAGGCTCAAGGGCTTCTCATGACGAAGAAGGAAAAACCATAGATGAGCAAAAAAGGAGTCCTAACTGGGAGTGATGAAAGGAGGAAATAGAGAAACTCCCTTAGGTACACGAGGTATATTCACAATCATATCAAAGTCAATCGCTAAGCCAAACATGAGAAGGATGGGGGAGGGAATGGGGTGGGAATTAAGGAAGGGCTAAATGAGGGATGTGTACATGTGTGCCTCTACCATTTTCTACTCCATTAAGATGTATGGCTACAATGCACCAATAAAAATTTTTTAAAAGAATGAAAAATAGGGCTGGGAATATAGCTGAGAGGCAGAATGCTCCTGGGTTTTGTCGAGGTACAACAAAAATTAAAATTAAAATAAAAAAATAAAAAACCAGAGGAAGCAGACGTGATTCATATTAATATTTTATTTAAGCCAACGTATTCTGGGTATTATCTTTTAGCATATAATCAGTGTGAAAATTACACATGAGATATGACCATTCTCTTACATTTTACTTTTTTACTCTTTGAATCTGACATGTATTTCACCTGCGTGGCACATCTGAGTTCAGATTAGCGAATTTCAAATGTTTGAAAAGCACACGTTGCCCATTGGTGACCACCAAGGCAGTGATGCTCTGCGTCCAGTACCTTGTCTAAAGGATCCAGGTCAGGTCAGAACCATCACTGTGGTTCCTAAATAGAGAGAAATGGGGTCTGAGATGATAGAACAATGTCCTGGAAATGCAAGGCTGATGTGGTTAGATGGAGAGCACTATAAGGAGAAGGTTGAGTCTAAGGAAACATATGATCGAGAAAGACAGTGAGGATGGAGTGCTAAGAGAGGTGAAGACTCGGGTGCAACTCAGGGTCCAGGGGAGGGAGAGTCAGGATGGGGCTAGACATAAGAGAAGATACAGTAAATCCAGGGAGCCGGTCATGTTTGCCTTGCCAATCAAGAGCTGAATTTTTGGGGGTGATTGTGTATCACCTGTTTACTCTGACTTTAGCTGGGGATTGGTCTGGGTCTTGTAATATAGTCTTTATTTTAAGCTGGGTTTAGGTGGCCATAACTTTGCACCCCTTTTTTCTTAACTTCAATGTTTAGTATTCCTGCAAGCAAAAATGTATCACCGCAAGCAGCCCCAGGCACCAGAAATGTGTTTGCTTAGCATGAGAGCTGAAGATTTGGAGCCTGCTACATCTTGGGCTTCAAGCAGAGGACGTTAAGCCCCATCATGCAACTGCATCCAATTTCCATTGGAAAATTACTTTGCAACACACGGCGCTGAGCCTGCGCTCTTTTTTCTGCCAGTGGATTCCCTAGGCTTCCGGTCTGTGGCTTAGGATGACTGCAGAGGGCAAGCGGAGACATAGAGGGAGTGAGGCTCTGGGTAGAACTGTGTCCTGTTTTACAATTCAGAGCTGAAATTGGAGCAGAGATCGTAGAGCTGGGGACAGACGGGGGAAGTGGATTTGATGATTGCATTAGCCCACAGATCATATCAAATGAAAACTTTCATAGAGTAATCAATAACCCAGTTTAATTGCTTTCTTCATCTGGGCATATGACTTTTATGTTAATAAGGATTTCCCAGGGAAGGGACTTGATTTTTTTATTTTTTAGCACACAAATGCCTATGCCTACTTATCTATAGCTACTGGGAGCTCCCTCAGCCCTTTGTTCTTTCTATATTATATAAATTTCAGGTATCTAAACTGTAAAGAATATAGCATTTCAGATTATAGCCTCTGTTACCTGTCTCTAAAACCTGGCTGTGTGTGTGCGTGCATGTGTGTGTGTGTGTGTGTGTGTGTGTGTGTGTGTGTGTTGGAGGTTGAGCCCAAAAGCATTCTACCTCTGAGCCACATTCCTCCAGCCCTTTTTATTTTTTATTTTAAAATAGTGTCTCGCTAAGTTGCTGAGGTTGACATCAAGCCTGCGATACTCCTGTCTCAGCCTTCCAAGAACTGCAGTTACAGGCATGGTGTAATTCTAAAGCCTGGCTTTGAAACTACTGATTCTAAGATAGTGTGACTAATTGAATTATATTTGATTTTATAATTTTCCATATTGTCTCTGAATCTCAAATCTTTTGCTTTTTGTGGGTTGTCTCGATATTTCTTGTTAGATTTTAAAGTATTGAGGTTCAAGGTGAGGTCTTTAACTTGTAGATACCGCGTTCTTCCAACTTCTGCAGTCATTTCTTCTGTCTCTTTTTCTTGAAGACTGTGGTGGGCTAGCCAGAGGCTGAGATCCAATTCTGGACTTCCATGTGTTTTTTATAAATAAAGTTTTATTGGAACACAGACATGATCATGGATTGCCATGTTGTCTCAGGCTTCTTTTGAACTATGATTGCAGAGTTGAGCAGCCATATCTCTCTAAAGGCTAAAATTTACTCCCTGATTGTTTACACACACACACACACACACACACACACACACACACACATACACACACACACTTTGGAGACCCCTAATACAGGTTCCTGCTCCCTTTCCATCTTCTAAACCAACCACAAAATTACGATGAAAATAGAATATTTAGTGGCAAAGGGTGACGGCTTTGAGTCCTGCCTAAGGCTGTCACTCTTTGGAGAACTTCCTGTATCCCTTAGAATCTCAATTTCTTCAATATAAAACCTTAATGATGATATCAACCTGTCCAAGCTGTTAAGAGAATTTCCTGAAATAACCTCTAAAAAGGGTACAACCTAGTGCTATTTGGGCAAAAAAATAAAAAAATAAAAAAAAAATCACAATCAAATGCTTGGTGTAAGAATAATAAGGAGCCAGGCGTGGTGGTGCACAATTGTAATCTCAGTACTTGGGAGGCAATAACAGGAGGATCCAGGTTCTCTGCCAGCCTCAGCTACTTAGTGAGGCCCTCTACAACTTAGTGAGACCCTGTTTCAAAATAAAGAATAAAAAATCGGTCTGGGGGTGTAGCTCAGAGGTAAAATGCCCCTGGGTTCAATTCCCAGCACCACACACAAAAAATAATAATAACAAGGACAACTGGCATTCTTATCAAATGATGGCTTCCCGCACCAAAGGACACTCAGATGGGATGTTTTCCAAGGTCACTCCCCGGGGCAGCCAAAGAAAAGAAAGTGTTGTGTCCGGGAGTTCAGTATGAAAAATTCCCCCCGAGCATGGTGACACCTCTTTATATGTCTATGGAGTCCTTTTTTAAAATCAAATATCAGCATGCATCAGCTACCATATCGAGGCACTCCTAACACTTGGGGAGCAAAGATACAGTTTTTAATGTTACAGCAAAAAGTATTTGCACTGTGCAATCTCATGTCATTGAGTTTACTGTTCTGTTACTTTAATGCCACTGGAGGTGGGGGGATCTCTGTTACGCTAACCTTTTCCTAACAAATGGTAATGTGATAAAAGTTGACTTTCGCCAGTAGAGCTGAGCGTATATATTTTCCACATCCACTGGTTTTGTTTGTTGCTTTGTGAGTTTTTAAAAATCTTTTATGAATACCGCTATCAAGTATAGAAATTGGGCTCAAAGTTCAGGTAAAAGGTGTTTGTTCTCTTTAACAGCCAAGCTACTGTCTTGTTCCTAAATTCTATGGAGAATCCAGTAGAGAATAAACTATGGGATCCAAGTGGTCTGACTTGAGTTTTTAGGCTGCTATTACTGGTGAAACTATTTTATTTTATTTATTTTTCTGTGGGTCTGGGGATGGAACTTAGGGTCATTCGACCTCCGAGCTATACCCCCTGCCCTATTTTTTTATTTTGAAACTGGGTCTCACTGAGTTACAGAGGGCCTCACTATGTAGCTGAGGCCGTCCGCGAACTGCAGTCCTCCGATCTCAGCCTCCCGAATGCTGGGATTACAAGTGTGGGCCACCACGCCTGGCTTGGTGAAACTATTTTAAAAAGCAGCATAAAACTGTGCAATGGGCAAAGACTGGCTCCTGTGGCAACTTGGTCCTATGGAGGTCAGCGGGCACACGTGCTCTGTGAGAGACATTCTGAGGTTTTGAGAATCTCAGTGGCAAAGAACCAGGTATTAAATTTTTACCTTGAGATGAGAATCTCAGCATGTGAATTCTGAGGGCACATAGACATCGGCCTATGGCAATCGATATTAAATGAAGTTCACTGTTTATTGAGTATATATGTATATTATACTGAATACATATAATACTAGATATATTGCATTTGCTAAGGATGTACCATTTGATAAAGATGTATTAGATATTTTTAATATAAAATATTGAATATTTTCAATATAGAAAGCATTCTATATTGAATATTCTTAATATAGAATATACTGAATATTTTTGATATATTGAATATATATTGAATATTTTGATATAGATTATAATAAATATTTTCAGTATAGAGAGTATATCCATACTTATACCATATATGTGTACTATATATGTACTCATAATCATATATGTGTATATCATATATATCTATTCATAATCATATCAGTATATTAACTGGTATGATTCATAAACATAAGAACTTGAATCTCTAATGATACAGGGAATAGAAACTTTCATATATGCTTGATGGTTGCTAAACAATAAATTTCGACAAAGTCTATGAAAAATTAAGTGTACATACCTTTAGCACACCATACAATTCCACTTGTAGAAATTTACCTTACAAATTTACCCACCCATGTCTCTAAATACATTTTTCCAGGAACAGTCTCCTCTGCAACACTTGTAATAACAACAAAAAACCACATGTCTTCATGGCGCACGTATACAGAGCAGCACATGTTCATTAAAGTCTGTCTAGATGATATTTATATGTAGATCTGCATGCAGTGTATAAGTCCACGTTTAGCACTCTATAAAGTGACATAATGTGATGTCTATACCCTGTTGTTAAGTAAGGAATGCAAGTTCTCAAACAAGGATAGAGAATACTTTCATTTGGTTTGACAGAGTTCTCTACTTGGGTCTTCCTAGAAAGTTCTTTTCAAATGTGACAAGATTTCTAAGAAATCACAGGGCTCTGTGCAAGCCTCTGAGCACAGGGGTTAGGATGATGAGGATGCTGGAACAAGTACTGTACCATTTCAGCAGCAACACATTAGAAATAAAGATGGAAAGTCAGTGGGAAAGATGGCATAGCTTATTCATACAAAGATGAGGGACGCACATTTGCTATTATAAACTCAGCACTTTCTCTTGAAAAATGTGTCATTCTGCCATGGAAAGGCTGTGGTTTCTGCCTTGCGGTGAGGCAGTGTATACGGTGACCTGAGATAGAGAAGGTTGTGGCATCCGATCTGGCTCAGCTCTGGAGCACCAAGGTAGCTGGTTGTTATTCTAGGTGGAAGCAGGTGAGTTAGGCCGCTGGGTTCAGCTGTGTTTAACTATTGGTGTTCGCAGATGAAATTGCCTATAGCTGGAGGTGGTACTGCATGCATGCAATCCCAATATGGGGGAGGCTGAGACAGGATGATTACAGGCTTGAGGTCAGCCTCAGCAACTTAGCGAGGCCCTCAGCAACTTAGTGAGACCCTGTTTCAAAATAAAAAACGCTGTTTGTGTAGCTTGGAGGTAAAATGCCCCTGAGTACAACCCCCAGAATCAGAAAGGAGAAGAAGAAGAAGAAAAGAAACTGCATATAAGGTAGGATTTTTCTTAGATTCAGATTGTCGCCTAATACCACAATCCCAATGAAACACATTTGCATTTAAAAAAACATAGAACTTGCAGTTTATTAATATAATTCTGTGCATGGAGGGAGATTCTAACTCTAAAATCTATACATATTACCTCTCTCCGTTCATTCCCCTGCATCTCCCAGTATTTGGAGACTCCTGTGACCAAAATCTGAAGCTGGAGGGCTTATAAGCCCCCCTCTGATAGTCGGGTTCCTTTAAGGTAGGGGTGTGATCACCTGAGATAGAGCCAAGTTCCCAGGAATGCACGGGTCCGTTATATGAGTGATCTGCAGACTTTTATAGCCAGGGCAAGGTAAAATGCTTCAACCCCAAGGTGATTATGCTAGCCAAGAGGAAACAATCGCCACGAATACTGGAAAATACTTCTCCAGTCAACAATTTGAATAATTCCCACAAACCACTAGTTGTCCTATTCTAAAACAACATAAAGTCTCTTGTCAGAGGACATCCTGACCCTCCCTAGGGATACCATTCCGAATGAGAGCAGTTTATCTTTTTATTTTTATTTATTTATTTTTGTGGTACTGAGAATTAAACCCAGGGATGTTCTGCATTTGAGCTACACCCCAGCCCTATTTTATTTATTTGTTTGTTTGTTTATTTATTTATTTATTGGTGAGGGGATAGAACTCAGGGGTGTTATAACTGTAATCTACACCCCCAGACCTATTATGTGTGTGTGTGTGTGTGTGTGTGTGTGTGTGTAGTACTGGGGTTCTTGGAAGCCCTTCTACTTCCGGGCTACGCTCCCAGACCTAATTTTTATATTTTTATTTGGACACAGGGTCTATTAAGCCAGCACGGCTGGCTTCAAACCTGCGCGATCCTCCTGTCTCTGTCTCCCAAGTGTGGGGATTACAAGCGTGCGCCACCATGCCCGGCCAGACCTATTATTTTATTTATTTATTTGATTATTTATTTATTGGCTATGGGCATGGAACTCAGGGGTGTTATAACTCCAAGCTATACATCCAGCCCTTTTTTAATTTTTAATTTTTAATTTTTAATTTTATTTTGAAACAGGATCTCACTAGGTTGTTTGTTGAGGGTCCCATTAAGTTGCTGAGGCTGGCCTGGAACCTGTGATCCTCCTGTTTCAGCCTCCCAAGTACTGGGATTACAGGCATGCGCCACCACGCCCATCTCTTATTATTTATTTTGAAGCAGGGTCTTACTAAGTTGCTGAGGATCCCCCTAATTTTGTGAGGGAGGGGGGTGGCAGGGGTTAGTGGTGTGGGATCGGAGGGGAAACTCACCAAGAGATGTTTCTATAAATGAATGCGTCGCTTGGCTCTCACTACAGTGGATAATCACAATGCACCAGGAAAACTCTAAAAAATAATGAGACGTCAATGAATAAATAACAATAGAAAGGATGTTCACCACATGGGAATAATAATTACCTTGGAGGAGGGAGAATGTTTGGCTTTTTTACTTAGTTTGCCTCTTTGTTGTTTATTTTACAATAATAAGTTGCTTTTATAATAAAAAAAAAGCATTGTAAGTTGCTAAACGTGAGGAGATTATGTGGTATCATGCTCTCCACCCAATATCTACACAAGCCCCGAATGGCCCAAGCACACACCATGGGTCCTCATCAGTGCCCTTGGGGGTCTCGGGCTTCTCCTGGAGAGTAGGAAAGTATGATGCCAACTCTTGCTGAAAAACAAATGTCACTGGCCATATACTCTTTAGAGGGAATTATTTGGCTACTCATTCTTGCTATTTGGGGTTTAAGATATCAACCCTAAATGAGCTCATGATATCAACCCTAAATGAGCTCAAGATATCAACCCCAAATGAGTTCAAGATATCAAACCTAAATGAGTTTAAGATGCTCCTCCGGGAAGGAGGTGCCAAGAGCAGACACTGCAATTGAAATAAAAGCAAGCTTGCCAGAAAGTGGTGACTCCGGGGAGAAAATGAACATCCCAGGGATAAAGCAAGCAGTGGCTGGTTCTGTGCTCCTGGCTCATCAGTCCTCAAGGGAGGCTGGTCCTGAGCTCTGCAAGGTGGAGGTTAAGTGTGGACACCAGGGAGGTAGATGCTGCTGTCTTCCCTCTGGACGGGAGCAGCCCTGGGAGCAGGGGCAGGTGGAGGCGTGGCCAACAGAGAGGGTGGGCGAAGGTCCACACAGAGAATTTACTGGGAGTCCTCTAATGTTTTCTTGGAGTAGCTACCAACTAAACTGGTATCTTTACCCGTTTGGATGCAAAATCATGTTGAGTTTGGGTAATAGAAAAACAAACGCTTTAAATATATCTTAAATATATATGCATCATATATTTTAATATATATTAATATATAAATATATAATATAAATAGTAAATGTATAAATAAACAAGCAATCTATTTATATATGTATAAATATATAATGCAATATATATTCCTTATATATAAATATATATGTATTTAAGCTTCTTGATGCACTGGAATTGATTTGCTATGGTAATTTGCTGTGATAAATAATTGAAAACAAGGGATGCCAACTCACTTGGATGGAAGATGTCAGTTTAGAGAAAGGGTATGTGTCTTATTACCATTTCTTTTCTCAAAATGAAAAATGTATTTGTGTATTGTGTTTATCTTGGTGCAATCAAAACAATTTTATAGATTATTTTTTCCAGATTTGCTGCTTTTCCTATGACAAAATAATAGTAGAAATATTAAACATCATGAATATTTATTAGTTTCAGGCTCATTTTTTTTTTCATTAGCCCTCACTACTATGTAACAAGGTTAGATGCACTATTTTTTTTTCTAATTTATTAGTCAGTAAACTGAGGCCAACAGCTCATTTCAAGGCTCTGTTAATAGTACGGGGAATTTTAAACCTAGAAAAGCAGAACCTAATTCTGGAAAACTTAAGTTCTGTGCTCTGTTTCTTTGTAAATCTACACTTTTCAAACCTAGAGGGAAGAGAAATATATGTGTATTTACTTCCTAATTCAGGATAACTCACTTTTCTCAAATTTCATATTTTTCCCATGAGCTACATATTTCTTTAGAAATTTTTCAACAATGTACAGAATATACTTATTGCTCATAACTCAATTGATTTGGGGCTTTTGTCTTGTTCTGACTCAGACATCATTTCATTGATAATTATAAAATGATTAGACCTGATTAAAAAATACCTAATGAGAATAAAAGTGAAAGATCCCTTCATCTACTTTTGTCCTCGTTTTCCAGAGGCAAATATCTTCAGGAACTTTTTTTTATAACTTTCCAGAAATACATTATTTCCTTACAAATGTATACATATAGGAACCTTCAAGCATACACTGAAAAGAAAACACAAATGGACTTATTCTATAGACAGTGAGTGTTCTGCACATTGATTTTTGCATTAAAACTGTATACATAAACCAACTTGACAGTAAAAGATAACACAAATACATAAGCATAAAGTCCATCGAAAGAGGAAGACTAGAAACAACGTAAATATTCAACTGGAGATTAGTGTAATGAATTATGATATTACATAAAATGGGTTGCCAAGCAGCATTCAGAGAAGTTTACATGTGTCGGGTGTGGTGGTGCACGCTTGCAATCCCAGTGCTTGGGAGGCCTAGACAGGTGGATCGCACATGTTCGAGGCCAGCCTCAGCTACTGAGTGAGGCTCTCAGCAACTTAGTGAGACCCTGTTTCCAAATGAAGTATAAAATAGGTCTGGGAGAATAGCCTGGAGGTAGAAAGCCTCTGGGTTCCACCCCTGTAACACACACACACACACACACACACACACACACACACACACAGACACACAGAAGGATACATGTACTAAAAATGTAAAGATGCCTTTTGCTGCTTCTTATCCTTTATTTAATTTTTCTAAGTCAGATAATGGCAAGTACACACATATCCCCTACTTGTATCTTGCCCCAAAGGCTTGCCTAACACCTATTCTCCCTCAAGTCATAATTCAGAAAATTTCCTTTACCAACTGCAAAATAAATGCGTCCCCAGGTGTCCATCATGTGCAAAGTGCTGGTTTTAACTTATTCTTCCATAGAGAAGGCAGAGGAGGTAATACAAGGAAGATATTTTCTTGTTCCAGCACCACCTCCTTTTCCCAGTGTATCTCCTACTATCCCGTAACAAAAACTACAAATGAAATAAAACTGAGTACAATAGTAAAAACACCCACACAAAATCAGCCTTTAAAAGGTTAGGAAATTATTCAGGAGGTGGGTACCATTTCTAAGCTTTGAAGGGGCTGTCAAATTTCATTTTTGTAACTGCAGTACTTTAAGGAGATTTAAAAAAATTTTTTTATTGGTGCATTATATTAATATATCATATTGGGGTAAAAAAATTGTGTGTACATGCATGTACACACCACCGATTTAATTTTTAAAAGTCTGGTAAAATTCTGGTACTATTCTTGGGTTATTCTTAGTGGAATAGCTGACTCTCCGTAGCCATCTTCCCATCATGCAGCTGCTTCCTCTTCCTGCTCCTGTGAGCCTTTTTATATTTATTTTTTTTGTGGTGGTACTGGGGGTGGAACCCAGGGGCTTTTCTACCTCTGGGCTATACTCTCAGATCTATTTTATACTTTATTTGGAAACAGGGTCTCGGTAAGTTGCTGAGAGACTTATTCAGTAGCCGATGCTGGCTTTGAACCTGTGCGAACCTCCTGTCTCAGCCTCCCAGGCATTGGGATTACAAGCGTGCGCCACCACGCCCAGTTCCTGGGAGCTTTTTAACCTCTTGTCTTGAAGTACCACACCTGGCACAGCACTTCACCTGTTGACTCGGATACAAGGATGAAAAGGTAAATAAATGCTTTTGACAACACTCGTGGGTCATAGCTAAGTCATCTCCATGGAAGTGTTATCTTGGTTATATACTATTTTAATAACATCAGAGTCAAGAATTATTTATTTATTTATTTATTTTTATTTTTTTGGTGGTACTGGGGTTCCTGGAAACCCTTCTACCTCCGGGCTACAGTCCCAGACCTATTTTATATTATTTATTTGGAAACAGGGTCTCTTAAACCAGCAAGACTGGCTTCGAACCAGCGCAATCCTCCTGTCTCCGCCTCCCATGCGCAGGGATTACAAGTGTGTGCCACCACGCCTGGCTAAGAATGTATTTAAAATATTTCACAGCTGGCTCAAAGCAGGGTGCCCCACACGGCCCATCTGCAGGTCCTGCGAGCCCCTTGCTGCAGCTGGTGTTAACCTTTGAGAAACTGAATTGTGGAAAGTTCTAAAAGGCCTGGGGAGGATCATGAGTTATAAGAATTCCTGGAGAAGAGGGACTCTAGAGTTTGAGAACTATCTTGCACCACTGCTGTACTAATATGTACTCTTGATTATGCTGTGATTAAAATAAACAAGGGAAGAACAATACCAATAATTCAAGAAATGAAAATATTTAAACAAGCTGAATATACTGGTTCACACCTGTAATCCCAATACCTGGAAGCCTGAGGCAGGAAGATCGCAGGTTCAAGCCTAGCATCAGCAAATTAGTGAGACCCTGTTTCAAAATAAAAAATAGAGCCGAGCATGGTGGCGCCTATTTGTAATCCCAGCATTCGGGAGGCTGAGACAGGAGGATGCGGTTCGTGGACAGCCTCTGCTACTTAGTGAGGCTCTTTGCAACTCAGTGAGACCCTGTTTCAAAAACAAAGAATAAAATATAGGGCTGTGGGTGTAGCTTGGAGGTAGAATGCCCCTGGGTTCCATCCCCAGTAACACACACACACACACACACACACACACACACACACACACACACACACAGAACTGGGAGTGTAGCTCAGAGGTAAAAGCCTTGGATTCAATCCTCAGTACCACACTTATACACAAATTTAATTCAGCAAATACTGAGTGCCAACAGTATGCCAGACACTGTGCTGGACATAGGAGTATCACAATGACTAAGACCCTCACCACCCAGCTCTGTTGAAGATTGTGGGCTAGAGGAAAAGATAAAGCCAGAAAGAAGAGGAGGGTTATATTTCATAGGGACTGTTTGATATGCAAAAGGGGGGATTTAAAAGAGCTTTTGATTCCAAAGTATAATGATAAAGAATTACCTAATACCTATCATAATTAAAGAAATAAATCACCTTGATATAAATTGATAAATTATTATGAGGAAAAATAATTTTATATCTATTTTTGGAGGGGGTTACTGGGGATTGCATCCAGAATCATTCTACTTTCGAGTTACACTCCCAACCCTTTTTATTTTTTTATTCTGAAACAAAGTTTTGTCTTACTAGATTGGTGAGAGTCACTATATTGCTGACGTTGTCTTGAACCTGAAGTCCTCCTATCTCAGCCTCTTCAGTACTGGGATTATAGGCATGCAGCACCATGCCTGGCCCGTTTTACATCTGGAGTGAAAGTTGGCATCGGGTATTGAGTTATGCTTAGTGTGCCTGGGGTCTTCCAATATCTGACAGGCACACCTCTATCTGGGATGGCCACCTCAAGACAGGGGTGTGCGAGTCACCAGGCTGCCCATTTGCACTCTGCTTAAGTCAGCACAATTTTGCTCCATGAGAGCAATAAATCTAGTTGTCTTTGGGTAACATAAACACACACAGTCTCAAAGGAAATTTTTATCAAAACCATGGGAAGAGCCGAATCCTTTCTTCCTAAAAATAGACCCTGTGACACAAGATGGGTTTAATCACAGAACAGTGTCAAGGTGGATTTGTTTGTTTTTGTTTTGTGGTACTGGGGATTGAGCCCAGAGGCATTTTATTTTATTTTATTTTTTTATTTTGAAACAAGTCTGGCTTAGTTGCTAAGAGTCTCACCAAATAGGTGAGGCTGACCTCAAATCTGCAATCCTCCTGTTTCAGCTTCCCAAGTCCTGGGATTAGGAGCATACACTACCTTGCGCAGCTCAAGGAGGTTTTGAAGGGCCCAGCTCTGAATTCGTGGTTCTTGGAAGCATCAGTTGATGTAGGCTCAGATTTTCCAGGCCTCTCCGAGGAATGTCTGGGATCTTATGTGATATGTTTATTGAACATAGATGCTATGTATCTATTGAGTAAACAGACTATGTTGCAGAGAAAATATCAGACACACTTCCTCCTGGTAGCTGCTCCTAAGTGCCACTTTGTGAAAGCTGCTTGTTTTGGGGAAACAGACGTATTTGGGGCTCTGCTTGGCTCTGTGCAGCCAGCAGTAAAGCCAAGCCGAATCCCACTCTGTCTCATGATTCATCCTCCGGTCTGCCAGCCGAACGCTGGCTGAGGCCACTCTAGGGGGAGGAGCAGGAGGTAAGGAGCTAGAGGGAAACGCATTTCAGATCTCAGGCCATTTGTGACAGAACTAGAAATATAATGTTTGTGATGCACCAGTAAAAAAGATTTAAAAGCAACATAATGTTTTTACTTCAGAGCTGATCCTGATATGGATGTCAGCAAGGCAGGGTAAAGAGAGCGAACTTTTTTTGTATAATTAAGTAGAATCTGAACTTTGATAATAATGATTATCATGTCCAACTTTTGGTATAAAATCACATTTCTACCTGTGACTTTAAGAAAGTCAAATACGAACTCAGCCCAGAGATTTTCTTTAAGGTGGAAAGAGAGAAAGGATGTTTATGGTAGCATAGGTACATTTCAGTGATGAAGAAACATTTTCAATTAAAAAAGTTACACTCATAAGAAATAAAGAAGCCAGTATGAGGGTGCATGCTTGTAATCCCAGTTCTTGTGACGCCGAAACAGAAGGATCACAAGTTTATGGACAGTCTCAGCAACTTAGGGAGGTCTTCTGTAACTTAGTGAGACCCAATTTCAAAATATAATAAAAAAATAGTACTAGGGGTGTAGCTCAGGGATAGAATGTCCCTGGTTTCCATCTCTAGTACTGTAAGAAAAATAAAAAGAAACAAATAAACACCCTAGATACGTAGTAGTCAACTGTCCCTAAATTTCAACACTTGAGAACATTGGCTTCAAAGTTAAACCCAGGAAATAAAACTCATACACTAACATCATGGCCCTTTGCCTTTTAGTTCCTCACACAGGGTGTTATGCATTATGTATACGAATATACTATCTACATGTAATTAAGGAAACTTTTTTCAGGTGTAGCTGTATATATCCTATCACTATTTCTATAGAATTTCTTAGGTTTGTTGTGCATTCTATATACTTTCCAAAAAGCTGATGAGTTCAAATGGATAAACTTTACTTCTCTGGAAAATTTTATTATGTCTGGCACTGCCTTTCCCAAGAAGCCAAATGCACTTGTGTCCTCAGAGATAATCTGATTATTTGGTTTTCTTTTCAACTGCCTCTGAGCCTCCTACCTATTCTGAGTCCCTTCACTGCACGTGTGCGTGTGTGTGTGTGCGTGCGTGTGTGTGTGCGTGCATGCGTCTCTCCATTCAGTCCTGATTCTGGCTAAAAGAAAAATCATCAATACCTTTAAATAAAAACTGTGGGCGGTCACATACTGAGCTAAGGTGGTTGGAAGGCTCTGACTGATCTGTGACTGAGGACCAATCCACAGCACATTGGCTACTTTCCACCTGTCTCCAAGGCGAACACCCGGGACCTCACTAGAGTCTCTGGCTTTCCTCCTGGTAACCTGTTGCTTCACACGACTTCATACGCTGTCTGCCACTAATAATTTATATTTCGCAGAGCTCCTATCAGCAATCAAAGAAAGGCTACCCTGCAGTCCCTGGAACCTGAGCATTATTAAAACTCTTACTCCAGCCGGGCATGGTGGTGCACGCTTGTAATCCCCGCACTTGGGAGGCGGAGACAGGAGGATCGCACAGGTTCGAAGCCAGCCGCGCTGGCTTAAGAGACCCTCTTTCCAAATAAAATATAAAGAAAAAATAGGTCTGGGAGTGTAACCCGGAGGTAGAAAGGTTCCATCTCCAGTACCACCCAAACAAAAACAAAAACAAAAACCAACCAATCAAACAAACAAACAAAAAACTTCTTTCTTACCCAGCACTAAGATGTACTAGAGGACGACCATTTGTTTTTGTAAATTTGAGCAATCCAGAGAATTCCTGCAAAAGGCAAGTGCAGATGCTAAACTTCAGAACTAGAAAGAGTGCTCATAATTTAATAGATGGCAGCTCGTGTGACCTTACTAAAATGTGGCTTTCTGAGGACACTTGACGTGCAGTGCCTTGGGGTCTGGGATACGAGAGTGACTTGGTTTGGTTGCACTAGTCAGGTCTTCCTGATCCCATCACTCTTTGGAGAAAAATCTTCCCATCCCCCTGGAAACACATGCACCTCTGCAAACCGTAAGGTTTCCACTTAATCTTTATTTTATCGTGTTCCCCAAAATAAATGGTGATATTGTAACAGTGCAGACCTCAACAAGCAGTACTCTTAACAACAAAATTGACTGCTGCTGAGTGTATGTGCATGTGTGTGTGTGCCATGTGTGTGTGTGTGCCATGTGTGTGTGTGCCATGTGTATGTGTGCCATGTGTGTGTGCCCAGAGTACCGGATGCCATGAGGAAGGAATTGAAATTCTCAGTATATCTAACTTACTCCTAGGAATTCATTTAAGCTACAAGATGTAAAGATATCCCCCAATGCTTAGAGAAAGAAACATTGACTGTATTGGTTCTAAAGCCATCCCCTTGTTGAAAGGTAGATTTAAGATGTGTTTTTAATGAATTTATTGGTGACTTATTGTTTCACGATTGGCACTGATGTTCTCACGCATGTATATGTCAGTGGAAGTATTTCCTTTATTCTTCTCTCTCTCCACACACACCCTAGCCTAGACCACCTCCCTGGCTTCACTGGAGTTTCTCCTACATCATCTGAAGTCCCTCTGGTATCCCAATTAATCCCTACCTTCTGCATATTAGAGAATTCATGTGACCCTTCACTTTCTGTGACTGGCTAATCTCACTTGATATAATGTTCTCCAGGTCCATTTATTTTTCTTCAAATGACATAATTTTGTTCCTCTTTTTTGCTGAGTAGAATTCCATTGTGTGGATAACCCATAATTTTGTAATCCATTCATCCATCGATGGGCACCTAGGCTGGTGCTGTAATTTGACTATTATCAATTGTCCTGCTAAAAATGTGTATATGTGTGGATATAATATTATGATTTCAGTCCCTTTGCAATGGTACCCAGGAGTAGTATAGCTGGACCATGCCGCTCAAAATGTGTTTCCCGTCATTAGGGCCAGCTCCTGGGGCATCATGTTTGAAGTCAGCTGTTTCGTGAAGCAATCCTAGTACACCTGTCTGTACTGGTTCCCTTGCTGTCTGCAGGACCACATCCCTCACTCCCTACATCTCAGATATGAATATTCTCCCAGTTTCTTCCTCTGCTAACTTCCTGTCAAAGCTTCCCAGTAGAAGGAAGGAGAAAAGGTTTAATGACAAATGTCAATTACTAGTAAGCATTTAAAGTACCTTGAGCTGAGGCTCATGGTAGCTGGGAGATGGGGTAGCTTTGGGCATGGGAATTATTTTCCCTAGGCTGCTAAAATATCGTGCACAAGTTTGATATAGACCATACATTTTCAAAGATTCTCTCCTACTAAATAACTTAGCCAGCCCCACCACCATGTATTGCTCCTAAGCTGAAGTTGTCTTTGCTTTTATTGAAATCTTTATAAAAGGAAAATGTCATCCACTGTGTTATTAATTGATATTCACAAGGTAAAAATTCTATTTCCCAAGAGAATGTGATTTCACACAGTTGGTAATTATAAATAAAGGGGTCATTTCTGTAACTAGAGGAATCATTTCATTTTTGTACAGTTTACAAGGAAGTTTTTAAGAAATTAAGAGCGGTTTTATTGTGCAAATTTAAAAGAGAGAGGCAGAAGAGAGGAAAGAAAGGAGGAAGGAAGGATGTGGAGAGAGGAGGGAGGAGACAGGGAGAGGAAGAGAGAGACAGAGTGAGTGTGAGGGAGAGGGAGCACAGTTCTCTGACTCTGGGCTAAAATAGGCAGGAGGACCAGGTCTGAATTTCTCAGCCCCAGCACCACCTATCACAACATTCATCTTTCTCTGGCATGCCAAGATTTGATGCCTCTGTTTGACGTCTCTACCTTGGGATCTTTCTTTCCGTAGGTCATGGGAATTGGCATCCTGTTAATCCTAATGGAAAGTATTCATAATTCTGTTAATTTTGCTTATCTTGACTCATTGGTCATCCTCATCCCTCAAGAAAAAAAAAAAAGGATAACCCCAGTGGAAATACGAGAGTTGCTTGTAAGCAAGTTTTTTCTTTCTCTGAGGCTTACAACTAACAGTACATCGAAGGAGAGCAGAAGTATCCGTCTCTGCAACTTTCCTTTAGGGGAAACCCTCACTTTTTCTTTACTTAAAAAAGCAGACCCATGCATAGTAGCATACACCTGTACTCTTGATTCTTGGGAGGCAGAGACAGGAGGATCGCAGGTTCCAGACCAGCTTCAGCAACTTAGTGATATTCTCAGCAACCTAGCAAGACTCTGCTTCAAACAAAAGTATAAGACAGGGATGGGGGTGGCTGGAGGGGTAACTCCTAGATAGGATGCCCCCGAGTTAAATCCCCAATAACACACACACACACACACACACACACACACACACACACAGTCCCTGGAAATGTGATATTCTCAGCAACCTAGCAAGACTCTGCTTCAAACAAAAGTATAAGACAGGGATGGGGGTGGCTGGAGGGGTAACTCCTAGATAGGATGCCCCCGAGTTAAATCCCCAATAACACACACACACACACACACACACACACACACACACACACAGTCCCTGGAAATGTGATATTCTCAGCAACCTAGCAAGACTCTGCTTCAAACAAAAGTATAAGACAGGGATGGGGGTGGCTGGAGGGGTAACTCCTAGATAGGATGCCCCCGAGTTAAATCCCCAATAACACACACACACACACACACACACACACACACACACACACTGTCCCTGGAAATGTGATATTCTCAGCAACCTAGCAAGACTCTGCTTCAAACAAAAGTATAAGACAGGGATGGGGGTGGCTGGAGGGGTAACTCCTAGATAGGATGCCCCCGAGTTAAATCCCCAATAACACACACACACACACACACACACACACACACACACACACACACACACACTGTCCCTGGAAATGTGATATTCTCAGCAACCTAGCAAGACTCTGCTTCAAACAAAAGTATAAGACAGGGATGGGGGTGGCTGGAGGGGTAACTCCTAGATAGGATGCCCCCGAGTTAAATCCCCAATAACACACACACACACACACACACACACACACACACACACACACACTGTCCCTGGAAATGTGATATTAAGGTATTAAGGTGGGGACCATTTTCTTTCTATAGGGATGCTCAATAGAAGGCAGCCAGCCCATTCCATGACCACAAGACACTCTGTACTCTGCCATCAGGGTCCCACCCTCTCTCCATGAGTGATGCAGGCAGTGAACAGACCTTCTTTGTTAGCGGTTGCACCCATCAGTTGCTCCCACATCTACAGGAAAGTGCTTTAGCAAGGTGCTGGAATGAAGAGTGGTCGTTTTCCTTTCTCTGAGAGCTCTCATTTTAACTGGGTGACAAGCTCTCAGTCCCCATGAATTTTATGACCTTGCTTTTTCTTTTGTTCCTCCCTATCTTCTAAGGTGGTGGGACAGGTAGGAGGTGATCACAGGTGGAATCTTGATGAAGAAGAGAATCATCTTAGCTCTTTAAACTCCATAATCTCAGCCTCAGAATGACGACGTTGGTTGCCTTTCTTTGAAGATGCCCCCAAGCATTCCTTACAGTCGTGGAGAGTGTGTGATACAAAGTCACTGATGCTTACAGGTACAGTCACATATCGTTTAAGGATGGAGATATTCTGAGAAAAGCATCATTAGGGAATTCCATTGCTGTGCAAGTATCTAGAGGGTGCTTATACAAACTAAGATGGCTACAACATCTTAGTTGGTCCTATATAATCTTTTGGGACCAACATCATATATATGACCTGTTTTGCCTCAAAGGTCATTATTCAGGAGATGATTATAGTATCTTGCAGGTTGCCAAATAGTGCATATTGGAGGGATAATAGTCCTTCTTTGTATGGTTTATAGCAATGCTTTTACTTAATGGAGTAAAAAATAAAATTTTTTGTGTGTATGTGTGGTAGTGAGGGTTGAACCCAGAGGCATTCTACCTTTGAGCTATAGCCTTGCCCCCCCTTTTTTGAAAAAGGGCCATGCTAAGCTGCTGAGGCTAGCTTCAAACCTGATATCTTCCTGTCTCAGCCTCCCAGGTACTGGGATTACAGGCTTACAGGCTTGCACCATCATGCCCATCTTGGAAAGAGATAATTTAATGAATAATTATCAAGTGTCTGCCGTGAGCTCAGCACATGTTAGCAATAAGGGTAAGGTGGTAAATAACACAGGAACTTGCCTTCATGGAGCTGAAACAGAGGCTGGAAATATAATTTCAAGGGACAATGGAGACAATTTAAAAAAAGAGGAAGATTTTGAAAGCAAGTGATTCTTGTCTTCTGTGAACCAGAAATGGCAATCAGAAATACTCAAAGATGCAGAAACCTCGAAAGCTTTATGCAACAATACTGATGACAAGGAATCCAGGTGGGATCTAGGACCGATTGCAGGTTATAATCTTCCTAAATTAAACATGATGTAAGAACACATGTTGGGATCATGTGGCAATGTGCGATACAAAAGAAGATGCCTTGAAGAAACCACGCTGCTCTCTTGAAAGAGAAATGCTTAATACCACAGGTGCTTTGAGATTTCCCTTTTGAAAAGCATGCTGCTTGGAAATTGAAAAATGCTCTAGGAATTTCAATTCTTCAAATGGGCGTGGGTTTTCAACGCTGTTAGTCTATCACAACCCAATCACTGGTGAGCAAAGGAATTCATTCCTTTAAAAAATAAATCATGCATTCTAGAACTTCACAATTAGAAGAGGTCGTGCAAAGCTCTTTTCCTCATTCTCTTTTTATGTACCCGTCTCTGCCATGCTATTTTCTTCTTGTTAATTTCTTTGACTGTAAGCTTTCTAATACAAATAACAATTATGGTGAACAAGTAAATGGTGTCCCATGTGCCAAGCTCTTTCCATGCCTTATCTCAGTTAACATGCATAATAGATCTCTTTTCTTTTCCTTGTTTTATGGTCTTGTTTATCAGACTCAAAGTGTTTTGTAACTTGCAAGTTAGTGAAGGGTTGGGCATATATCTGATTCCAAAGCATGTACTCATGCTGTTACCAGATATGATGTCGCATACCTAATTAAATTTTAGTGTTTCTATTAAACAATTTTGACCCACTTGATGGATATTTAATAGAGAGGCTAACAACACAGGAATCAAACACAATAGATTTCAAAGCTCAAGTGAACTTAAAAATTGGTGTTAAACTGAGCCAAGAAAGAAAGAAGATGGATGAAATTTGCTGGTTTTCTTATCCAACACCTCCCAGACTCTTTCCCCCAGAATCAAGACTTTAAATATAGCTTTAGCTATGAACATGCCTTTTTTTCCTAGCTGAGGAAAGAATGGAAAAGAAAACGGAGGTGTTTGGAAGAGGTGTTTGGAAGAGAAAATAAAAGGATTAGAATAACAGAGATGTGGAGGAGACTCATATGTTATATGAAAACAACAACAACAACAACTCTGGTTTCTTCATCTTTCATTACAGGAACATTTGGAAAAGAGAAATCAGGACACAGCCTGACAAAACAGTAGTAACATTATGAGCATGTCATCTTGAGGTATTCTAATGATGAGAATTTGTCCTTATCTTAAGGAATAGATAGAAGAGGCACTCATTATGTTCTTTGAATTGGAGAGAAGTCACCCTGGAAGTTAATGATGGTACAATTATGGTTGAACTGTGCCCCCCTTCGCTCCAGATTCATATGTTAAAATACCACCCGGCGTGGCGGCACACGCTTGTAATCCCTGCGCTTGGGAGGCAGAGACAGGAGGATGGCGCAGGTTCGAAGCCAGCCGTGCTGGCGTAAGAGACCCTGTTTCTAAATAAAAATATGTATATATTAAAAAATTAGGTCTGGGAGTGTAGCCCGAGGTAGAAGGGCTTCCAGGAACCCCAGTACCACACACACGAAAAAAATCCTATCAAATACCTAAAGCATGTGATTATATTTAGAGACAGGATGTTTGTGAGAAAAGTTAAAATGGAGTCATCAGATGGGACCTTATCCAGTGTGACTGGTGGCCTTAGAAGAACAGGGAATGTGGACACAGACAGATGCAGAAGGAAGATGGTTTAAAGTTACAAGAGGAAGATGACCATCTATAAGCCAAAGATAGAGCCCTACCAACACCTGGATTGTGGACTTCCATGCTCCAGGACTATGGGAAAATATATTTGTGTTGTTTAAGCTGCACAACCTCTTGTACTTTGTGGCAGCAACCCTAGAGAACCGATGCATTTCTTGTATCTCTTTATCTCTTGTATCTTTATTTTGGTCTGTCTATAACTGAGTTCTCCAATAAGGCAGCCATTAGCTACACATGTCCAAATAAATTTAGGTTAGATAGTATTAAGTAAAATTGGAATTTCTGTGGCACCAGTAATATTTCATGTACTAAATAGTCCCATATGGCTAGTGACTATTCTACTGAACAACACAGACCTAGAATATTTCATCATTGTGCAAGATTTATGGAATGGAGTGGCTTGAGACTTGATCTAGTTTCATTTTATAGTATATCTCATAGAGGGAGAAAGTTATGGAGTTCAGGATAAATTCAATATTGAGCAAGTTTTTAAGTTATAGACTGGGAATATTATGTGCCAGGTTTAGTTTGGGTCACCCCAACGTGAGGACTTGCAAGAAGAGTTGAAGGATGTGTGTGTGTGTGTGTGTGTGTGTGTGTGTGTGTGTGTACGCGCTTGTGCGTGCACACATAAAGGAGAAATACCTTTATGAAGTCACATTTTACTTTAAACCAAATTTCTAGGCTCCATAGCTTCTAGCTCTCCTTCTTAAATGTTCTCCACCCTTCATGGTATAATTCAGTTGTTTACTTACTTATTTTCAGTTCTGGGCATCAAACTCAGAACCTCTTGCATTCTAAGCAAATGCTCTACCACTAAGCTACACTCCCAACCCTGTCCTAATTAAATCCTTAATGTGATTCATTAATTTAAGTAAGTCAATTTCTGCAAATGTATTGCAAAAAATTTTCAATGGAATCCCTTGAAGATACAACAAAATTTTAACTTCTGGCAAGGAAAGAGCTGAAGCCCTCTTTTAAATGAACAGTGAAAAAAATGAATTTGAGAAGGGTCAGAGATTTCTAAACAGTGGTTTTAGGAATAATATGTATGTGTGTGTTCACTCTCTAAAGTGAATTATAGGCCAGGAAGGCAGAAATATTGATAACAATTAAAATATTTTAAAGTTATAGTGGACAAGAGGGGCATTTCAAGTGGGAATTGGAGTGGTGGATTAATTATCTCAGAAAACTCATAACCCTTAAGTAAATTTTCTGAAGACTGAAGGAAGGGAATTTCTCTGAGTTCACATAATTCTCTCCAATAGGTATGTCTATGATTTCTTCTTCTAGTTTCTTCAAATCTCTTCTTATTTTTGTCTCTTTTTTGGTCAGGCTTCTTTTTCTAAACATCTTCATTTTACTCCATCACATTTGTTAAACGTGACATATTTCACATGCCCCACACATGGGCACATACACATACTATTTTGGAGGGGGTTACTGGGGATTGAACCCAGGGGCATTCAAAGCTATACCTCCAGCTTATTTTTTGTTTTGAAACAGGATCTCATAAGTTGCATAGGGCCTCACTCAGTAGCTGAGGCTGGCCACGGACCTGTGATCCTCAAAGGAGAAAGGGGTTTGTAGGACTCTTATTAAGAGCACATCACCACTGCAAACTGCAGTTTGAAATATGAATAAAAGATGGCATTGAGGACCACCTGAGCCTGGTTCTCTAGCTGACAGGTGGGAAGGTGTGGCAAGCTTGGTAATACACCCCCACCTTCGCCAGGTTAAACGACAAAGTCTCAGACCCTGCAAGTCTAGCACTTGTTGTGTGAGTACCTGCAGCTGCACTGGGCGGTATCCTGCGAGGATAGCAGGTTCACTTATGGTGTTGTTGAGCACTGCTCTGAATCTCTGGAGGGCATAGTGAGCTTGGCCACCACTGCTCTAAGTCGTAGCCAGTATCCATGCAGGAGGAATGAACAGTTTACAATTCCATTGAACTGAGCTAACAGTTTATAATTCCATTGAACTGAGCTGCTTAATTCATTTCAAGTTGTTGGCTTTTTTGCTGGGGGGTCTCTGGTAGTCCCAGAATGCTGCTTTCAAGGTGATAGAGATCGAATGTCAGCAGGACTGATATGTTGGCATCAAGTACATTTCTACAAGTATTTTTTCCTTCTTTCTTTGTGAGATCATCTTAGCTTCTGAGGACAGTAAGGCTAGTCTGTCAGCCAAGATTAAAATTAGGTTTTTATATCAGTGCCAAATTTTGTGTAAACCTCTCTGTTTCAAGATAAGGATCCTCTACTAAGACATGGTGAGGATTTGCCCCCAACTATGGCATTAGTAGCTTTGTAAGAAGAATTCTGTAGCTGTTGAGAGAAACCACAGCAGCACAGAGTAAAAGCAAGCACAGGTGTCTGCGCTTTCCAAGTTGAGGACCAATGACTCCTCAAGAGTGTTATCCTTTATGTTGTTTTATAATTTCTAAAATCTAGAATCCTAGCCTTAATTATGCATGTGGTCTTTGAAACTGAGAAGCACATACCAAGCTTCCAAGAGCTAACAAGCTCTGAGCGAAGACCCAGGAATACATTTGCCCTCTGTCTCTGTGGTGGTCTCTGTCTCAGTGTGATTCTAGTTTTAGGTTTGGGGAAAAAAATACATATATATATATATATATATATATATATATATATATATATATATAATCATATATAATTTATTTTATATATAATAAAATTATATGACACACATATATCGAATCTGGGAGCATTCTACCACTAAACTCTCTTTACATATATAATTTTTAAGAAAAAACATAAAACATGACAGAGGAACAGACAATTTTCTCCCAGTAAGCTCAAGCTGGGACCAGGTATGATGAAGGATTCTAAATGGCCTTAGAAGTTCCATGATTCAAAGGAATTCCACCTGATAAAGCCGTATTTTTCACCTGAAGGCTCTAGGATGGAGTGGGGGTAGTCACTGTGAGACCTGGCTTAAAAAGCAAGAGAAAAATCACATGAGAGTGGGAAGCCACAGGAACAATAAGTACATTTTCCTGGGTACTTGACTCTGGCTATTACAAACCTATTGCAATGTCCATGAATTCTACGTTAAATAAAAAAGAAAGAAAATGAAGAAGAAAAATGAAAAAAAAAACATTCAGATTGCCAAAAGCTTAGTCTGTGTGAGCTCAGCCACAGATTCAGCTATTTAATCTAAGTGGCCTGATGCATGGCAAATGAGATTTGATTTTGTTTTGCTTAGTTTGAGGTCCTGGAGATTGAACTCAGGAGCATCCTACTGTTCTGCTACATGCTTAGCCTGATTGTATTTTTTAATTTTTAAAACAGGGTCACACTAAATTTCTGAAACCTGCAATCCTCCTGTCTCAGCCTCCTCAGTACTGGAATTACAGGCATGCACTATCATGTCTAGCTAAGATTTAATTTCACAATTTCCACCTTGAATAAGATTGTTGTTGTACAGTGGAAATGAAGAGGCTCAAAGGAAGAATGGAGCCAAAACTTTGTGAATGAAACTGAATGGACTCCAAGTCTGTGGATGTATTCTGGAGTAATGGAGCTGTCTCTGTAAACATGCTGAGCAATGGGGGAAGCCTTTAAATAGCTGACAAGATGCCCAAGAGACAACCGTATGCAGCTGAATAAGAGCAAAGAGAAAAATATTGATCCAGAGTGTAAGTATCCATAGAAGATCAACCAACAGAATAAATAAAATGCAATATTATTCAAGGTTGGGAATTCTAAGAATGTTAGACCAAGTTCTTATTTTATAAGGTAAAATTTTACCAAGTTCTAAATTATTCCAGACTAGAGAATATTTACCTTCTACTTGCATCATGCCCTATAAAATGTGCTTTGCAATTTGGTAAGTAGCTAAGTCTTCTTTCAGCCTTCATACAAAGACAATGAGAGAGAGAGATAATAATAGCTAACACTTAAATATATTTATATCATATACATAGAATATATAATGAAATTATAATCATATAATTATGGTGTTATATATAGTAATAATATCACATATTTTATGCAGTGTATTATATATAATGTTAAATAAATGTTATAATAGCATATTATATGTATGAATGTTATGTATTATGTATGAATGTTAGCTATTATAACTGATATTATATATACACATATGTATGTGTATATATGTCATATTTATATGACAACATGGTTCTGAGTGGCTTTATTTATTTACTTACTACCACTTATAAGAAGGGAATGCTACTTCTTGTATTTTACAGTTGCCAGTACTGATACTTCAGGAAGCTGTCTTTTCCCCTAAGTTACAAAGCCTAGTGAGTATCAATGGGATATGAACCTGGGCAGTCTGGCACCGGAGTCCAGTTCTGACCCACTATGCTATGCTAATTTATGTCAATATAGCAGAACCTGGTTTACTATATAGGTAGTATTTTCATTAAAATACCAAGGGAAAGGTCTGTACAGTGATTCAGGGGACGAACTGGAGTTTCTTTCACAATAGTATTCTAAGAACAGTGAGACTAGATATAGATGCCTGTTTGTTGACAACTCTTGTGTGTCCCGATAGAATCGGGTTAATCATTTGGAACCACTCCAAGTAAGGAACATTCTAATATACCATAACTCAATTTCATTGCATCTTATCCATTAGATGAGAAAAACTCAAAACCTTTAGCATGGTACATTCTTTCATTTTCTTGTCTTTGCATTTCAGCCAACAACTCATCTCATGTAACCCACCCCGTGGATGTGGATAGTTCTCCTAAAAGACAGAGCATAAATGTACTGGTGTTACTGGGATTATCAGGTTTTTCAAAAATGTGCTTCTTCTTGCTGAAAAGCTCTAGTTTCTCTATCTCACACGTAACTCTTTTGCATCTTTTAAATTCGGACAAAAGTTGCCTCCTCGACGAAGTGTCCCCAGTTTCTGCCCACTAGCTTCTCTAGCACTTAGTACTAGAGCTTTTAGAGAAATTCCCACACATCTTGCTCCTGAATGTTTCTTTGTCCCCTGAAAATACTGGCCACTCTTAATGGAGACCCCAGGAAGAATGTCAGAACCATGGCAGGCATTCAATAAATAGTTGCTGGGGAAATATGGCAATTTTTGTGGAAAATATAAATTTATAAAATATATAAAATTTATATTTATATAACATTTATATTTTATATAAGTATATATAAATATAAATTTTGATGGGTGATATAAAATATAAATATAAATTTTGATGGGTAATCAAAAGCTAACCAATAGTGTTTATCTTGGGTTGCTGAATTACCAGCAATGCTTTGTTTTTCTTTCCTTTTCCTTTCTTTTTCTCCCTCTCTCTCTTTCTTTTTTCCTTTCATAGGGCAGGAAAGACTTTTCTGCCATTCTTAAACATACGGTGACTGGCCTGAGAATTCAATTAAAAAAAAAAAAAGACAGGTTAACAAAGAAAAACATACAAATCGTTTTTGATGCTAATATTCTTACGTGTACTTAGAGGTCTTCTTCATATGTAAGAAATGAAGAATCAAAGAAGTGAATAGGCCTGGGAATTTATATATCATTTTAACAAAGGAATATTTGTGGAGATGTAAAAAGACAAAGGAAATGACAAAAATGAAGGGGATTTGGGCTGTGGGAAAGTGATGCGGATACATGGGGGAAACTAGGGAAGGTAAAGGGACTTTAGTTGGGCTGATTGCACAGATTTATCTCAGCAGCAGATTCTCTTCTCTGGTCATAAGACTGTTCTCTTGGAGGACACCTTTCTCATTAAAAACTTATACTCTGCATTACCTAAAAAAGGGGAGGTCAGGAAGACCTTCCTTTATCTGCTATTTCTCAACTGTCTTCAGTTTAAAATAATCCATATACCAAAATGGCATATTTTGGGGTGACATACTTTGACAATTTTTACCTCCTTTCTATTTTTTGCTTTCTTTTTTCCTTCCTTCCTTCCTTCCTTCCTTCCTTCCTTCCTTCCTTCCTTCCTTCCTTCCTTTCTTCCTTTCTCCCTCTTTTATCCTCTCATTTTAATTTTTTTGCAGTATCTAATTGCTTTTTGAAATGAGCACTTGTCACATTTATAACTACAAAAAGCTACAAAACGACTCCCATTTTGGAGGAAGAAGAAATACTTGGAAATAAGCAAACACAATACTATCTTAAAATTGAGTCACTAATATCTACACGATTCTGTTGTTGAGGTTTCTGATGAGAACTGATGTGTTGGTTTGACAGAGGCGGACTCCCAGGTGCACATTTCCGTTTTCTACGTATGAAGTGTTTTGCCTTGAATTCTGGGTTTGCTGGTGGCTCTGGGCGACCTCTACTCCATCTCTCTGCCTTCTCCTATGTTTGGCTGGCTGTGCTCGAGCCTCCCAGACAAACAGAGGTGTTCACCCCTTTTCAAAGACTCTTGTTCCGCGTGCTTTTCTTCCACACACTATTAAGCTAAACTCGGCAACCACCACAATTATTCTGCCAGTTTTTCTTTATTGTGCTTGACATCTACTTGGTGAGCAAGGGAGTTTTCCTTTTGTGAAGGCAGCACATGGCAGCAGGCTGCTTCTCCGAGAGAACAAGCTATTTCACAAGGAACTGGCTCAGTGGGGCATCCTGTCCCTGACACCATAGCAGGGCACTGCTGCCATCCTCCCAAGAGAGACTCTACCCAGAGGTGATGCAGTGTCTCCCCGTTGGGAAAGAAGGAAGCCAGGCAGTGTCAGCTGCAGCCAGATACTCGAATGAGGGAAAGAATAAACAAGGGTGTGTGCAATATTGTGTACGCTTCGTGTGTGCTTAGCTCTGTCGGTGATTCTCACTCTTATCTCTTACATTCCCTCAGATCTTCCTGTGGTAGAATTGTCCTAAGTTTCTACGTATGAAAAACATAAATACAAGAGACTTAATCGACTTGAAGTTAGTAAGTGAGAAACTGGGATTTATTTATTTACTTATTTGTTTTTATTTATTTATTTTGCACTACTAGGGATGGAACCCAGGAGCATTCTACCTCTGAACTACTCCCCTGGCTCTATTTTTTATTCCTTATAAATAAAATAAGTAATTTTTATAAAATTATTCTTTATAAATAAAATGAATAGAAACAAGGTCTCCCCAAGTTGCAGAGAGCCTAAGTAGCTGAGGATAGTCATGAACCTGAAATCCTCTGTCTCAGCCTCCCAAGTACTGGGATTACAAGCGTGTCCCCCCATGACTGGCTGAAACTGGGTTTTAAAGTAAACAAACAGCCGAGCGTGGTGGCGCACGCTTGTAATCCCCACGCTTGGGAGTCTGAGACAAGAGGATTGCACAGGTTCAAAGCCAGCCTCAGCTACTTAGTGAGGTTCTCAGCAACTTAGTGAGACCCTATTTCCAAATAAAATATACAGTAACCAAACTTCTTGGAACTGTGATGGTCTATAGCACGGAAATATGTGGGTAATTCAACCCTAAACCTATGGGAGTTATGCCCTAACACTGACTCAGGGAATCACTAATCATGGGGTACTGGAATACACACTCTTTTGTTTGTTTGAAAATTTATTGGTGAAATATAATTGCTTCCATCATAGTGAGATTCAAGGTGATACAGATGATGCGCACACATCATCTGCTGGGGTCTGCACTCCATCCTGCTCCCCCTCCATCCTCTTGGACCATGCTAGTGAGATTGGTAGCGGTGCCTTCCTACATGAGCCCAACTTTATTTGGTCTGTTTCCTGCCTCAGCTCTCCTGTTTCCCCTCCCACTCCATCACCTCTGCCGTCCTTTTGGTCTTTCTCCTCATTTCTATCAAGTGCCTCTTGTTTTTTTTCATTTTCTCTCTAGCTTCAACATATGAGAGAAAATGTACAACCCTCAACTTTCTGGAACTGGCTGATCTCACTTAGCATAATGTTCTCTAATTCCACCCATTTTCCTGCCAATGGCCTAACTTCATTCTTTATGGCTGGGCAAAATCTCCGCTGTGTATCTAGACCACATTTTCTCTATCTGTGCTGCTGCTGATGGACATCTTGGTTGGTTCTGTAACTTGGCTACTGTGAGTTGTGCTGCTGTAAACATGGGTATGTGTGGGGATATGCACACATAACACTGATTATTTTACATGTGAAGTTTATAAAAGAGAGAAAACAATACGGCAGGAAAAAAATCCAACTTGTCTGGTTGTCATGGAGATAAACCATTTAGACCCCAAAGCCTTTCAGGGAGGAACAAGACAACTGAGATTTATAACTTCCAAGAATTGTGTTCAAGGAGGGTTTCTACTTGTACTTGTTCAAGATCTATTTTTGAAAAAAAATTAATAATGGAGGGAAAAAAGTAGGAAGGTACTCATTTCTTTAGGATGAAAGCCTGAACAGTACACGTACCTCAGATCTCTCCAGACTTAAATCTGAAAGCTTCGTTTCAGTTTCACAATGAAAACAAGCTTTCATATCCTGAGCATGTGCGAGTGTGTGTGTGTGTGTGTGTGTGTGTGTGTGTGTGTGTGTGTAAGAAAGAGAGAGAGAGAGAGATGAAGAGTTCTCTAGAAACCATTTGAATCATGAAATTTTGAACCATAAAAGTAAGCCTAAAAGCCAGGCATAGTGGCTCACACTTGTAATCCCAGTATTTGGGAGGCTGAGGCAGGAGGATCACAGTTCACAACCAGCCTCAGCTACTTAGTGAGGACTGTTGCAATTCAGTGAGACCCTGTTTCAAAATAAAGAATAAAAATAGGGCAGGGAGTATAGCTTATAGGTAGAATGCCCCTGGGTTCCATCCCCAGTACCACACACACACACACACACACACACACACACACACACAAAGTAAGCCTAAAATACAAGCAAAGGACTAGCGAGAAAAAAAAAATCATATTGTCTCTTCAAGAAAAAAATCTTTACACAGGCATGAACTTGAATTAGAAAAAAAGTTTAGAGCCAGGCATGGTGGCACACGCTTGTAATCCCAGCATTTGAGAATCTGAGACAGGAGGATCACGGTTTAGGGACAGCGTCAGCTACTTAGTGAGGTCCTTTGCAACTCAGTGAGACCCTATTTCAAAATAAAGGGAAAAAAATAGGGCTGGGAGTATAGCTCAGAGGTAGAATGCCCCTGGGTCCCATCCCCAGTACTGAAAAGAAGAAAAAAAAAGTCAGTCCTTATTAGAAAAATTCTATCTTTGTTACCCATCATCCCATCTGCACCTGTTGTGAAGCGTTGGTTCTGGATTGAGACACTCTTGGTGCAAAGTTTGAGCTTCAGAGACTCCTGGAGAGTCAGCAGGCGGCTGTCCCAGCAAAGCAGCCTGGGGGAGAGGTGGGAGGATGGGGTGGGGGGCAGGGAAGAGAGAGCTCTGCTGTGCTTCTGTTCTGGAAATTGGACCTTATGGGAGAGTGAGCTTAGGGTAGTTAAAGCATGTAGAGTCCATCCAATCCAGAAAATAGGGCCAGGATTGAAGTTATGCTGAAAATAGAAATGGGTTAAGACAGCAGGAATGCAGGATGGAGAGAAGATGAGAGCAGGCACAGAGGTCGGGGCCCAGAGAAGACCTAGAGGGGCCGGTGCTGGGTGGAGGGTCCCTGATGCCCGGGCTGTGAGCCTGAGGTTTCCAGGACAGAGCCTGAGTACCAGCCCTTGGATGGGGAACATGGTACCAGCGTACACGGTGAATTAAAGAACAGCCACCCCTTTTGTTAGCACACTCAGTGGTGGGGAGAGTCAGAGAGGGCAGAGGGTTCCGGTGAGTGCAGGCAGGAAGCAGCTGAAACCACAGCTTGGAGTTGCTTTCTGTCTTCTTGTTTTGATAAAAATAGCTACTGAATTGCCTGTCGCTTGGTTCTCTCTGCTTTCAACCTGTCTCCAAGGCTCGCTATTATGTTGATTTCATTATTTGCTTGACATCAGTTGAGGACAGAGAGAACAAGATGATTTCAGAGACTCATAAACTTCCTGTGAGTCAAGGGACAGCTATTTACACACTACTGTATGAGTGCTTCTTAAACATTAGTGAACTAATTAGCATTGTTAGGTACTAGTGATGCTAACCAAATTAATATACTTCCTATACACTATGCGTTTTCTAACTTTTTTATATATGAAAGAAGGGGATAGGAAAGATACATTTTCAAGTTTGAAATTAAATTGACATGCAAAAATTCCAATGGTAGTATGTGGCTTTCAGAGGGAAAATACTCACAGGAAAAGGGTGTATTCATGCCAATCAAATGACAGAGGAGAGCTGTGTGGAGCTGAGAAGTAGCGTCATAGGAACACGAGAGGATAGGATGTTGGAACCAGATTCCACCGAGCACTTGAAGAGACTTTCTCATGAACATGGCTGTAAATCTTTCTCCTCCTCTGAAAACAAAAGAGGAAAGTGAAGAATTTTCTACTCCTACAAATTTACTTGTCCATAAAATGTATGGATTTTTTGTTGTTTTATTTTGTTGTTTGGAGGATTGACACTTGAACCCAGAGGGTCGTTCTAGCTCCAAGCTACATTCCTAGCCCTCTGTTATTTTTTATTTTGAAACAGGTTCTCACTAAGTTTCTGAGGTCTCTCTAAGTTTCTGAGGCTGTCCTTGAACCGGTAACCCTCCTGTCTCAGCCTCCCAAGTACTGGGATGGCAGGCATGTGCCACCATGCTATGTTTGGTTGTCCATAAAACGTAGAAGCCAGTTGATTCACAGGCCTTGAAGTATTTGTAGACACCTAAGCAAAAGCCCAAGATTAGGTGGAAACAGAAGGGAGGAAATACAAATAAGATGCTGAGAGGGTGGGTAGAATCATAAAAAGAAAATTTCAGAAAGACTAATAAAAATTATGACTACTGGTCAACAAAATGCAAGAGCTGTATTTCTTGTTTGTAATGATGGGTGTGTTTAACCAAGACAAAGAAAGCTGGTGGCAGAAGACATTATAAACCCAACTGATTCAGAGGAGTCTCTGGAGTGCAGAGAATTGAGAAAACAGCCCCACAGGAAACAGTATTTCTACTGAGCACTGAATTTCTGTGACAGTGGAGCGGGGCAAGGCCTTTGTCATGAAGCCAGGTGGACAATCTTGCTTCATCTCCTCTACAAGATGATACTGATAAAAACTGGGTCATGAAAAGCCAACTTTTCAATAAGTGAGAGGTGAGAAAGTTTCCAAAAAAAAGTGTGATGCTAGCAGAAATTGTTTTATGAAGTAGAAGAAAAGAAGCCCATCTCCATCACATAAAAGTGTGAGCGAGGCATGGAGAAGAAGCCACAGCAAGCTATCTAGAAGACGTAGCTAAGATCACGGACCAGTGAACCACAGTAAACAACAGATTTGGAAGACAGGCAAAGTAGTCTTCAACTGGAAGAAGATGCTGTGTAGGACTCACATAGCTAGAGAGATGCCAGTGTTCAGCTTCAAAGCTTTGAAGGACAGACTGACTCTTGTTAGGGGCTAATACACCTGCTGATGCCGAGTTAAAATCATGAGCATTTATCAATCTGAAAATCCTATGGCCCTTAAAAAATGTACTAAATCAACTCTGCCTGTGCATTACCATTACGAGTAGAACAAAATGACCTGGACATCTGTTTACAACATGCTCCACTGAATATTCCAAGCCCACCGTTGAGATCCACTGCTCAGAATAAAAGACGTCTTTTGAAATTATAATGCACATCGACAATATATCTGGTACCCAAGAGCTCTGATGGAAATGCAAATTAGTGTTGTTCTCGTGCCTGCTAATGTCCATTCAGCAGCCTGTGGATCAAGGAGTGATTTCAACCTTCAAGTCTTTTTTAAGAAACACATGTCGGACAGGCACGGTGGTACATGCTTGTAATGCCAGTACTTAGGAGGCCGAGACAGGAGGATTGAAGGTTTGATGCCAGCCTTACTGAGCGAGGTCCTCTGCAACTTAGTGAGACCCTGTTTCAAAATAAAAATAAAGAGCCAATCGTGGTGATGCTCCCTTGTATCCAGCATTTGGGAGGCTGAGTCAGGAGGATCATGGTTCGTAGACAGCCTTAGCCACTTAGTGAGGCCCTTTGCAACTCAATGGCACCCTGTTTCAAAATAAAGAATAAAAAAAATAGGGCCGGGGGTATAGCCAGAGATAGAATGTTCCTAGAGTCAACCCCAATACTGCAAAAATAAGTAAGATAAATAAAAATATAATAAATACATAAATAAACGAGAAACACATGTCATATAGGTACAGGTGCCACAGACAGTCATTCCTATCATCGATCTGAGCACACTGAATTGAATACCTTCTGGGAAGGATTTGCCATTCTAGATTACACTCGGAATATTCGTGATTCATGAACGGAGATGACAATATCAACATTAACAAGAGCCTGGAAAAAGGCGATTCCAGTCCCCATGATGATTTTGAGGGGGTCTAAGACTTCAGCGGAGGAAGAAACTGCAGATGTGGTGGCAATAACAAGAGAACTAGAATTAGAGGTAGAGCCTAAAGATGTGACTGAATAGTTGGGTGGGTGTCACACACCTATAATCCCAGTACCTGGGAGCCTGAGACAGGAAGATCACAGGTTCGAGGCCAACCTCAGCAGCTTAGTGAGATTCTCAGCAATTCAGAAGAAGCCTGGTTTAAAATAAACAAATAAATAAACAAATAAATAAATATTTGAGGGATGTAACTTGGAGGTAGAATAAACACCCCCTGAATTCAATCCCTAGTATACCCTTTCTCCCCAGAACGTAACTGAATACTGAAATCTTGTGATAAAATGTCGGAACGAGAGTTGCATCTCGTAAATGAGCAAAGAAAGTGATTTCTAGAGCTGGAACCCACTCCTGGCGAAGATGCTACAAACGCTGGCATGGCTAAGAAGGTTTTAAGTAGTAAACGCAGTTGATATGCAGCAGCAGGATTTGAAAAAAGACTGACTCTCATTTCGGGGGAGAATACTGTAAGCAAAGGGCTGTCAAGCAGCATCACGTGCTTCGGAGAAATGTTTTGTGAAAGAGTTACTTGCCAGGCAAACTTTACTGTCTAATTTTAAGACATTCCCACAGCCACGTCAACCTTCAGTGACTCTCACTCTGGCCGGTTAGCATCCATCAACACTGAGCCAAGACCCTGCACCAGGAAAAGATCAGGACTTAGGACAGCCCAGGTGGCCATTCGCGTTTTTAAATTAAGATGGTGTACATTATTTTTGCACATAATACTATTCCATCCGCAATAGGCGAGAATAGAGTGTAAACGTTACCGTTATATATACCGGCGCACCAAGCACCCATGTGCTTCGCTGTTTCGTAGTATATGCTTAATTATGGTGGCCGAAAACCGAACCTGCAGTATCTTTAAGGTATGCCAATGCCCATGATGATACAGAAATGCATGTATTGCAATATGCATATATAAGATCATGGAATGTTGCAATATATACACATCGCAATGCTTGTAATTATGAGAACGAGGCATGAAAGAAACCCCAAAACTTTTAAAGTCTGAAAATGTTGGAAGTACAGTTATCCATTGGAATCTAGAGAGAAGTGATGGGATTCAAGATCCCTCGTGGACACCTGAATCTTCAGATGCTCCAGCCTGGATCATTTGGGGCGGGGCGGGGTGGCGCACGCTTGTCATCCCCGCGCTTGGGAGGCGGAGACAGGGGGATGGCGCAGGTTCGAAGCCAGCCTCGCTGGCTTAGAAGACCCTGTTTCCAAATAAAAAATATATATAAAAAATAGGTCTAGGAGTGTAGCCTGGAGGTAAAAGGGTTTCCAGGAACCCCAGTGCCACCCCCCCAAAAAATCATATGGGATTTGCATATAACCTGTGACATCCTCCAGTGTACCTAGATTATTTATAACAAATACAAGATAATGCAATGTAAATAGCTGTTATACTGTATAGTTTAGTGATTCTTGAGTAAAAAAGGAACTGAGTTCTTTGTTCCTACATGCCAGTTATATTTCAAGTGCTCAGTGATTACAAGTGAGTAATCGCTACCATATTGGAAGAGATAGACACAGGACATTTCCATAATCACCGAAAGTTCTACTGAATAGTACTGGTCCAGACATAGTTGTAATGAAAACGCTACATAGAGAACGTATGGAATGCAACTCCAGTTCATCCAATTAACTCTTCTCATCGTTCGAAATATTTCAAAAATAGGGAAAAGAAACACATTTTATATCTTACTCAAAAGATGAGGAAAAAAACTACAACTCACGTTCTAAATAAAGATAAAAGCAGAATTTAGCATCAGAAAATAGTAAAAAGAACAAGTGAATCTATCAGCTATTTATGAGAAAACACAGACATTCAAAAGCCCACTTTAGTAATAGAAGAGGTGTAATTAAGGCCAGAACAAGCCAAATCATACTAAAATTAAATAAAACAGGTAATTTAAAGTCACACACACAAATATACAAAGGGCGAAATTTCAATATAAATAAAGGAAATGTAATAAAAATAATATAGACAATTAAATGAATGAGACTACTTTGATTAGTTCTCTAGAAATGATTTTGAAACCTGGAGAAAATGAGTAATTTTCCAGGAAAATATAACTTACTAAAGCTGACCCCAGATGAAATAGAAAAACCAATCTAAAATGATTATTTCCATAGAGAACTAGAAGTCTTCACAGGGGAATCCTACCCAAATTCTAGAAGAGATCATTTCAATATTATGGAAACAATTACAGACCATTAAAAAAAAATCTCCACAGGATATTTTAAAATAAATATAATATCAATGTTAAAATCTTATTCAGTTTTTAAAAACTGCCAACAAACCTCATTTCTGAATAGCAGTCCTGAAATCCTAAATAAAATATAAGAAACATAATTCAGCACAACACTAAAAGAAATAAACACACACACACACACATACACACACACACACACACACACACACACACACACATTTGGTATGGGATTTGAATCCAGGGGCATCTTACCTCTGAGCTACATCCTCAGCTCTTTCTTTGTTTAATTTTGAAACAGGGACTTACTAAGTTTCAGAGGGCCTCCCTAAGTTGCTAAAATTGGCCTTGAACCTGCAATCCTCCTGTGTCAGCCTCCCAAGTATTGAGATTACAGGCGTGCACCACCATGTCTGGTAAAGCATGTGCTTTTAGACCCAACAATTAGAGTCCTGTTCATGTATCCTATAGCTGTCCGATAACTTACTGAAAAGATATATTCTGACATTATTAATTGTAGCACTGTCTATAGTTACAGAGAGGAATAACCTAAATATCATTTTATGAAGACCTGGTCAATAAAATAGGGTATAAGCTTTGATTTGTCTAATAACAGGCTATCATGTGGTTGTAAAACAGAATAGAGAAATTTTCTATCATATTGATTGGCAAGGTCTTCAAGCTGTAGTGCTTTGTTTTGCTTTCAGGACTGGGGGTTGAATCCAGGGGCAGCATTCTACCTGAGTTACACCCTCAGCCCTGTTTTTTTATTCTTTATTTTTGAAACAGGGTCTCACTAAATTACAGAAGGCCTCACTCAGTAGCTGAGGCTGGCCTCGAACCTGCAATCCTCCTGTCTCAGCCTAACAATGTACTGGTATAACAAGCATGCACCACCATGCCCAGCTTATAATATTAATTAATTAATTAATTAATTAATTTTTATGGTACTGGGGATGGAACTCAAGGGCATTCTACCTCCAAGCTACGCCCTCTGCCCTATTTTTTTATTCTTGTTTTTGAAGCAGGGTCTCACTGAGTTGCAAAGAGCCTCACTAAGTAGCAGAGGCTGTCCTCGAATTGCGATCCTCCTGTCTCAGCCCCCCAAATGCCTGGATTACAAGCGTGCGACACCACGCCCGGCTGATAGTGTTATTTTAAAAAGCAAAATCTTCTCTGTTTAAAGAGAGAAAATAAGAATATATACTTAATTTTACTCCTATGCATTTCTGTTCTGGAAGGATATGTTAAAAATTCATGTTAACGGTAACCCTTAGATGGGTAAGAGACATTCAAAGGAAGGTTTTGATTGTATTCCTTTTAATACATTTTTAATTCTTCAAACTATGTGTGTGAAGTGCCTATTCATAAATAAATGTAAGATATTTAGCAGAAAAACAGGCTCAGAGAGTTGAAAGAGCAGAGCCCTTCAGCCGGAGCTAGTTTTTCTATCACTGTGCCTTAACTCAGACTGTGAAACTAGACCAGGAACGAACGTGGCAAAAGGAAGGAACTTAGTAAGAAAGTTGCTGATCTTTGACCCAAGACATTAAGCAAAGCTTTTATAGGATCGTATAAAATCCTATAAACCCTGCCTTCATGTGAAAACACTTGCTGCGATTTTCCGGCTTGTTCAAGTCAGTGGGACACTTAACTAATGTCCGGGGCAGTAGCTGGGTATCCCCGCAGGATAGGCTGCGCTTTCCCAGACCCTCCCTTGGCCCTTGCTGCCTATAGAGCTATTTAGGGAGATAGCCACATTGCACGTGGGAAGAGCAGCTCCGGGGCACTGCTATTAGCTGTGTTGCTCATAAAAGGCCATCCATCTTCCCGCGAGAAGTTATTGAAACTTTCTGCTTAATGACCTTGGAGACACACTTCTATCAGGCGAAGTCATCTGTATTTGGGCAAATGTACCCGCTGCTGTGTTTACTCCACATAAATTATCTTTATTTAAAGTTTAAGGGGAGATACGTCTATTTGGACATCTGTACTTAACTGATTACGGTAAACTGCCTCTTTCTGTCCTTCGGCTGTGCAGCTGCTGGAAAATGATAAGAACTCAACATATGTTGGAAGCAAAATCACAAAGAATACCGCTTGCTTTTGCATGCAGCACGGCCGGAAGTTTAAGAGAATGAGGGTCGCCACTGTCTCCCCGCCACCCTGAGCATTCGCTTTATTTAAAATACCAAAGAGTTTAACACGTTGCCAGGGCAGTGCCACTATCTTGCTCTGGAAAGGAAAATGCAGGGCTTGTCTGTAAGCATTAGCCCCCAAGTCCCGCCCTCCCCCGTGCAGCCTGCCTCAGGGTCTGAAGGAAGAGAGAAAGGTAGAAATCCTTATTTCCTCCGCGGTTGCTTCAGAGGGCTGCTGCCACCTATCGGTGTCTGTGAGCATCTGCAGGTGTGTGATGTCTACAGAAAATCCAAACAGTTTAGAGGCTGGACAGGCGTGTAGATGGAAATTAGGGGCCGTAGAGAATGCCAGGAGCCCTTCCCTGCGCCCAAGACACAGAACTTTCCACTGGGCTGGAAGGAAATAAGATGAGGTAGTCCTCTTCATCTAACCGCCATGGAGAAAGGAGAAAAGCAAAAGAAAAACCAGCAACCCCGCCCTTCACCCAGGATCCTGGCTCCTGGGGTTCCACGGGCAAGTCTGTCTTCACCCATAAGAAGGCTCAGAAATCATTCTATGCTCGTCATCTTAGCGTCTGTTTGCATTCGTCTTTATTGCCGCTATTACAATAGAGAAGTTATGCTTTTTTAATTAGTTCTCAAAAACTCTCTGTTTTCTGGTTCTGATCCTATAAATCCTAAAAATGAACTCCATTTGGCGCGGGGCACTTTTTAAAGCAACTCAGCTCCAGGAAACCTCCTCGGAAGTATCCCAGACGAGGAATCTTCGGGTCTGTGGGTAGATGGCTAATTTTATGTGTCAGGTTAACTGGGCCACGGTAGTCTCCAGATATTTGGTTACACATTATTCTGGGTATGTCTGTGAGGAAGTTTTTGGATGAGATTAACATTTAAATCAATAGAATGAGAAAAGTAGGTTGATCTCCTTAATGTGAGTGGATTTCCTGGGTTCGCTTGATGGTCCCCTGCTTAGGGGAATTCCTCCGCTGACATTTCAAAACGGAAAGCAGATTTCTTCCAACTCTTAGATTTGAATGAAATAGTAGCCATTCTTTGATCTCTGAAGAACATGACTAAGGCACTGTATTAATGCATACTTTAGGGGTGAATGTTCTCTGTGAGCCCAGGGACAAACAATTAGTCCACAAGAGAACCAAGAACCTGGACATGGTGGTGCACACCTGTAATCCCAGTTCTTGGGAAGCCAAGACAGGAGCATCACAGGCTTGAGACCAGACTCTGAAACTGAGTGAGGCTCTCCGCAACTTAGTGAGACCCTGTTTCCAAATAAAAAATAAGAGAAAGGTTGGAGTATAGTCCAGAGGAAGAGTGGCCCTGGGTTCAATTCCTAATACCATAAAAAAGGAGAGACTGAGAATCAAAAGTCAGACTCAGCATCTTTTACTTCCCTTGCCTTCTCTGAATTTACCCATCCCTCTTTCCAACCATCTAGTCATTCCACAACCATTGGCTGAACACGGCTAACAATTTGTGTGTGTGTGTGTGTGTGTGTGTGTGTGTGTGTGTGTGTGGTACTGGGGTTCCTGGAAACCCTTCTACCTCCGGGCTACACTCCCAGACCTATTATACATATATAATATATATTATATATAATTTATTATATATATACATATATATATATTTTTTTTTTTTTTGAAACATGGGTACTTAAGCCAGCGAGGCTGGCTCCGAACCAGCGCGATCCTCCTGTCTCCGCCTCCCAAGCGCGGGGATTACAAGTGTGCGCCACCACACCCGGTGCTAACAATGTTTTGAAACACTTTAGAAATCTACTTAAATAGTTTCCAATCACCTCCATGCCTGCCAAGCCAGTCACCCTTAATAGTCCAGCTGCTAGCCATGCAGTTGGCCCTGCCTTGCAGGACACCACAGCCTCCCAGTTTCCTCCTCCTTCATTTTTCGTCCCTTCAGTCCAGCTCACTGGGTCTTCCTCGTGTAAGTGGTGTGGCATTAAGGCTCTGGTTGGCCATCTTCTCTTCTCTTCTTACACTCTCACCTTAAAGAGCCCGTCCAATCTCTTGGTATATTTCACATTCTAAACGCACCTTGGTGCTCCATATTGGTATGTTCAGCCATCTGCTGCCCAGATGTGACTTACATTGAACACGTTCAAGACGGAGCTCTTGATCGTCTTCCTCCACCCCCACCCATGACTTCTTCACTGTTCTCTCCCTCAGGATGGATGATACACTGGGTTATTATTATCAGGATGGTGCCACCAGGCTCTCGGTAGCTGCAGCCAAACGTGTGTGCTGCCCTTCATCCCAGCCTTTCCTTCTTCAAAATCAATGCAGACTCGTCTCTATAAGCTCTGCACCAGCTTAGCTTAGCTGCTGAGAGTTTTCAATGGCTTGTGTGCTGGACACTCAATAATCCCGTCTCTGCATGGCTACAACGATTGCTTTAAAATGTAATTCAGGTTTCTTATTTCTTCTTTACTTAACCACTTCCCACAACCTTCCTTCCTTCCTTCTTTCCTTCCTTCCTTCCTTCCTTCCTTCCTTCCTTCCTTCCTTCCTTCTTTCTTTCCTTCTTTCCTTCCTTCCTTGTGGTACTGGGGATGGAACCCAGGGCTATTCTACCTTTAAGATATACCCTATTCCTTCTTCATTGTTTGTTTATTTATTCATTTATTTATTTAGAAACAGGTCTCTCCAGGTTTCAGAGAGTCTCAGTGAATTGCTGAAGCTGATCTCAAACCTGCAGTCCTCCTGTCCCCTTGGTACTTGGGATTACAAGCATTCACACCACACCCAATCAGCCCCACTGTCTTTATTATCATTATTGTTATTATTTTGGTATTTTGGTTTAAGCCACGGTGTTCAACCTCCAAGCTACATTCTTATTTATTTATTTATTTATTTATTTATTTATTTTTGGTAGTACTGGGGGTGGAACCCAGAGGCTTTCTACCTCCAGGCTATACTCCCAGACCTATTTTCTATTTTATTTGGAAACAGGGTCTCACTAAGTTGCTGAGAGCCTCACTAAGTAGCTGAGGCTGGCTTCGAACCTGTGCGATCCTCCTGTCTCAGCCTCCCAAGCGTGGGGATTACAGCGTGCGCCACCACGCCCAGCTATTTTATTTATTTTGAAACAGGGTCTCATCAAGTTTCTAAGACTGACCTTGAACCTGTGATCTTCCAGTCCAGTCTCTCAAATACCGGGATTGCAGGCCTGTGCCACCATGCCTGGCTTCCCCTTGTCTTTAAAGTCTATTCCTTGACCATTTCTATATATGGCCTTGCCCCCACCAATCTCCCCCAAAACTCATTCTTCCTAGCCCTCCACACCATACCCACACTGGCCTTTTGATGTTCAGACTCTGAAATATACTTAATAAAAGTATTAGTATACTCACGTTCCCTCTACTTAGAACATTCTTCTCTTAGCTCTTCCCATGGCCGCTCCCCATCCTCCAGCCTTCAGTTCGATCCTTCTCCCACAGAGAATCCCTCCCTGCCTCCTCCTCTGTCTCTGTCCCTCAAAGTGTCCTGCGTCTTGACTTCCTAGCCTTGGCAATCTCTGCAATGGTTGCTGTTTTTCTCAATTACTTATAACCTCACCCTGTACACAGATACTAAAACATCTCTTTCTCAGTTATTGCATAGAAACTAATAGGTGCTCAAAAATATTCACCAAATGGATAACCAATGCTCCTATCTCCAAAACTACTGAAAAACACCAAAACATTACTTTTCAGTGTCTCCAAAGGCAGAGGAGAGTCTAGCCCTGTGTCCCTGGTGACTCCTGTCTCTCCCTGGACTCTTCTGAAGTCTCTCAATTTTCTAGAAACCTTCTGTTGTGTGCCCTCGCATTACCACTTCATTTGTCTTAATGTATGTCCCACGATCAAAGGAAGAAATTTGCCTTTAAATAGTATAAATTATCCCTTCTGGTTAAATTAGGCAAAATCACATAACACAGTCTCTGCAGTAACATTTCACTCCAAGGGACAATAAATGCCAAATTGGATCACATGGCTAACAGGGTTTGTTGGCCACCCGAGCCGTGTTTATTTTTTAAATTAACCTAAAAAAAAAAAAAAAATCAGTGCCTGCAACTAAATTCAGCACCCACTTGTGGCTTCTGATCCTCTAAAAACCATGAAGGTCTCACTTGCTTTTTTTTTTTTCGTGCTATGAAGCAACTTTTCTCTCCTGGTCCCTTTGTGGAAATTGTAAACCTGTTTGATATAATAGGACACTGGGGCAAAAAGAGCCTTAAAAATACAACTTGTCTTTTCCTGAACCTGTTATCTTAGATCCCTGAACTTGATTTTCCCTCCGGGGCCCAAGTACAGATCGTGACCTCTCTCCCCTGACCTTCTAAAGATCAAATGAAATAAACAAAGAGAGATGCATTTCAGATTTGGGAAAATACCAAATGTCAACTGTGTGTTGTTATTTTTACCCATGATGGAGCGCTTCTTAAAAATGAATGTTATCATGGGATGGCTAGCGGTCACTGGATCAGGGGACAGAAACTTCACGCGTAGCGTTAGCTTGGAACTGCGCCAAGACGCAGCAGCGTCCTGTTGACCTTGAAAATGAAAATTGGATAGAATCATCCTGCACGTCTTTTCAGCTCTAATATCTGAAACTCTAATGCTGCAAATAAAGCTTCAGATGCTAAATGAGGTAACAGGAACTCCCTTCTCTCCAGTTCGTATAGATTTTATGAATTAAAAGGAAAAACAATGTTCTGTGGAATCTCACAGAGTTGAAATCCTTCCACGTCTACTGATGAGCATCTTTTAGACCCACAGTAGACCAGGCACTGTAATGATCATTCAGACTTTTAAGCCATAGCCCCATGCGGCTTCCAAAGCACTCCTGCTTTCCACTATCTCATGGGATCCTCTCTAATGTCGAGACAAAGATTACAAGGACCGTTTGAGAGAAATAGAAGTAGAAAGTGATAGGAATTGGGTTACCTGTCTAGTTTCACAGATCCAGTAAATGGAAGTCCAGGTTTGATCGCAGAATTCCTGGGCTCATGGGATCAGGCTGTGTCAACTTCGGTGGACTACTTTGTGGTGTGGTCCCTGTACTTGAATGTCAACCTTCTAAATCACGTATTAGCTTCATGTTGCTATAGTGAACTACCTGAGCTGATTACTTATGAAGAGGAAAGGTTAACGGGAGGTTCCAGTACAAGAGCTGTAGCCCCACTGAGCCTCTGGTGAGAGTGGCACGTCGTGGTGAAGGTACATAGCCAATAAATTGTTTATATCACAAACCAGGAAACAAAAACAAGACTGCAAGAGAAAGAGACTGGGGCCCATAATCCCCTCTCAGTGCAAACCCTCAATGACCTACGGTCCTCCCAGTAGGACCCATTCTCAAAGGCTCTACCACCTCCCACAGTAGGACCCATTCTCAAAGGCTCTACCACCTGCCACAGTAGGACCCATTTCTCAAAGGCTCTACCACCTCCCACAGTAGGACCCATTCCTCAAAGTCTCTACCACCTGCCACAGTAGGACCCATTCTCAAAGGCTCTACCACCTCCCACAGTAGGACCCATTCTCAAAGGCTCTACCACCTCCCACAGTAGGACCCATTCTCAAAGGCTCTACCACCTCCCACAGTAGGACCCATTCTCAAACGCTCTACCACCTCCCACAGTAGGACCCATTCTCAAAGGCTCTACCACCTCCCACAGTAGGACCCATTCTCAAACGCTCTACCACCTCCCACAGTAGGACCCATTCCTCAAAGGCTCTACCACCTCCCACAGTAGGACCCATTTCTCAAAGGCTCTACCACCTGCCATAGTAGGACCCATTTCTCAAAGGCTCTACCACCTCCCACAGTAGGACCCATTCTCAAACGCTCTACCACCTCCCACAGTAGGACCCATTTCTCAAAGGCTCTACCACCTCCCACAGTAGGACCCATTCTCAAAGGCTCTACCACCTGCCACAGTAGGACCCATTTCTCAAAGGCTCTACCACCTCCCACAGTAGGACCCATTTCTCAAAGGCTCTACCACCTCCCACAGTAGGACCCGTTCTCAAAAGCTCTACCACCTCCCACAGTAGGACCCGTTCTCAAAAGCTCTACCACCTCCCACAGTAGGACCCATTCTCAAAGGCTCTACTACCTCCCAATAGCCTCATCCTAGGGATCAAGCCTTTAACTCAGGGGCTTTTGGGGAATTTTCACTCAAATCAGAGCAGACACCGAAGAATCTGGCAGATTGAGCTCTTATAAATGGAACAGAGTTATAAAAAATATCACATGCATGGGAGTTGGGTGTCATGGTGCATGCCAATGATCCCAGAAGGCTGAGATGGGAGGTTATCAGGTTTGAAATCTGCCACAGTAACTTAGCGAGACCCTCAACAACCTAGCGAGACTGTTTCTAAACAAACTTAACAAACAAAAACGGGCTGAAGGCACAGGGCTGTAGCTTGGAGGTAGAATGTCCCCGGTTCAATCCTCAGGAACACACACGTATACACCTAGGAAATAAAAGGTTTTTTATGCTGTGGAATCTTCTAATGTCTGCAGTTAAGGAACTGGTGAACTATGGTGTTTCTATGCAGTTGGAGTTGGGCCCGTCTCTGCATACCACACCTCTCTCAACTCTACCTGGCCTTATAGACTCCTCTCCATCTCGGCTCCATCTAATTTAACTCTCTGACAAGGCCACAAGCAAAACAACGCCCTGCTCACCACCGGCAACGCCACCTAAGAAGCCACCGGAAATACTCTGTGCCCCCTCATTTCTCCCGGCCCCAGCCTGTCCTGTCTCAAAACACTTCACCCTGCATAGTCTGTTACCAATCCAATTCATCAATTCCTTCTCTCTCTCTCAAAAAAAAAAAAAAAAAGTTGGACAAGGAAAAAAAAACTTGTCAGCATAGGCCAAGGGGCCAAAAGATCCTTCCTAGACTCTAGCAAGTCCAAGCCATATGCAAGCTTAGGTTATATGGGCGCTAAGAAATTATAAATAGCAATAATATAATGGCTGCTCATCACCGAATACTTACCACTTTAGGTACTATATGAATTGATATTATTTTGTTTTGTTTTTCTGGTAGTAGGGATGGAACCTGGGGGCATTCTACCTCTGAGCTATACTCCCAGCCTTATTTTATTTTCATTTTGACATGACGCATGATAGCACTAAGTTGCTGAGGCTAGCCTGGAACCTGCAATCCTCCTGTCTTAGCCTCACAAATAATGTGATTAGAGGTATAAGCCACCATGCCTGGCTATGTGAGGTTTTTTTTTGTGTGTGTGTGGTAGTACTGGGGATGAAACCCAAAGGCATTCTACCTCTGAGCTACACCTCCAGCCCTGTGTTTTTTATTCTTTTTAATTTGAAACAGGGTCTCACTGAGTTGCAAAGGGCCTCACTAAGTAGCTGAGGCTGTCCTCAAACTGCGATCCTACTGTCTCAGCCTCTCAAATGCTGGGATGACAAGCATGCGCCACTACACCTGGCATGTGAGATGTTTTACATGTGTTATTTTGTTTAAATTTTACAACTCTCATCAAGACCAATCTATCAATTAGCTCTTATTGATCATCTATCAGTTATCTCTTATCCATTTATGTCTTCATTATTTAGCATCTATTATCTATCCTATCAACCTATCTATCTATATATCTATCAATTATCTAGCTATCATCATCTATCCTTACTACTGCCATCTAACAGATGAGAAAATGAACAATAAAGAAGCTATGAAACTTGTTTATGCAGCTAAGTTACTAGGATACAAGCCCAGAAGGGCTCACCGATATTTTACTATATGGCTTGTCTGTAGAGAAGTTGATGGAGCCAAACCCACTCAGGGACGAAGACAGACAGCTGGAACGTTAATAGCAGACAGACAGATGCAAACTAAAGTATCAGCGGCTCATCCTCTAAGAGCTCCCCAGGACGCAGTATCTGTTTTTGCATGTACTTTTTTCTCAGTATCTGAGTTTCTATACCTTGCCTTCTATCCTTTCCTTTCCTTTCCCTTCTCCACATTTGCTTTAAGTGGCTTGCGAGGGTTTCTCTCCCTTTCAATCAGAGCCATGTGGAGAGATGCGCCTTCGCCTGGACACCCTCTTTCTAGTTTTTGGTTCTTCTCTCAGTTGCTCTCCAGATTAACTTTCACTTGCAGCCCAAAGAGATGACTTACTATTTCCTAATTATTCTCATCGTTTCCCTGTCTGAGGTTTAGACTACGCTGTCCTATCCCTCCCAACTCTTTAGCTCCATCTGTTATTCCTATCCCGCTCTCTCCATAAGGCCTTTCCGAGCCTTCCAAGCAGATGTGCTGTCTGGCTCTCAGTGTGAGAACGTTCCCCCAGAGCACCGGTTCCACATCTAGTATATCAGATTGCTGCTCATGCATTTGCCTTGCTCTCAATGGGCCGCCCAGCCCTGGCCTGAATCAGTGCAGTGTCATGTCCACCACAGGTGCCAATTAGTATTTGCAGAATCTCAAAGAAGTAGAGGAGCTTTGACGCTGAAAGCTGGAGGAACATACATATATCTTCTTCAACTCAGCAAACCTTGATCCAGTGCCCGCGAGGAGCCAGCGGGGACCGTTACCAGGGTCGTGAATAGAATGCGGTCTTTAATTACAGGGAGACGAAGACAGACTCAGGAATGAAAATGAAGAATGTTCTTAGGGCCTCAGGTAGGAGACACCAGGGGGATGCAGGTAGCGGGGGACTCAGTCCACCCCAGAGAACGGCACTGAGGGAGACTTCCCCGGAGAGATCACCATGTTTGAGCTGGCTTGAAGAAGAAATAAACAGAATTGGTGTTCTCTAGGCTGAGAAATGGTGGAGCAAGGTCACAGAACAAAAAGAAAATGAAAAAGTACACTAGAAACTGCTCGAAGCTGTGTGTGTGTGTGTGTGTGTGTGTGTGTGTGTGTGCACGCGCTTGTGGTGAGTCTGTATGTGTAAAGGTTGAGTGAAACACAACTTATAACTGAGCATGATAAAAAATAAATCCCAGCTGAGAAAGGACCAAGTGGTGAAGGACACAGAATTAATTACCGAGGAGTTTGAATTTTATTTGATATGCAAAGCTTTTAAAAAACAGGCAAGCAATTTCATCTGACCCATGTTTTAGAAAGAAAACTATGGATGTGTAGTGAAGAATTTAAGGAGGTAAGGATTGTATCAGTAACCATCTACCAACAATGATCTACACCTATATTCATATCACATCTAACAACGTCCCCAGTAGCTTCCAGCTTGGGACAATTTTGTTCTCTGGGGACATTTGACAAAGCTCTTCTGGAGCCATTTTGGGTGGCCCTAACTCTTTTGGCAGGAGGAATGTGCATCCAGTAAACGGGGGGTAAGGATGCTGTTAAATTTCTACAACACACAGGATAACCCCCAGCATCAAAGAATTATCTAGCTAATGTTAACGATGCCCAAACTGAAAAGCCTTTTCTACCCAGATGCGGAACCCTGCCCCGTGCTAGGTCAGACTCGGGCTAAATAAAGCAAGCAAACTCTTCAAAGTGAAACTGGTTCCTTCCTTTTTCCTACCTCTTTCAAAATCTTCAAAGCTGGCATAGCTCAAAAGCAGGATCCATTTAACTCAGTTGTGTTTGAATTCTGCTTAGTTCAAGCCAAGAGTGGCTGAATATTTGTCTTGTTTGACATAAATATTCTTCCTAAGGACACTGAATGGGTAAAGCTGGTTGTATAAATATGGAGGTTTCTGGCTACACTAAAAACAGTTAACGTTTAGAGGATACTCAACCCTTACCAGGATGCCCAGGTGACAGTGAGGGAGAGTAATTAATTGCCTAGCTGACATGGGTAGTGAATGATAGAGCTGGACCTGAAATATAGGTCAGCTCAACACCCGAGTCTGGATTCCTGGCCACCATCCTACATCCATCTCCAATACACCGGATAGATGGTACTATAATTTTTCCCATGGTGTTGGTCTGATGAGCTTAATCCTTTTTGACATCGCAAGACATGGGTGGCTAAAGGGAGCACAGCTGTGCCGCGCCAAGCAGAGCCTCTTGCAAGGGAAAATAAAAATCATCTTGCAACAACCGGAGGAGAAAGAGATTATAAACAGATGAAAGTGTCTGGCTCACTCTCGTGCCCTGATTTATGGCTAGTACTATGTTGCTTTGAGAAAGAATACTATAGGATGATTCATATTTGGAATAAAGTATGTCGCCACTAGCTTAGGAAACTGGCAGGCTTTTACTTTCTCATATAAATATTTAAGAGCTCCCCATCATCATTCATTAGACATTCTGAAAATTACAGGTGTAAGCATCTTGTCCAGAATTCTGACTTTGTGTGTGTGTATGGGAGGATGGTACTGGGGATTAAATCCAAAGGCATTCTACCTCCAAGCTATTCTCCAGATTTTTCTTATTTTTTATTTTGAAACAGGGTCTCACTAAATTGTGGAAGGCCTCACAATTGTTGCTAGGGCTGGCCATGAATGTGTGATACTCCCGCCTCAGCCTACCAAGTACTGGGATTACAGGCGTGCACCACCGTGCATGCTAGAGTGCTGACTTCCTAAATAGGCTTTATTTGATCGTCTGTAACTTACAAACTTAAAAACAGAATGTTTCAGAGCCATTTAAGGATTCGGGACTCAGTTCTGGGAATTGTTTCACCTCCTGAGATTGGGACCCCTTTTGTCTGATTGTTGTTTTGATCTATGGAGCTTGTCCCAACGTCTGTTATATCATGACATGTATATGACATCTTTCTTTGTTACAGATGTGGAAAACAAGGCTCAGGATTGACTTTTGCCATAAATACAAAATCAAGTTGAACTCTGCCTATTCAACTAGCGCTCTATTCAGGAACATAACTCCAGACCCGGCACCCTATAATGGAAGAGATAAAAATCCACAGTTGTTAATGTGTGTGTGAGGGTGCTGACTTTCCTCACTAATCATTTTTATCAGAGTCCTAGTCCAGCAGGTAGCTGCTTCAAAGATTCCCAGCAAACTAGGTTTCAAACTCAGTGTAAACAAGAAAGAAAAAAGTAATGGTGAGCTGGGAAGGGTGGTACACACGTAGTACTTGGGAGACTGAGACCGGATTGCAGGTCTGAGGACAGCCTCAGCAGTTTAACAAGACTCTAAGCAATCTAGTGACACCTTGTTTCAAAACAGAAAAGTAAAAAGGACTGGGGTTGTAGCCTGGCAGTAGAATGTCCCTGGGTTCAATCTCTAGTAACACACACATACACACGCACACACACACTAATTGTGAAGTAGGAAAGGAATTTATTCAATAAACTCTATTAAGAAGACAAAAGGAGACCAAGTGTTCTCAGCCCTGTCTTTGGGGTACGGGCATAAACCTCAGGTTTAAATGGTGGAGGAATTGGAGCAGGGTTGAGAGGATGAGGTTTGCATTGAATTATGCAATGGAATTATGCAGTGTTGTTCTAAATGTGGCTTGGCTGCTCATTACCTTGGGATACTATCCCAGCCTCTGGGAGTTCCTGCAGAAATCACTAATGTGTGAGAGTCCAATTTGCTTCTCATCTTAACTTGATCCTTCCTGCTTAGGGGTACATCCTCAGTTCCCATTACAAGATATTTTTTTCCCGACTAGGGGGTGCAATCTCATCATGGAGCTATCTACCTGCAAAGCCCACTGTTCCTGACAGGTTTAGATACAGTTCTGGGGTCTGGAACAGGCCTCTGTAAAAGCTGGCATTTGCCGGGCATATGGTGGCGCACGCTTGTAATCCCCACGTTTGGGAGGCAGAGACAGGAGGATCGCACAGGTTCGAAGCCAGCCACTCTAGTTTAAGAGACCCTGTTTCCAAATAAAAAAGTATGAAATAGGTCTGGGAGTGTAGCCCAGAGGTAGAAGTGTTTCCAGGAACCCCAGTACCACCAAAAAACAAACAAACAAAAAAGATGGCAGTTGACAGTATGTTGATGAGGACATCCTTGCAAATCTTAAAAACGACTCACTTATTCTTATCTTGATGGCTTCAGCTTTAAAGGAGGATGAGAAAGTTTAGGTTAATTGGGAGCCAATCCACCTTCTATTACCAGTGTTTAGACAGATACTTCTTACATGATTAGCATGTCGATGTGCAGAGGTAAGCAGGAATCTAACCCACAGTTGAAGAAAGCCAAAGAAGAGAGGTACAAAATGAAGGTAGAGACGCTAATCTTTTACTCTGCCTTTTGTTACCCATCAAGCATCCTCAGGACAAGCAAGACATGAGTGCTTCTAGAAGCACTTCATAGATGCAGCTTGATCCACTGGGACAAACAAACAAACAAACAAAAAAGGCTTCTATTTAAAATTAATGGCCCAGGTCACCTCTTAAAAGAGTAGCCTGCCTGAGCATAGTGGTGCACACCTATAATTCTACAACTTGGGAGGCTGAGACAGGAGGATCATAGGTTCATGGCCAGCCTCAGCCATTTTTGGGGGCTCTCAGCAATTTAGTGAAAACTTACTTTTAAATAAAAGTTAAAATAGGGCTAAGGGTATAGCATAGAGGTTGAATCCCTGAGCCTAATTCCCAGCACCGAGTGTATACATGTACACACACACACACACACACACACACACACACACACACACGCCTGTAAGTTTCTACTCTCTTATGAGGTTCATAGCTGAGGCCCCTCTAGCAAAAGACAGATTAACAAGAGAAAAACATATAAGTGTATTAATAAAAGTTGTATATGACTTAGGAGCCTTCAAAAATGAAGGTCCAAAGAAACACAGAAAACTGTATATGTTTTATGCCAAGTCTGATGTAGAATTAGATATATCTGTCACAGAGAGGTGTGATTAAACAGAAAGAGGCCTGATCTAATGGTACTAAAGCAGGAGGAAGGTAGTCAGGGAAAGCCTGTTTCTTCAGGCTTTTCCTCGTGTGCTAAATTTTCAGAAACAAGCTCACTCCTTTCCCCTGGGTATAGGGATGGTCCCTTGGAAGGAGTATCCTAGGACCTATCTTCAGCTAGGTTTTATGGCATGCTTCAGGGAGAAAGAATGAAGGGAATTCTTTCTAATTTTTGTGGTCTACTTTTGTAGTTTTATCAATATCAAATGGTTGCTGTGTTTTGAGTAGCATGTCCTGAACCCCATCATCAGCCCAAAAAAGACTTTTAGATGTCAAGTATTAAATCAGCCTGGATTTTTCCCCCAGAAGGCCACAAAATGTTCATAGTTTGACTTTAAAGGAGAGAGATCAACCTCAGGAATGGATCCCCCAGGAATTCAGGCCACCTGGATAAGTAGTATCAACTGGACTTCTGGGTATAAATGAAGGGGGATAGGTTGAAGAAAGGGATAAAGGTTGAAGAAAACCTGTGAGTATGCAGGGGAGGGGACAGGAGCTGAAGAGGTCAGATCATCAGCCCATCGGATCATCTGAAGAAGAGGTGAAATTGAAGAACCGGAAATAAATTTGTACGATTTTAGACACAGCATCACTCGTTAATTTTTTTGAAGATTCCAGGAGTGAGATTCATTAACTTTCCTTTCCCTTAAAAAATAAAACTTTCTTCCCAAAGCCAGTGGGAAGAAAGAGACAACCCTACAATCAACAGTATTTATTGTTATTTCATGGAAGCAGCTCCATCCAGGGGGGAAAAGCAAGAGAGGCTGTTGTTTAAAAAGAATGGCCGAGGTCACCTCTTAAAAGCCTGTCATTTACATGAACAGAGGAGCAATTGCTTCCTGACAGTAGTGATGGGAAAATGGAAACGTTGGCACCGATGTTTCACCCACAAATCCCCACTCCTCTACTTACTCCATTTTATCCCTTGACCCGTCTTTTTAATCATTTCACCTCCTTTCTGCGAAGAATTACTGCTGTCGCTAACATGGGCAGTGACCTTAACGCCTGGCGATTTCAAGCACTCCTTTGACAAGAGGAGGCCACTTACGATTGCTCATCTGTCCTTTCGGGAATAAATTTCCATACCGGTCCTTCCCATCGTCAGTAGGCTCCTATGAGGATGGGCAGGCAGAGCTGCTCAGGATCCAGGTGAGATAACCCTGTGGTTTTCATGGCACTACCTGAAAGACAGTAGAGGATCCCAGGTCTCAGGGTGCTTGGATACAACCATCCTCCTGGCCTACCCAGATTGCACTGTGGATGGACTATGCTCTCTGTGTGGAAGAATATACCACGGATGCAGAACATCCCTTCATTTTGTATAGTTTGCATTGTTTTCTTCTTGTCTCATTTGTCCCAAAGCAAGTCTATAACTTCAATTCAACTCCCTTGTAGATTCCTAAACCCAGGTACTTCTGCATGGCCCCGAAAAAGCTAGGGAGTCATTATACAAATGGCGTCTCTGAGCTGAAATATCCCCAAAGACAGTTTCTCTCTGGTTCTTCTCAAAGACAGTCTCTCTCTGGTTCTTCCCTGGATGCTGTTTCATGTGTACTTCGCACCTAAATGTACACGATAATGATTTAGAGGAATGAATTACAGCCCATGAGATTGTGAATTCTTTTCCTAGACGAAGGGGATTTCACTTGTATTTCTAAAGCATGCTGGTGTAGGGGACAAAAGACTCTTCTTACTCATCATAAGATTTCAGCTGAGGCCCCGAAAAAGACATTAACATGGAAAAAGCATATGAATACATTTAACAAAAGTTTCACATGACATTCTATTTTGATTAGATATCAAATGTCTCCCGAAGAGCTCATGTATTAATGCTTAGAGTTGATGTAATTAAGTCATGGGCATTGTAATCTCATCAGGGGATTAATCCACGGCGATGGATTTACTGGGTGGTAACCTAGGCAGGTGAGGTGTGGCTAGAGAAGTTGAGACTCTGAGGATGTGGCCTTGGGACTGTGCTTTTGTCTTTGACTCCTCTGAGGTGCTTGTTGATTTCTGCTTCTGGCCTCTGGATGTGGTCTGTTATTGTGGATTATAGCAATGAGAATGTTGGCCAACACATAGATAAATCTTCAGAAATGAAGCACTAAAGGGAAAAAGAAAACTATATATGTATTTTGCTAAGTCTAATGAAAAAGTGAACAATGGCGGAGATGTGTGATTGGACAAAGGGGAAATGCTTCCACGGTGATAAGCTGGGGGGGACTTAGCAAGGCCTATTTGTTCTGATTCCTCTGGGTGATGGTCTTTCCCTCTGGGTATGGGACTGCATGTCTGCTATAATCAGCCTTTCATATCCTGGCTGTTCCAAGGATGTTAAATAGTATCTCAAGTGGTTTTCATTACTGTAACAAATGCCTGAAATTATTAGCTAGTAAGGAAAAAAGATTATTTTGGCTCAAGGTTTCTAAGGTTTTCTAGTTGATTGCCCTTTGCCTTTAAGCCTGGGTGAGGCAGAAAACCATGGCTGGTAGTGCATGGGGGAACAAGATAGAAGAAGAGGAGCCAAGGTCCCAATGGCCTCTTAATGACACACCTCCAAAGAACTACCGCCCACCTACCCTACCATTCTTAAAAATAGCTTTTATTGGTGCATTGTAATTGTTCATCATAGTAAGATTCATAGCGACCCATTCATATATGCATATAACATTATTTGGTCTTCCTTCTTTACACTTATACCTCCCCCTTCCCTCCCATTTCCTTCCCTTTCCACTATTCTAAGGTCTTTTTCCTATTTTTCATAAGTTCTCTTTTCATTGTTCACTCTAGCTTCCTCATATGAGAAAAAACATGTGCCCCCGGTTTTCTGAGTCTGCCTGATTTAGCATGCTGTTCTCCAGTTCCACCCATTTGCCAGCAAATGATATAATTTTATTCTTCCTTATGGCTGAGTAAAACTCCCTTGTGTGTATATGCCACATTTTATTTATTCATTCGTCTACTGGCAGATATCTAGGTTGGTTCCATCATGTAGCTGTTGTGAGTTGTGCTGCTATAAACATGGGTATGCATGTTTTACTAAGGTGTACAAACCTTTTTGTAAAGATACCAAGGCATGGTGCAGCTGAGTCATCTGGTGGTTCCATTCTTAGTCTCTGGAAAAAGCTCCATTCTGATCACCAAAGTGGCTGTACTAATTTACAGTTGCATCAACGGTATATAAGAGTTTTTTTTGCCCCACAATCTTGTGTGTGCATGTGTGTGTGCATGTGTGTGTGTGTGTGTGAGTGTGTGTGTGTGTGTGTGTGTGTGTGTATGTGTGTGTGTTTGAACTGGGGATTGAACTAAGGGACATTCTATCTCTGAGATACATCTTCCATCCTATTTTATTTTATTTTATTTCATTTCATTTCATTTCATTTCATCAAATCAGGATCTCACTAAGTTGCTGAGGCTGGCTGAGAACCTGTGATCCTCCTATCTCAGCCTCCCAAGTACTGGGATTACAAGCATGTCCCAACCAACCAACCAGGCATGCTTGATGATTGACACTCTAACTGGACTGAAATGGAATCTCAGTGTGGTTTTCATTTGCATTTCTCTGATTGCTAATAATGTTGGACTTTTTTTTTTCATGTATTTGTTGGCCATTAGTACCTCTTCTTTGGAGAAGTGTCTATTTAGTTCAATTATTCATTTATTGACTGGGCTATTCACTTTTTTGGTGTTAAGTTTTTTGAGTTCTTTATATATTCTGGATGTTAGTCCTCCGTCAGAAGAGTTGGTGTCAAAGACTTTCTTCCATTCTGTAGGCTCTCTCTTTAGACTCTTGACTGTTTCCTTTGCTGTGAAGCCTTTTAATTTGATGTCATCCCACTTACTGATTCTTGTATGTCTCACTTCTAATGGTTCCTTATCTTTCACTACTGCCATGGTCTAAGGACCAAGACTTTAACACACAGATCTTGGAGAGGGGGGAAAACTTGTTCAAACTACAACAGGTAGCTTGAATGAGGAATTCTCTTCTTAAGCTCCCTTATATCGTTTCTACTCAGAGTATCATTTTAGATCCATATGTAGTACTGAGCACTTACTTTGTGGTTTGCATTTGACACAATTTTTGGTAGTTTAATCATCACGATAATCCTGCAAACGAAGTTCACTAGCCTATTTTATAACTGAGAGATGAGGCTGATGGAATGAGTGTGACATGCTCAGAACCGGATTGTGAATTTCAGCTTAGGTTACAAAGTCTGCCCTTTTTTTTTTTCCATCTCCTCCTGCTCTTGGGCAAGATGTATATTCTTGATAAGTTATTTGTATATCAACATTTGAACTCATGGCTAAGAACACAAAGGGAGTTTGTTGTTTCAAGGATTTCCATTGGAGTCTTTTGTAAAAATCATTGTTCATTTAAGGTGTATCTTTTCTAAATGTGCAACCAATTTATTTATTGTTTATTTTTCTGTTCTTACTTCCTTAGAGTAAAGCCCTTATTTTTATCTTCTGGGTTCTTTTTGCCACTAAAGCAAAAGCATTAATAAAGTCTACTCAGTATAATCCTTAATTAGCTGAAATTGCCACCTTTGAAAGTGCTTACAGCTCACCTTTTACCCAGAACAAAGTGGGGGAAAACCAGAAAAGTATTGTCCTATCTCCTGTTCAGAAGGTCCCATAAATCATGCAGAAATATATTAAATTTCTTATTGAGCAGTTTTTGCAAATTATAATTAATCATATCGCCTAACAATATGATTTTGGTAATAATGGTGATACTGATATCTTTGAAAATTATAATATTTTTAAAAGTCTTTATTATGAGAATCAGTGAGAGTAATAGGTTCCTTACTGCCTAATCCTTATGCTCATCCTGTATTTGTCTATATATATACATATGTAATTTATATACATATGTACACATACATACGTATGTGGACATATGTATTTTACATGATTTATATATTTATAAAATATATAGAGAGATAAATAGATGATAGATTGTTTTGAAGGGGTAGTAGAGATTGAACCCTGGGGCATTCTACCTCTGAGCTGCACATCCAACTTCCTTTTTTATGGTACTGGGGATTAAATCCAGGAACATTCAACCTCCAAACTATGTCCCCATCACTTTTTATTTTTCATTTTGAAACAGATTCTCACTGAATTGTTGCGGCTGGCCGCAAATCTGTGACCCTCCTTCTCAGCTGTGCAAATTCTGGAATTACAGCCTACAGCACCACCCCATGTTTCTGAGTAATTTTTTTCTTTCTTTCTTTTTTTTTTGTGGGTCTGGGGATGGAACCCAGAGGCATTTAACCTCCAAGCTACACACCCTGCTCAATTTTTTTTTTTTTATTCTTAATTTTGAAACAGGGCCTCACTATGTAGCAGAGGCTGTCCGCGAACCACGATCCTCAGGTCTCAGCCTCCCAAATGATGGGATTACAGCATGCACCACCACGCCCGGCTGCACCCAAACTTTTCTAAAAATTATTTTTTATTTTGAAACAGAGCCTCACTAATTTGCTGATGTTCTTGCTAAGATGCTGAAGCTGATCTCCCAAGAATTGGAATTACAGGCATATACCACCACCAGGCCTGGTTTTTTTTTCATCCTATATTTAAACCACTGTGGCTTAAGATGTACAACAATAAAATCTACTATGAATAAATTATTAATACATATAGAGAAACTCTTCTAATAGCGCTATGCCATTTTATTGCTATGATAGTTTTTCCAGTGTGACATTAATAAAATTGATGTCACAATACAGACCCTAAATTGGTTGTTACTGGTAATGAGGGAATAATTTGAAAATAAATAGTGCCTGGCAAAACTAAAGATGGCTATTTATTGGAGAGTTGATTCATTAATAATTATTCATTAACTAATGCTAAATGCTTCATGGGGTGTCTTTGCCTCTTGGCCAAAAGATATTGGTGCTTTATTTTGGTGCCAATGTTAATTGTTAATTATCGCTGTGGGACCCTGGAATTTGATTGGGATACAAAAGTTTGCTAGCAGCCTTTTTTCCCCGAAGGATTTGGAGAAGGAAAAGCAAACAAAAAAACAAAACTGCAGACCCCTGAGTCTCACTTACAAGCTCTGTGTTTTCTACAGATCATTGGGGACCGGGAGGGTAAGGCTTGAAAAGCAACAGAAACTACACAAAGAAGCCATTCAGAGCTGACGCTCTGAGGAATGTTTTTAGGAGCTGAGTCTTAAATAAGCCCAGAGATCATTTTAATTGAATGAACTACCAGGCGGTATTTCACCAGGGTGTGGTTAATACCCCATTCGTCGACTCCAGTGTTGTTTAACATTTTGATTACGGGACCTAAATGCACCTTAGGTCTTGAAGCAGCTCTGAACAAAGAGTGACATTTTCAAATGGTTTGGGAAAAATAAATGAATTTCCTTAGCTAATTTTTTCTTGTGTCCCAGGCTGCATTTTTATGAAAGAAACTACAAATCCTCCTAATTTACTACTTGTCTATTGACCAAAATTTGAGATATGAACATGAGGGGTAGTAGGTGATATGATGATTTGAGACTTTCTTTTAGGGTATGAAGTTTGTGCATTAATTCGAAATCTCATTGCAATAGAAAGTGTTTCTTCTGGTTGCAATGTTTTGAGCTTAAACATACACAAAAAAATCTGCGATGAATGCATAAAGCTCTCCAAATTCAATGAATATCATTCTTAACATAAATAATTTAGGAAAATTAACACTAAGAACTTTTTGGACATTTTAGTGAGTTTCTCTGGCCATCTTTTGATAGAGTGGCTTAGTAATTAAGTGGGAATTCTAAGTCCTTCAGGCTGGAAGGAAACATGAGGGGCATTTGTATAATTCAATGATCCAGGACTAGATCCAGAAAATTAAATAGTGGGTTGTCTATGCTGTTCTGAAAGATATCCAGGAATAAATATTCCTTTCCTTGGTAACCCATTTCAGTGTTGAATATGAGTTTTTACCATGTCTTATTCAGTGCCTTCTCTCTGCAACAAAGGGATTGCATTCTGTGAGTTCTGAGAACAGCTGGAAAACGGTCTATTTATAATACTCTTCCAGATTCTTAAGGATAGCCATTAAATTTCTCTTCGACTTTTTTCTCACCAGGCTAATTAACCCAATTCTCTTAACCTTCCGTTCTAAGACCTCATGTAGCTGTTAGCTGCCACGCAACGTTTACATAGCAATCCTGAGTTCTAATGTTCAAATTATTTCAAGGATGCTTACTGGGAATTTGGCCATGGAAACATTTGAAAGTGTCTCAGAGTCTCAGATAAGGGTATTTTATTGCAATGACTTTATTAATTCATATTATCTACCAGGTGCTAAGACCTACCTAATACTGCCATATATCAGGGGGAGTTTGTCAGGCTCTTAACCTTTTATGGTAGACAACTCATCTCTTCACAGAGTTTTAAGTATTTTGGAGTGTCTGCTTCCACAACACATGTACTAAAATTGGAATAATACAGACAGGATTAGCATGACTCCTCCTCAAAAATGACATGCAGATTTGTGAAGCATTTTGTATTTTAATGGCCAATAAATATATGAAAAATATTCAATATCATTAGCAATCAGGGAGATGCAAATCAAAACTACACTGAGATTCTATCTAACCCCAATTAGAGTGGCAATCACCAAGAAGTCAGTAACAATAGATGCTAGTGAGAATGTTGGGAAATAGGAACTCTTCTACACTGTTGGTGGAATTGAAAATTAGTGCAGCCAATATGGAAATCAGTGTGGAGATTCCTCAGAAAATTGGGAACGGATGCACCGCGTGATCCAGCTATATCACTCCTGTGTATATTTCCAAAGGGACCAAAATCAGAATATTATAGCGGTACGTGCAGATCCATGTTCATAGGCGCATGCTTCACAATAGCCAAATTATGGAACTAGCTTAGGTATTCATCAGCAGATGAATGGAATACAAAATTTTGAGATATACACACCATGAAATTCTACTCAGTAATACAGAGGAACAGAATTACAGCAGTTAAAGGAAAATGGGTGGTCATGGAGAACATTATATAAAATCAGATTAAGCCAGACACAGAAAGTGAAAGGTCGTTTTCTTTCATGTGTAGAAGCTAGAAAGTAATCAGAATATAAGAGGGTCTTTAAAAGACTGAAATAAAAACCCCAGTAGAGAGAGGGAGGTGGTCCAGGGGAGGGCATGGAGGGTGAATTAATGAAGAAAATACTTCCATTGATGTTATATCCATAGGTGAAGTTATCAAAGCCAATATTAATATTATATATGGGGGAAGAGAGGGAGGAGGGAGGGAGTCAGAGGGACAACTCACCAAGTGCTGTGTGATGCCCTATTAACTCTAAACTACATTATGATGTAAGACTACAATGCACCAATGGAAATATGTATATTCATATAAAGTATAGATATGTATGTGTATAAGAAGTTTTGTGGAGGAATTTACATTTTCAGAAAATGGACTCATTTCAGCCCTCCTTCATTCTCCTGTCATGATTAATGTTAGTTCCTGCCCCTGGAAGCATCTTTCTTTCAATGTTGATTTATCAAAAAGAGTTCCATTTACTACCTTTTCATCCTGAGCATCTGTACAAAAATATGACCATATAGTGTAATTTCAAAGCATGTTTTTTTATTTAGTAAGATGTTACAGGCATATTTAAATATCAACAGATATCATTCCCCATCTTTTTAGTGACCGCTTTGGACTTTATCATGTATATATAATTCACTTAACCAAGTTTCTATTTGTGGATATCTTACTTCCAATTCTTTTTTGTGTCTATATCATAGAAATACACACTCTTTCTACACCTAAAATGTTGTATGTTTTACTTACTTGGAATAAAGTTCTAGAAAGTGATAAAAAAACAAACCCCAAATGTATTCATTTTTAAGGCTTTGTAGCATCACCTTAAGTAAAATTTTCATTCATTTGCTTTTTCCCAGCCTTGTAGCAAAGTGCTTTTTCGTCATATTCTTATCTATGCAGAAATGTCTCAAATCCTTTTTTTGTCAGATTCATAGTTTTAAAATGATGGACTATTTTTGTTTTTAATCGATAAGGTATAATTTGTAATAATAATTTACAATGAAATGCACTCACTTTACATGTATAGTTTCACAAGTTTTGACAAATGCAAACTTCAGGCAGCCACAATATCCACACAAGATACAGAATACTTCCATCATTCCAAAAGTTCCCCATGTCCTTTGGTATTCCCTGTCCCAGGGAACCATGAATTGCTTTCTAGGAAAGAGGAGAAAAAGACCCCAAAGAATAGGTAAGTCAACTAGAAAACAAATAACAAGACTGTAGACTTAAACACGGTATTTATAATTGTTAAATGTAAGTGTCCTAACACTTTAATTAAACTTCAGAGATTATTATTAGACTAGATAAAATAACAAGACCCCAAATATGCTGTTAGAGATGTAATTTAAATATGAAGAGATCTATAGGCTAAAAGTATGTATGATAAAGATATATCATGCATAGTAATCATAAGAAAGAATTGTTATATCAATATCAGATAAGATAGATTTTAAAACAAGGAATATTATCAGGACTGAAGAGGTATATTTTATGATAATAAAATAATTGGTCAATCAAGAAAATGTAATAACCCAGCATGGTGGTGCATGTTTGTAATCCTAGTACTTGGGAGGCTAGGATAGAAGGATTGTGCAGGTTTGAAGCCAGCCTCAGTTACTTAATGAGACCCTGTTTCCAAACAAATATAAAATAGGTCTGGGTGTGTAGCCCAGAGGTAGAAAGCCCCTGGGTTCCATCCCTAGTACCAAAAAAAAAAAAGTAATAATCCTAAATTTGCATAAAATTAATATTTTACGTGTACCAAAGTGAACATTTGGTATAATGGATATTAAAATAGATTAGTATTTTTATATGTTATCTTTAGATTTATATATCTTGTTCAAACTAATTTGTGTTTTACTTCAAATTTCATAAGAAAATTATAAATCATTCATTATATATGGCGCGTATTTCTAGTTTATTATGTATCATTTTGTGGTGCGTAAGTTTCATGTAGTTATTGTTTACATTTTTTATGTTTCTTGACTTTGATATCATGCTTACAAGATGCTGTTTTTATCTGAATATTACATATATAATTACTATTACACTTTTGGGGTTTTTCCCAGTAATTTTGGATTCCACTTAATTTTTCCACTTAAATATTTAAACTTTTTGAAATTTAGGTACTTCTTAATTTTATGTAACTTTAAACTGTTGACTATGTAAACACGTGGGGAGCTTTTTTCCTACAGAACGTAGTGTAGGATAACAATCTGTGTGACCCTTATTTATTTATTTGTTCCTACAGCATTCTTGGAAAGCTATCCCTGCCCAATTTTCTTTGCAAGTTTGAATTTAATGACTCCCTTCTCCTGTCTGCCTTCTCTGCTGAACATTTACCCAGCAGCTCTTACACATCAGGAATTGATGGTTAAGAATAAAGAACTGAAAGCCCCGATTATGCTGATTTTGCTCTCGTGTCATTTGCAAAGTAGAGGGACAGAGGCTGGTTGTTTGAAAGAAGCGCTGCCCAACCAGAGACAAGGATTTGACTGGCCCTGCCCAAGCAGCGGCTAGTGCCACTTGATCTACTTAGCAAGAAGGAGGAAGTGGAGACCTCAGCCCAGCTGCAGGAGCAGCTCAACACCTAGAGAATGACTTGCAGATGAAGGGTCCAGATGGGGTGAAATCTAGCGCAAGCTCGTCTCAACAATATGGCAGAGAGATGCAGACTGCTGGAGGAAGAGGCCTTGTTATGATGTATGCAAAAGTTCCATGTATTCTGTAACAGCCCTGCAAGAGCCAGTGTAAGTTCAAGACCGTGTAAATGGTTGGAGGAAGACTGAGGTCTAGTGGAGCTGCAGCGTGGAGAGATGGCCGCAGAGTCCCTTAGGACACAGTAGAGATTGTGAATTTTATCCGGTGGGATCAATGTTTTGTGTTAGAAAATTCTGTCTGAACCCGAATGATCAGTATTTATACAATATGAACCTGGTAGCTGCATGGACGATAGTCAGGAAGGGAACGAGGGAGAAGACAGAAATTAGAGGCAATGGATTTAGTAAGGGGTTGTGGAGTAGTCAAGGCAAGAGAGGCTGGGCTGGGGGTTCTGTTCAATGGTAGAAGCTGTTTGGGGCATATGTAAGTCCCTGGGTTTGAGCCACAGAACTAACAGAGGGAGGGAGGGAGGGAGGGAGGGAGGGAGGGAGGAAGAAAGGAAGGAAGGAATGAAGGAAGCAAGGAAGGGAGGGAAGAAGGAAGGAAGGAAGGAACGAAGGAACGAAGGAACGAAGGAAGGAAGGAAGGAAAATATCCTTTAAAAATGACAAAATAAACTCTGTGCTTGGGGTATGGCTCATTGGTAAAACACTTGCATACCTAAAGGAATCCGGGGTTGAGTCCTAGCTTCAGAAAAACAAAACAAAACAAAAGATAAGAGAGGCTAAAGATTCAAATCTGCAGAGACAGTGAGGAAGGCCAGATTTTGAGAGAGAATTCTCAGACTGAGTAAATTGTACCTAAATCCTCACAAAGATAAGGGCTGCAGAGCAATCAAATATATTCCCTTATCCACCCAATCACAGGGCTTCACCAGGGACCTCATTTGAATTTGAGGTTGCACTTAACATAAGCTCTGACTCTCTTGGGACCAAAGCACCGAACCCTCTGGATTTCCCCTCACCACCCATAACATATATAATGAGTTTCAAGGTCTGTTCACCTTATGAACATAACCAGATCCACACCTGCCCTTTTAGAACTTCAGAGTTGTGAAAGAATACAAAAAAGCTTCCATTTTTAGAGTAACATCTTGTAGCAAAAAAAAAAAAAATCCCTTTCTGCAAGAAAAAAAATTTATTTTAGGTGCACCCTTAGCTCTCAGGGACTTGATTTCAATATCATCTGAAAATATTTTTCCCTTGTAGTCTCAGCTTTCCCATACTAAGCTTCCCGGCCTCATAATTGAAGGCTTTAATTTATTTACCACACAGTGTCTTTGCCCTCCTGCCATCTGTAATTTATGCCTTACACACTCTGTGACTGGTATTATTTAATTTAGCTTTAAAAAAATAACAAGAGTTTTGTGAGCCAGTCAGTAGGAATCACCCCATTAAAAATATTGCTATGCATGACAGTGTTTAGAATAAAAAAATCCCAGCAGTGAATTTCAGTTTTGTAAGATAATATTCTTTTTAGCACTACCCAGTTGGTGGTCATAGTTATCATTAATATTAGAAAACAAAGATAACAGGAGCCCGGAAGGGAAAGAATGACCTCCCCAGAAAATGCCAGAATTTCTAATTCAGATCTGAATAAGCCATGTAGTCAAACAAAAGGAAGCAGCAACTGAAATATGCCAGGGTAGGACCCGGTGCTGAATCTCGACAGTGCTAAAATGTCTGAGCAACATCGGGCAACAATTGACCTCACTTTTCTTCAATATCGTCTTTCTTGGCTGCACACAAATTGGTAATTAAAACATTGAAAGTATCCTAAGTTGTGCAGAGAGTGGCATTTTTAGGTTGTTTATTTATTTATTTTTCTTCCCTGAAGATCTAGCCATGGACCCTCTCTTAATTTTCTTACTACAGTGCTTTTCTTGGGTTCTCAGAAACCGAGCAGGATGTAGAAGACACTACTCAGCTGATTACCGGACCAATTCCTCTCCTCCTGAACCCCCCATATTTTTTGCAGCTCCCATCATTCACCATGCAATTGCATTCTGGCCAAGAGAACACAAGGGATGTGTGGTTTTTCAGGCGGGATGCACCAAACCCACCAATATTTGAAAATATCTGCTTGTTTTCTTTCTATCAACTTGTCAAAACCAACCAACAAACAAAAACCTTGGGAGTATTTTTTGAAGATGGTAGAGCTCTGAAATGGAAGAATCCTGGTCTTGAATCAATACTTGGAGGAGTTACGCTGTTGCAGATTAACTTCTGTTTCTGTCAGATTCATATGTTAAAGTCCTAACCCCTAGGACCTCAGAATGTGGCCTTATTTGAAAATCAGGTATTTGCAGAGGCAATCAACTTCAAGCAAGGTCCTTAGGGTTAGCTCTAATCCAATATGACTTGTGCCTTTATCAAAAGGTGAGGCTGGATACAGAGGTACAGATATAGAGAGGAAGCAATATGAAGAGACACAGAGACAAGATGCCCATCTGTCAGCCCAAGAGAGAAGGCTGCAGCAAATCCTTCCCTCAGCCTCTGAAGGAACAGACCCTGATGAACCTTGCTACTGGACTTACAGCCTCTGTAACCATGAGAAAATAAATCTTCTAAACACCATTATTTACTCATGGACTCCATGGAGAAACTGCTAGTTTTTAATTTGGGCCTGGGAAAGCAAAAGATGAATCTGGAATACCTTTTTGTTTCAAAAAGCAGCGAGGAATTCTTGGATGCATTCCAAAGGACACAGGTGCCAGCAGGAAGAGACTTCCAAATGACCAAATCTGAGAAAAGTAACATCAAAATAAATGATGTTTGTAAAGTCTATCCCATGAACTAAAATAAGAAACCATGACTTCTTATTGATAAGAGTATGTGGATGCATTAGAAGTCTTAAGGAACAGACCATGTACATTTTCTCAGAATATCTCTCACTGAATGGTCATGCCATTAGAGTAGAGAATCCACCTGAATCACGTGACCAAAATTATCAGCATCAGCAATGGGAGAGTCAAAAGTACACATCACCTGGATGTCAAATTGCTTCTGTAAAATTGCTCTCAAAGGCCTAAACCTAATCAACAAGAATCAGCAGAAAAACTCCCAACATAAGGCTAGTCTGTATAATAAATGGCCTATGATCTTCAAAGGAATTAAGGTCAGGAAAGTCAAGGAATGTGTCTGTCAACATCCTCACTGTTGTACTCAAAATAACTGACCACACAACTTAGAGGAAGACAAATTTATTTGCTCACAGTTTTCTTGGAAATTTGGGAATTCATCCATGTGAGACTCGAGCAAGTAAGCAAACAAGGAGATTCAAAGACAAAGCACAGTCCCTAAGGCCACACCAACAGGGACCCAGCTTCTTCAGCTACACCCCACTTACCTAGGTTACCACCCAGTAAATCCACTACAATGGAGTCATCCACTGATAATATTACAACCCTCATGACTTAATTACATGAACCTTGAACATTAATACATGCAATCTTCCAAAACAAACTTTCTCACCATAACAATGAATGACCCAACCACTGTTTGAGCCTGAAGGGAATGTTTGATGTGACCATTTATATAACATGAAACTAAAAGCATCATGTGATTCAGGATAAATTTCTTTTGCTAAAAGGAGTATTAATGAAAGAACTAGTGAAATGTGACTGTATTGGTGTTAATTTCCTGACTGGTACATGTGCTGGAGATTTTGCCCTCGTTTGTAAGTAATATACAGTAAAGTGTTCAAAACGATGGAACGTCTTGTCTGCATCATGCTAGAAACAGTCACTCAAATGGTTCATGAAAAGAAAAGTTCTCTGTACCAGAGTTACCACTTTTCTATATGTTTAATATTTCTTCAAACTAAAACCAAAGTTGAAGCTATTAGACCCATTGTAGAGATGAACAGGGCCCTGAGATGCTTGAATTACCAAGCCTGTGTGTGAGAGTGCCAAGCCAAGATCCATACTTCCCTGACTTTTATTATAGGATATTTCCACAGTAGTAGAGGTTTATAAGAGATGAAATTAAATAATTTAATCAGTAGAAAAAAAAAACTAGGTCTAAATTTTTTGTTTGTTTGTTCTTAGCTTATTTTTTTAAGGGCCTCTTTTTTTTTTTTTTTTTTTTTTGTCTTTTTTGGAACCGGGGATCGAACCCAGAGCGCCACACCTGCAAAGCAGGCACTTTGCCACTGAGGTACATCCCAGCCCCTAACTTTTCATTGTTGAGCCGCTGTATTCCCTGACCACAGTGCTGAATCTGTCTGAGCTGTATTTTTTTTCCCCCATTTGTAGTTATCTAAGGAAACATTCAGTTCTAATGTTGTATGATTACATTGGAAAAAGCAATGGATACCAACCAATAATTTTGGCACGGAAGGCTGGGGAACATTTTTCTTTTTACTACATTTTCTGCTAGGTCCATAAAATAGGAACGCTGTTATGTAACATAGCAGTATATCTCCTTTTATTGAAAGCTCTGAGTGGTCTGAGGGTGGGAGTTGGGAGTTAGGTTAAATTATTCGTCATGACAGAAATAATTATCTTCATACATGAGATAGAAGCCCAAATGCCTTTTAGAAAGTCAACTTGAGAAATGTTCCCCCGTGATAAAGAAAGTAATAAGATGTGTCCCAGGCTCTATTCACGGGCTTTGATTTTTTCAACACTTGCAAAAAGTGCCCTGTGCTGACAAATGTCTGATTAACAAAATTAAGAAGAGATTTGGCTGCAGACCTAATCTCTCTCCTGGGTCTTCCACTTTCTGGATTTCCTGGTTGATTATCTTTTTAGGTCAGACTTTTCTTCCTCTGTCTCATTCTTTATCATTTGTGCCTGAGCCACTGTGATATTTTTTTTTTCCCCATGACAGGGTTAGAGGAGTCTCCTTTTGCAAGAGGTCCCACTACACTAACAACTGCAATCCCATTATGTCTCAAAAACACAATTGATATCTGGTTGGTCACCTTTCATTTTGAAGGTTCGCATGGTGCTTTGAGAAGAAAATATAAGCTGTTATATTTAATGGTATTAAATTATAATTATACAAAAATTATAATTATATTAAAATATGGCGAGAATATTTTAATTCAAGCCTGTATATGACTTCCCTGGGCCTAGGTGTCACTTGCTTGCTGCTCTAGAGTTCTTCCTTGCGTGTTTTTGGGGTTGGGGAAATGGAGGTCAACGAGAGTGTGACAGGGATCAACCAGTCCCTATAGCAGACAAAGCCATACTAATGATACTGAAACCCTGAGACACAGGTTAGGGGCCATATTATTGTCACTGTTACTTGACAGTTGAAGAAACTTAGACTCTGATTGCTAAATGACTTTTCCCAAGTCTAAGAGCTATTTAAACTTGGTTAGTTGGACTCCAAAACGCCAACCACTGATTTTAGCATTACGAAATAAGTTTAAATATTGGATTTTATTTTTATTTTTAAATTGTTATTTATTTGTTTATTTTGGCATTGAAGGTTGAACCCAGGGGTATTCTACCACAGAGCTACACGCCCAGGGCTTTTTATTTTTTGTTTTGAAACAGAGTGGCTCAGAGTCTAGCTACATAGCTGAAAGTGTCCTCAAACCTTCAATCCTCCTGTCTCAGCCTAAGTTCTAGAATTACAGGTGTGCTTCACCACGCCTGGCTAAATATTGGATTTTAATTAACTTGTCTTTTAAGTATGACTCAGCTAGTGGGTTATTCCAACCATTATTATCATTGTAGTCAGCCTTTATCACTCTTGGAAAAAGGATTAGTAACATTTATTATTTTATTTTATTTTTTATTATTTTTCGGTGGTACTGGGGTTCCTGGAAGCCCTTCTACCTCCGGGCTACACTCCCAGACCTATTTTTACATTTTCATTTGGAAACAGGGTCTCCTAAGCCAGCGTGTGCGGCTGGCTTCGAACCTGCGCGATCCTTCTGTCTCTGCCTCCCAAGCACGGGGATTGCAAGCGTGCGCCACCACGCCCGGCAACATTTATTATTTTAAAGGTAAATAATAATAAAATAATAACAAAATTATTTTTATATATCCATACATATGGATGTATAAATTATCTATATATATGTATATATATTTGTGGTTTTAGTTCACTTTATAATTCATATATGCTTGTGTGTTTTAATTTATGTCTTTCCAGTTAATCCAGATGAGAAAAAAATACATTTATCTTTCTAACCTAGTGGAAAAATATCTGGCATAGCCCCAGCTGATATTTGGGCTTTCATAGGTTACAAAAGAGAGAAAGAGAAAAAAATAGTGTATATCTACATACACTATAATAATTTTAATTAAACATACCATATGAAGAAAAAAGATAATGTAAAACAACTGTAAGACATTTGGAGACATTAATCCCTAAAGGAAAGCACAGCAAAATTTTATCATTTGGACAAAAACAATTTTGTTTTGATTTCTAGCTTAGCATTCAGTAGGATATTTATTAATACAAATGCCAAAAAGGAAATCCTGGAAAGACCTCAGTATGCCCATTGACAGAATCATGAGAGGCCTTCTCTTCAGAGAAGGTGAGCATACCATCCTCCTCATTCTGGCTCTGCCCAGTGACCCTGGGTTAGACATCTCACCATCTTGAACTTCAGTTTTTCTACCTCAAAGTGAGGAAATGAACTAAGAGCTTAGCAAGGCCCTCGGACCTCAATGTTTTAGAGCACTATGGCTTTATAATGGAATAAAATAAATTTTATAAAAAAGTACGAAATAGGGATCAAATACCAAAAAAAAGAATAAAAAAAAGTTGTTTCTAAATCTCTTAATTGTTAACAAAATGACCTGTTGTTTCCATGGCCATAAAGAATAAAAACATCACAAAGTATTATGTCCCAGGTCCAGTTCTAAGTAGTTTATATTCTTTAAAGCACTCTGCCAGTGTGACTGTCTTTACGAAGCTGGCACTAATATGCCATCCCATCTCACATTTGAGACCCAGGGAGGTTACACAGCTTGACTGAAACCCTGTAACTGCTGAGGGCAGAGCTGAGACTCAATCCTAACATCAAGGAACATTTCTTCAACTGTTAAAAGGCTAATTGAACGATTGTAGAAAAAAATCTAAAGAACTGAATATTGAAACCATTTAAGAAAAAGCAGTATGTGTAAGCATCAAGAGACCTATTTTAATTATGACAAATTAATTGATTTTCTTGGACTTAATCCCATTCTTTATAAAATCTCTCATCTAAGCGTTTTAGCTTAGTAGTGATGACAACAAGAAGTTACAGTAGTAATAGCAGCTAATGTTGGTTGAGCACTATATGGAAAGAACTGTTTAACATTTATCTCAGTGAGGCCTTAAAAAACATCAGTTTTCCTGTTTTGCAAGGAAATAAATTGCAAATTTCAGAGTCTGGGTCATTTGTTCAGGTGACACCAGCAAAGAGTGGTACAGCCAAGATTTGATAAGAGTTCCACTAGATTTCAATGATGCCTGAATATTTTTTGTGCTAAGGGTTGAACCCAGGTACATTCTACCTCCTAGCCTTACCCCCTGCCCTATTCATTTTTTATTTTTAAATAGAGTCTTGCTAAGTTGCTGAGGGTCTTGATAAGTTGCTGAGGGTGGCTTCAAACCTGCCACCCTCCTGTCTCAGCCTCCCAAGTACTGGGATTACAGATAGGCACCTCCACACCCAGCTGATGATGCCTACTCCGTTCTTTCTTCTCCCTGACTCCAGACCACTTTGAAACTTTCATAACTGTACAGCACCATCAATGGAAGTCAGCTACCATCTAGAAGTCTCAATGAACTGAAACGTCACCAAAAGCAGGTTAGAAAAATGAGAGCTAGGAAAAAGATACAAATAAAAACATCAAGTATAATAAATTGTTCTGGTATCAAAGATGTTAACCAGAGTTAGAATCCCAGGTTCCCCATAAAATTGTATTCAAACAAAGGCAAAAACAAAAGAACACATGCCCAGGATTCACCCCAGAATGTAATACTGAAGTCAATTTTATTTATTAATTTTTAGGGCAATTTCCAGATGGCCTAACTCTATTTGCTGAAAAACTTATTTTTTCCAATTTAATTGTCAGCTTCATAAAAAAAAAATCAATTGACCATAAATGTAAGGGTTTATTCCTTGACTCTCAATTTATTTCATTGATCTATATGTGTGTCCTCATATCAAATCCATACTTGTTGTAAGTTTTGACATTGTAAACTATGAGTCCTTGGGGGCATGTTTTTGAAAAGCCCTGCTCATGATTCTTAAAGAATCAGGCCAAGAGTTAGAAGCCATGGGCCTTGGAAGACCTTAGATCACTCTGGACACGTAGAAGGAGACAGTGTTCCAACTCTTTTCCCCGCTGCTGCTCCAAAGGCAAGGGCCTAACAAAATGTATCTTCAAAGATTCATCTTTCTTGGACAATACTCCTCTATTTATTGCTGTTAATGCCAAAGCTCTAGGCGAACATAAAGTTCCCTAATACCCAGACCATACAATCTTAGCCTGAATTAAGAAGATCTCTAAAACTCTGGGCTTTGCATACAATAATCTGCATATATGTGCAATTTTGGCAGGTAGGATCTACAATTTTTATCAAATTCTGAAAGGGGTCTATAATTCAAGATAAAAAGTCAAACCCTCTGAATAACTAGGTTCAGCAGGACAGCAGGAATTTTCCATAAAATGAAAGATGCAATAAGCAAGGGGGCTTGTCAGGCGGATCTTAGGGAAGACAATGGGGACATTTCAGTAAGGAGGGGAAAGGTGCATTTGAATAAGACTTGGGAATTTCTTCTGGTCAGCAAAGAAACCAAACTGACAACACCAGATGTCACAAGATGGAGTCACTTGTTCAACTCTTAACCCTTTGTAAGCTCAATCTTTATTCCCACATTTTCTCATTTCTCTTTTTCAAGAGGCAAAGGTCCTATTCTAACAATTTATGACTTTTCATGACTATTACAGAAACATTTCTGGTCCTGCCATTTGAAATAAAACAGAAGTATTTAGAGATTCCACCAAGGTTCCTGAAGAGGGGGAAATGTAGATGACCAGGCTTGAGTTTTCATAATGTATTTTTCCTAGAGAAATATAAAAAAGAAACATTTCAGCCAGGTATGGTGGCGTATGCTTGTAATCCCAGCCTTTGGAAGGCTGAGACAGGAAGATTGTGGTTTGAGGACAGCCTCCCTTACTCAGTGAGGCCATTTGCAACTCAATGAGACCCTGTCTCAAAATAAAGAATAAAAAATATGGCTGAGGGTGTCACTCAGGGGTAGATTGCCCCTGGGTTCCATCCCCAGTACCAAAAAGAAAAAAAGAAAGAAAGAAAGGGAGGAAGAAAGAGAAAAGAAAGAAAGGAAGGAAGAAAAGAAAGACAGACTTCTCATAGCAGAGGGTAAGAACTATTTAAGCAACAGGCAGAATTTTTCAGTGGATCATTGTTTCAGTCAACATTCTCACCACTATAATCCAAAACATTCTCACCACTATAATCCAAAACATTCTCACCACTATAATCCAAAACAATTTAAAGGAACATATATATATTGTACTGGGGATTGAACCCAGGGGCATTCTATCTCTGAGCTACACCCCCAGCCCTAATTTTTTATTCTTTATTTTTGAAACAGGATCTCACTGAGTTGCAGAGGGCCTCACTAAGTAGCTGAGGCTGGCTGCGAACCACGATCCTCCTGTCTCAGCTGGGATTACAAGTGTGCACCACCACACCCGGCTTTCCTCACTGTGTTTTGGAGATTCTGAGTTCAGTCCACATGAGGCTGGTACCTGTTCATCTCATAGTGTGGTGATGTGACGCAGAGGGAGGGAGACAGCTCTGCTCTCACATCATGGAGGCAGGAAGCAATAAAGAAAGAGAAAGAGACAGAGACAGAGAGTAGAGGGAGGGGAAGACCACATACAGTCCCCAAGGCCACACTTGCAGAGACTCCTCCTTAGTCACCAAGCCCCATTTTCAACATTGCTCCCTTGTTTCCCTGAGGGCTGGGGGCCATTCTAAATCCAAACCATTAAAGCCGACATTGTCTCTTTAGATTGTTGAGAAAGCCTTCAGAGAAATATATTTCCATATATTTCAACAGTGATAGAAAAAAAGAACACACACATGATTATACTAATGGATCCGACACATTATATGAGACTTGGGTTTTCTTTGGATTCTGGGGCCAGCACCCAACTGCCTTTTTCAAACCCAAGAGCTCTTGAAAAGAAACCATGCAGTAATGAGGCCAGCATGAGGCTGGAGTAGACACTTCATCTTCCTCCCTTCCAATGAATAACTCGTCATTGGCTCTCTATGGTCTGCAATTTGATTGAAGCTTCTATGGCTTTGTCTCAAATATTCTGGTTCATAAAAATCCTAAGTCCTTTAATGAAACACATACAATTAAGTTAATATGATTTATGTCACCTAACACCCAGTGGGCTGGTGCTTTGTAGTGATCTTGATTAAAGGAAGATTATAAAATAGATGCAGCCCTCCCTCATTTGCATTTAGTTCAAAGGAAATGGCCCAAGTGAAACTAAATAGGCATTTAAGTACAAGAAAAAAATTCTTTTTCTTTTCATTAAGCATGAACATGAAACAACTTGCCAATAATTTGCACAACATTATGTGAGGACTAGAAAACGAATTTGGCTTGAAAAAATTCTAAACTAAGCATGTTAATTATATTTTCTCTGAACAAGGAAATTTAATAATCTACATTCTCAATATGTCAATCTCAAATTTGGTACTTTAAGTTTTTCCTGTCTTAGAGTGTTGAGTGGCAAATATTTTAAACACATGTGGGTTTTTTTTTCTCTCGAAACAAAGAGGAAAAAAGGATAAAAACAAGCATTCATATATTGTCCTGGGGCATTTGTCTTATTATTATCTCTATTTTACAAGTAAAGGATTGAAAATTTTATACCTAAGATCTGGATTATTTGATAAAATTTCTCTTTCTTTCTTTCTTTCTTTCTTTGTTTTTTTCTTCTCTGTTTTCTTTCATTCTTTCTTGTTATGGGATTGAACCCAGGAGCATTCTGCCTCTGAGCTACACCCCTAACCCTATTTTATTTTTTATTTTGAAACAGGGTCTCACTAAGTTTGTCTTGCTAAGTTGCAGAGGCTGGTCTTGAACCCGTGATCTTCCTGTCTATGTCTCCCATGTACTGGAATTACAGGTGTATGCAATCTGTAATGTAATGTAATGATGTAATGTAATGCCCAGCTTGATACAGAACCTTTAGAGCCAAGTTTGTTGTCTGGCATAAAGAAGATGTTAAATGACTTAACTGAATGGAAGGATAAGAATAGGGGTGACATCAATCATACCTACAATTTGGAGAGAAAAGAAAGCAAAATATTCACACTCTGGCCTCAGTATCAATATTTATTCATAGTACATGAGTTTTGGATGATGAAGCTTCGGTTAACTTTTAGAAAGGAGAAAGTGCTGAGAAAAACAGGAACAACTGGGTGAAATGCCTTTCTGTGTAAATTTTTATTTCTGTATTAGAAGCTGATAGCCTGATAGCCGGGTGTGGTGGTGCACACTTGTCATCCCAGCATTCGGGAGGCTGAGGCCGGAGGATCTCAGTTCGCGGACAGCCTCAGCTACTTAGTGAGGCCCTCTGCAACTCAGTGAGACCTGGTTTCAGAATAAAGAATAAAAAATAGGGCAGGAGGTGTAGCTTGGAGGTCGAATGCCTCTGGGTTCCATCCCCAGACCCGCAAAAAAATAAAAAAGATGCTGATCCCGGGGAACTGATGAAAGTCCTGTCTTCCATAAAAAAGGTCATGTCAAATAGTTTTCTGGTTAACTCCTCCTGTGTGCTAAAATTACAAATCATTTTGCTTGAAATTATACATTGGCATTAATCACTGAAAAATTGATAATAACATTTAATAATATCTATGGCTTACCAGTGTAAACAAATTAAGGATCTCTTATAATCAAAGAAGTCTAGGTCGAACATATAGACGACATTTTAAATAAGACCTTTATGATGAGAAGAGTTGCTTTAAATGACTTAATACCGGCCAGGCATGGTGGCGCACGCTTGTAATCCCCACGCTTTGGAGGCAGAGACAGGAGGATCGCGCAGGTTCGAAGATAGCCACGCACACTGGCTTAGGAGACCCTGTTTCCAAATCAAAATGTAAAAATAGGTCTGGGAGTGTAGCCCGGAGGTAGAAGGGCTTCCAGGAACCCCAGTACCACCAAAAAAAAAAAAAAAAAAAAAAAGAAAAGAAAAAGAAAAGAAATAAATACCAAAAAATAAATGACTTAATATCAATTTCAAAAGGCTCCTGAAATTTCAATGTGACATTTATATTAATCTGTCATTTTACTGTACACCAGCAGGCACGTGCTAATGGATAAATATTATGGCCTATAAACATGGTGTTAAAATACAACGGCACATCCCCATCCCCAAATGGCTCAACAAATGGCAAATGTGTGCTCAATTATTTGGTAATGGCCCCCGCAGCCATGGGAGTGAAGTTTCCTATGCTTTTGTTCTCTCTCCTTGTAGAGACAATTAGCTTCTTAGCTGTGCCTGGGCAGGGCTGCCTGCGGTACAGTTTCCTATAGTGAGAATTTTGAGGCAAGTAAAGTTCAAATGGTTTCCTATGGTTCCCAGAAGCCAGAGGAGGATGTTTTATCCCTTGACTCCTACGCTTTTTGGTCATCTGGGAACTGTTGTGTGTTTCGCTATTTAATAAGAGGAGGGGCATGAGTTTCTGTGAAAGCCCAAAACAGGGATGGTAACCAGAAGAAAGTAGAAGAGCCAGAGAAGAACAAAGGTAGTCGGGTGTAGTGGCACATGCATTGCAGTCTCGGTACTTGAAAGGCTGTGACAGAAGGATCGCAGGTTGGAGACCAGCCTCAGCCACTTAGTTAGGTCTTCAGAATAAAAAAAAAGGAGAGTTTGCAGTATAGCTCAATGATAATATGCTCCTGGTATTATCTCATGATAATAAAAAGGAAAGAAGGAAGGAAGGAAGGAAGGAAGGAAGGAAGGAAGGAAGGACGGACAATACTAAATTAGTTTCCATGTCTCTTCATTACTTAGCTAGGAATACTCAACACAGGTTGTCTCTTCTGGATTGATTTAAAAAAAAAAAACTGGGGATTGAAACCAGAGAGGTTCTACCCCCAAGTCGCACCCCCAGCCCAATTTTATTTTTTATTTGAAAACAAGGTCTCACTAGGTTGCTGTGAGCCTTGCTAAATTGCTGAGGCTGCAATCATTTTGTATCAGCCTTCCAAGTACTGGGATTGCAAGTGTGCACCACCATGCTCAGCTCTGGATTGGCTTATGAACAAGATTTTCTATCCAATGATAGGTGGGCATGGCCTCTTTATAAGAAGGCTGAGAGGAACAGTGATGGTGGAGGTAAGCTGTGCTCTTTCTGACTCATATAGGAGAACCCAATTGGTAGTCATAGGTTGCTCACCGCATTGTTACTGAAGATCCAAATCTATTATCCAATGTGCATGTTGGGAAAAATGTGAGAAGAGAAAAAAGAATATGGGTGCGTCCTGGGAAAACTGCCACTTAGATCACTGTGCACTCAGAGATGGAGGAATGGCTGAGCAGCTTCAAGGGGCAATAAGGAAAATCTACTATGTTATTCAATCAATTATTTCAACCCTAATGGATCCATTTGTGCCAGGTTTTCACCTTCTTGCTTTTTCTTTTTCTTTCTTTTTTGGGGGGTACTGGAGATGGAACCCAGGGACAATCTACCTATGAGCTACACCCCCCAGTCCTATTTTTCCTATTTTTCATTATTTTGAAATGGGGTCTCACTGAGTTGCAAAGGACCTCACTAAGTAGCTAAGGCTGGGTGCAAACCACAATCTTTCTATCTCAGTCTCCCAAGTACTGGGATTACAAGTGTGTACCACCATGCCTGGCTCCGTCTTGCTTTGTCTGATCAGCAATATATGCATAAGAAGAAACTCAGTATCTTTTTATTATATTTTTTTCTCTTTCTCTATTAGTGGCTATTTTAAGTAGAGAGCTATTCAGTCTATTGTAAGAAAACAGGGATTCTCCTAAGGTGTTCTTAAAATGTATCATTCCTCTAATCACAGGGCATAAAGAGAAATAGGAAAATCCTAGTGTTCAATGCTGAAATTGTTCTGGGTCAGCTTAACATGTAAGTCTGGATTCAACAGCAGGACACTGTGTGTGATAAATCCTTTTATTGGCAGAAAGGAGGCTGTAAGTGCTAAAGACTAATCAAAATGAGTCTTTTCTGCAGGGAATACTGGTTTGCAATAAAACATTCGGTGTTGCTTAGCACTACCACGATGAGCTACACATGAAAGAGATTGCTTTTGGACTAAAACTAGAAAACTTCATAAAGTACACGATGTTGAAAAACTCCCATGTGGTAAAAAAAAAAAAAAAAAACTGACACACAAGTCATATGGGTCATATTGGGGCAGAAGGGCAAAGAGTGTCTCCATGGGACAGGACGTAGGTTCTGTTCTTGACTCAAGATGGATGGAAGAAACCTTGGCTTAACTACTTTACTGAAATTTTTAAAGCTATGAGTTACTGCTCTCTAAGTTCCTCTTCTGCTCCCCAGAACCACCTGTTGTGGAATCAGTCCAGACCACTGGCTATATGCATTAGGATTATTGGTCCATCTGCATATTCATATAATTTTTTTCTGATGATTTGTTGAGGGAAGAGGAGAGTGAGGGATTTTTCCATGTGAATTTGTTATTCTTTTGGTACTCAGATGAATACTACCTCTCAGTCAACATTCTTACTGTTATAATCCAAAATGACTGACCACACAACTTAGAGGAAGGAAATTTTATTTCCTCACAGTTTTTTGGAGATGCCTGGTTCAGCTCATGTGAGACCAAGATCTGTGGAGCTCAGGACATGGTGGCAGAAAGAGGGAGAGAGAGGGAGAGAGAGAGAGAGAGAGAAAGAGAGAGAGAGAGAGAGAGAGAGAGAGAGAGAGAGAGAGAGAGAGAGAGTCTCTCTGCTCTCACATTGTGGAGGCTGGAAGCACGAGAGAGTAAATAAGGGGATTCAAAAACACAAGCACAATTCCTAAGGCCAAAGCCCCAAGAACCCACTTTCTTAATCCACACCCCACAAGCCAACGTGACCACCCAGTAAACCCATTGCAATGGATTTACCCACTGATGATTTTACAACCCTCAAGAATCAATCACATCAACTCTGCACATCAATTTAAGAGCTCTTTGGGGAATATTCTATATCTAACTTTAGTACCTACAAAAGCTAGTTCTGAGAAACCAGCTATGAAAGTAGTACCAGGAAATAGAAAAGCAGTCTTCAGAATTGTGCACTCAGGAACTCATCAGAGGGCACAGAAAAGCCCAGATGCCACAGATCTCTGTTGGCTGACACACATCCTGCGTCATCACAGTTGTCTTCTGCTACATGGAGAAAGGAAGAGGCTTTGAGAGGGAATTCAGCCCATCCTGGTGTTTGTTGTGGCAAGTGGTCTACATGGGATTGGCTGAGACTCTCTGAGGAGATTGACAGATGGTTTCATGAGATGATGGAGTTGAAAGTGACCCTTTTTTTCTGTCTTTTGCCCCTGGGGACCAAGGACTGAGTTATTTTTCCAACTTGACTGACTACTCTATGAAGTTGGTAAAAGGACACTGTGTAAATGTTGTTTGATGTCCATATGGCCAAGGAAGGACCTTACATTAGGACCCAGAGTCACAGATTGATTTTTTCTCCTCAAAGAACACACATTCCATTAAAGAAGACTTGACCCAGGGTCTATTTGTGGGTGCAGGTACTGTCTCATCTGTCAAAGCTTACAGCACTCTGTCCCATCAGTATTTGATGTGTGATGTATACATCACACTTCTAATTATATTTCCTAAGAAGAGACTCCCATGACCAACCCCTAACATTGGGGGAGGGGATGTTCTTCTCCATGGAAAAGCAGAGAGCCCACTACCCTATTTCCCAGCACATCATGTCACAGGATAGTATTACCTGCCACAGTGTGGGAGACAAACTGCCAATGTTTTGTAAATAGCCAGGGGCTGCTTTTCAATGCCGTTACCAGAGGAAACACCCAAGGTTTGCCTGGGCTGGAGTTGGTAGTAGCAAAACCCAGGGTCCAGTCAGCAGGTCCAGTTTCAAACCCTAATTCCATTGTAAGGAGAGAATGTCGCTCTCTCTCCTTCAGCCTCAGTTTCTATAAGATGACATCATTTCAGATGGAACAGGTTATTAAAAAGATAAAAGGAGAAATTATAATTTGATTTATTACTATTATTTTAAAACTGGAAATTGGATGCAGGAGAATTCTCTCTCTGAGTTATATCCTCAGGCTTTTTTTTAATTTTTTCAAGTTTTGGAGCAATATCTCACTAAGTTACCCAGGGCCTCCCTAAGTTGCCATGGCTGTCCTCCAGCCTGTGGTCCTCCTGTTTCAGACTCACAAGTACTGGGATTATGAGCTTGTGCCACCATGCCTGGCTTAAACTTTATTTATTTATTTATTTATTTATTTATTTATTTATTTATTACTAGAGATTGAACCCAAGGACATTCTACCTCCAAGCTGTTCCTCAGCCCTTTTTATTTATTTATTTATTTATTTATTTATTTATTTATTTATCTATCTATCTATTTAATTTATTTTATTTTATTTTATTTTATTTTATTTTTAGTTTGAAACAGGATCATGATCCCCAGTCCCATTCTCCCACGTACAGACATTACAGGAGTGTGCCATGGCTCCTGGCTATGGTAAGAAAGAAAATAAACCATGTGCATGATGAAAAACCTAGCTATGTGCATGCATTTTTCTATCCCTCTGAACTACATCATTATGTGAGACAACAATGCACCAATAAAAGCACTTTAAAAAAATCTAGCTAAAAGCTCTTTATTATTTGAGCCTCATGAACCTCATTTAGCACTCTGAAGGTTAATACTGTATTAATAATCTTTTAAACAAATTTTCATTATACTTTGACCTCATGGGGACTTGTAGACCTAGAAAGGGACCTTTCTCCTTGGGTGAGCTGATTCCCAGGGGTTATAATATTTTCCTGGGAGTGCACCTTTGGTATCCCAACTGGCGAATGCTGAACAGAAATTTCCCCAGCAGATGAAAGGTGCCCTTTGGAACAGACAGGTGGGACCCAGTTTGTGTGGGGTTATTTAAAGCTTCCCCCAGCGGATGTTAATGTGCAAGGTTGAGTCTCACTAGTGTGGGTAACTAGTAAAGTTTTCTTCATCTCTAAATATTACACTAAATGGGTGTGGCATCTTATGGCTGTAGAAAAGCTCTCTATAGAAAGCTCCAAAATACTTGATCCCATGCCTATCGTCCTGTGGGTGTACAAGACATATACTCACCATACTTTTTATTTTGCTTTTTGGGGATTGAACCCAGGCACATTCTAACCCTGAGTTACACACCCAGACCTATTTTATTTTGAAGCAAGGTCTTGCTAAGTTGCAGAGGGCTTCGGACCTGTGATCCTTCGGTTTCAGCATCTCAAGTACTGGGATTACAGGCATGTACCACCATCTCTAGTTCACTTGCCATACTTTTAAAATGATGTGGGAGAGGGCACATCTTCCTTACGTCTGAGCTGATTAGAACACTGCTGCACCCCTAAGTATGGATGGTGACGGGCCATCGTGTGGGCCTTTGGATTTTCAGCTGGGCCCTGATATATTTGACGGGATGATCAGCCTCAGGGCTATATGATTGAGCATCCTCTATGTGGCCCGAGAGGCTGCTGAGGTAGTTTATATAATGATTTTACTCACGCGGGAGAGATTAATTGCAGCCTCCTCACCAGTTGCCAAGTGCCACAGCTTCATTGGAAAAAGCCAGAGTCCCCCTTAGGAGACCCAATTTCAAGTTAATATACAGGAACGCAGCACGTGGTTTTATGAATCTGGAGGTAGAGTGGATGGGGAAGTGGGAATCAGCAGGCTTCGGGCTGAAGAACTGGCTCTTGTCTGGCTGGCCCCTGGCTGGCTGGCTGGCTGTGTGATGTGGGCAGAAGCTTTCACCTTGGCTCCTCACCTTCCTTCCCTAAATGTAAAACTGGAATGCTCATGTATAGAATAGAACTGAATGAGATAGTTTTTGGAGGGATTTGAGTCTCTTGAAATGAATCACAATCACACACACACACACACACACACACACACACACAGAGTCTATGTATGTTACCAATCTAACAACAAGGAAAAGCATAACCCCCCACATACACAGCTCTACTCCACCCATACTCTTCAGATCAAAGCCATATCTCCTCCCTAGAGCTGCTGAGAACACTACTATTAATGCTCCTGGCAGCTTACAACTGAAAATGGCTATTGTTTTTTCCGTAGCTAGGGGACTGGAACTCCATGTGTTTAATGGCAATGACCCCATGTGAGGCTCAGGGAAGACCTCAGACATGTTTTCAAATGGACTCCATCAAATCCCTGTTGTGTATTCTTTTCCCTCCTAATCGCTGCGGTGTTTAATTGTTAAAGCCATGTGTGTTTCAAGGGAAATTGAATCCATATGTTTCTGAATCATTTGCACTGAGCTCATCAAATTGTTGTTTTATAAGAGCTGTTTGCTATCCAGGCACAATCCCCCAGTGCCTGTTCATACACTGTTCCATGCTTTTCAACATCTTGAAAGCGGGAAGCGGGGCTTTGCCCGGCAAAACACACCATCCGCACCGCAGTAAACGGCTCCTCCTCCACCAAAACTTTTTTAGTGTTAAGTTAGTGAGTGTCTCGGTCAACAGTCTCATTGCTCTGATCCAAACAACTGACAGCACAACGTGAAGGAAGAAAGATTTGCTTAGTTTTTTTTTTTTTTTTTTTTTTTTTGGAGATTTTGTATTAAGTCCATGTGAGGCCGAGGTTTCTGGATCGCAGAGCATGGGGAGGGATAGAGAGAGGGAGAGAGCAAGGCCTCTGCTCTCACATCATGGAGGCCAGAAGCAGAGCCAGCAAGCAAGGGAATTCAAAGATACACCCCCTAAGGCCACACCCCCAGGTACCCAGCTTCTCCAGGCACACTCACCTGTAGTGAACCTATTGGATTTACACACTGATGAGACTGCAACCCTCATGACTTAATTACAGCACCTCTGACAATACAGGAGCTCTTCAGCAGACAGTATAATTCTAAACATAGCAGTTAGCCAGTATGGAAGTCAGACAAGAAAATGTCCTATCAAAGGGCTTCCCAAAGTGTCTCCCACTGAAATTGTAGCGTGAACACAGAATTAAAGTTAAACACACCTCTTCTGTTGATTTTTCAAGGCCTTCAAAAATAAAATACAAGAAGGTGCAAAGTTCCCCTAGACCTAGCAGGTACTGAGACACACTTTTAGGGGCCAGGAATACGGCTGTGACAAGATAGCCTGTTCTTGCAAAGAATAGATACTATGGAACATTTTCCAGACATATTTTGATCTTGGAAAGCATATTCTGAAACTCACTTCCTGATAAATACTAGCTAATAGGGCAGAAAATATAAGCTCAACCAATCTGAGGACCTCTGAGCAGACTGGAAACTGTGATGCCTATCTGCAGTTCTTTGTCTTGGGATGTAACCTAGAGGAGGAGAGAAGGAATAAGCAGTTAAACATGAGGGATTGGAGTTCAGGTTTTCATAGGTTTTATGGAAACTAAAGCAAGGCAGCTGTAAGCAGATTGAGTGCTTACTTCTCCTTTCAGCCAAGGAAGTGATCTTTGGAAAGAGTTCACTGAATGGGTGAGAGTGGGGCTCATGGGAGGATCTGTGGGAGGGGACAAATGTAATTCCATTGGCAAGTTTGTTTTTTTACAACCAAATCCCAGCTAAAGATAAGTCTGGAGGCAGGCGTGTTGGTACACACTTGTGATCCCAGCATTTGGGAGGCTGAGATGGGAGCATCGCGGTTCGAGGACAGCCTCAGCTACTTGGTGCAATGCAGTGAGACACTGTTTCAAAATAAAGAGTAAAAAATAGGGCTGGGGGTTTAGCACAGAGGTCGATTGCCCCTAGGTTCCATCCCTAGTACCGACAAATTTTAAAAAAAGATAAGTCTAGATTTCAAAAGACAGAATGGAGAGTGACAGAGAAATGGCAAAGTACCGTGGCTGGCATTAGCCCAGTGCAGGAAAGGAACCACTTAAACTTGCCCCAGCATAGAATGTGTGGGTCATAGGGCCTGAGGTGAGTGAATCAGCTGACTAGGACCAGATATTCTCCTGCTCACTTCTTAAGGTTTTGCTGATTTGTGATGGAGAGGGTAAGACAACGTCACTAGGGGCGGCTTAGATTAAGGGCCTATGCATAGAGTATGTATTGAAGAGAACATGTTCCTTATGGTGGTTGTTTTCTATTCAGGATCTTCTCCAGTCAAGAAAGAAAGCTGCTTTCTTGTGTGGCTCATTTTCTTACTACAAGACCCTGGCTGTCTGATCAGAGCACACTATTCTGCTGTTGCTAGTGGTGAGTTCTAAGGAAGACAAGCAAGATACAAACTGGGCCAATCAGAGCTATTCTGACAGCCGATTTTCTCCTTTGGATAACGGCAAGGACCAAGTCAACTAATGTAATTGATGCCAGTCTTTACAAGAACCAGGGGATAATTTGACCTCTGGAATCTAATCTTACTTAAAATCAATACTACTGCTAGACTTTATTTTAATATATATCTAAAGATTCTCTCTCTCTCTCTCTCTCTCTCTCTCTCTCTCTCTCTCTCTCTCTCTCTCTTTTATTTAAGCTAGGTGAGAAATTCCTCTTAGACTTAAATCATAAAAGTCCCAACAAAGTAATACTTAACTTAATCATTGTATGTATATAGTTCTTTTTGAAGGTTGAAAAAATTCTGTTTTCTGTTTCTATTATGTACTTCCAGATAGGGAGCTGTTTTTAGTATTGCTAAAATGAGGTACCTATAATCAGATAGAGCCAGGAGCCCAGACTGGAAAGATCTGGTAGAGTAGTCATCCACATAGAATTACACCTAAATACAGCCTGCTTCCATATGAAGTTGCTATATTATAGTACCAGTATTTCAATAAAATAATAGGAAAATATAACTCTTTGAGTAGAGAGTCCTCAGTGTGATCAACATAGCACTCCTTTCTACTGATGAGTGATACTGGGATACCTTTAGATTAGCAGGTTCTTCAAACCAGAGTTTCTAGTGTTAGTAAGCTACAATCAGTAGATCCTGGGAGAGGGCAATCTTGTATGCTTGAAAGCTATGTTAAGAAATAGAAGAGCTTCAAAAACTTTCCACTGATTATGACTTCTGCTCTCCACCTAACATGGCCTCTTTCTATTCCGTTGGCTCACTTAAAATCATTCCCTCATTTCTTTCCCATTTTATCCCATTTTTGCACAAAGGCTTGTTTTTGTTTAACCTTAAAAATGATGATATTGCCTAAAGACCCCTCAGGGTATTACATGAAATGGCCAATAAAATGATTAAAAAGCATTTTTAAATTATACAATCATGCTGAAATCACTTGGCAGGCACTCTGAGGAGCTCTTTCTTGGTAATGGTTGCTGAGGGTGGCCAGCATCGCGCCGAGCCGTGGAGTCTGTGCCATAGCTCTTGGCTTCACCGCCAATGTCACCGTGTCCTCTTAGACAAACTTTCTGATTCTCAATTTGGTGACATTCTAAAGACCAGCTCCTTAACTTTGTTAAGAGCAGTTAAAATAAAAAATAAATTTGCCCTTGTCATCTTGAGATAAATGTGACATTGATCTAAATGTTTAACCAGGAGGGAAAAGAATTTATCTGCTTGGATCTACCACTATATACCAATGGTAGCTATTTACAGTAGCTACCCAGTAAATATTTGTTGACTAATGATTGACTAATTGATTGAATACATGAAAAAATAACCAGTTGCCTCCTATGCTAAGTAGCCATTGACTACATTTCCAAATCTTATCAGTGAAACTTAAATATGGGCCAGGCATGGTGGTACATGCCTGTAATCCTAGTACTTGGGAGGCTGAGACAGGAGAATCACAGTTTCAAAGCCAGTCTTAGCAACCTAGTGAGATCCTCAGTGAAACTCTGTTTCAAAATAAAAAAATAAAATAGAGCTGGTGGTATAACTCAGGGGTAGAATCCCTCTATCCCCAGCACAATTTGAAAAAAAGAAGAAGTGTGGCTATTTAATATGCTGGGAGTATCTATCAGCATTCTTGCAGCCATGATGTAAATATCTGACCACATAACAGATGTGATCTATACACTTTGAGAATTGTACAATCTGAAACGATCAGCACTTAAAATAAAAAACAGAAGTGTTTGTGTGGGATATAGACCATGGAAGAAAGTCATGAATAAAGTTCATTCATCCAGACAATGAGTCAGTCAACAAATAGTGACGTTATGTCATGAGCCTGGGACACAGTTATAATATAAGTGCTCCTTCAGGAAGTTCTTGGTCTCAAGATAAAAAGAACAAGTCATTTGCCGCAGTGAGGTGTGTGATAACTTTGGTCCCGCAGGTAGATCTTCTATTAATACAACCATGGATAGACATTACTTAGTTGCCAGGAAAACCTCCAAAAAGATTAGGGCTAACATTTTTACTTCAGAAAATATTTTTGCTACTTTTATTTTTATTTTTTTTTAGATTTTTTTAGTGGTGCATTGTAGTCATATATCTTAATGGAGTGGAAGATGGTAAATATATTTAAGACTTACTGTCTTAACAATATTAGTTGTACAATTCAGTGGCTGTTTTGGCCAGCATTCTTACAGCTATAATCTAAACTACTGACCACATAACTTCCAGGAAAGAAGGTTTATTTTCTTAGGGTTTTGGGTTCAGTCCATGTGCTGTTGGGGACCGAGGATTTCAGGACATGGTGGAGAGAGGGAGAGGACATGGACTGTGCTCTTCAAATCATGGAGGCCAGAGGCAAGGGAGAAAGCTTTTGGGGAAGAGGAACCATGTATAATCCCCAAGGCCAACCCCAGGGATTCACTTCTCCAGGCACCCAGATAAATTCATTACAATGCATTTGTCCACTGCTGGGATTACAACCCTCATAACTCAAATATACCAAACCTGAATATTAATAAATGAGCTCTTTATGGGACATTTTATATCCAATGATAACAGTAGCCTTAATTACATCCATGTGATTTATAATCATTGCTATTTATTTACATTTACCTATTATCTATCTATCCATCATCATTTACCTATCATTTACCCAAACTATTTCATGTTTTCATTTTGCAAAACTGAAACTCTGAACCCATTAAACAATTATTCCCCAGCCCTTGGCAACCACCAACCTATTTTCTGTCTCTAAGAATTTCACCACTCTAGACACCTCATAGAAGGATATTATGATTTGAATGTCCCCACTAAAATTTACACTGAGATTTTATCCACATTGTAAAGTATTATGAGGGGGGACTAGGCAAAACTTGACAAAAGTGATTGGGTTATGAGGATTTGCCATCATAAAGGACTTAGAAAACTAATGAGTTACTGAGGGCGCCTCTTACATAAGTGAATGAGCCACTTTAGAAGTGAATCCACTGGCTGCAGTCAAGACCTTGGAGGAGGATGTCTTGGTAGCTAGAGATACTGAGTCAGAAGCACCCAGCTAAGTTGCTCCAGACTTCTGGCTCATAGAAATTCTGTGGTATCATACACATATATTGTTATAAGCCACTAAGTGTTGGGAAAATTTCTACAAGGCAGTAAATAACAAATGCACGTGGTCACGACATAGTCTATGCCCCAACCAGACTTATCTGCTCTTGGCTCTCTGAACATAAACTAGATTTTCTCTCCTCTTTCCCAACTTTTCCTCTCTTCTTTCTTCCTGAAATTCTTATCTCTGATGTCCACCTATGAAAACCCTGCTTCTATTTTCAAGAAACAGACATAGCTTACCTCCTCGTGAAACCGTTTCTTATTTTCCTCAACTAAAGGTAATCTATATTCGAGGTGGGTCTTTGACATTTCTTAAATTACAGCAATGATAAAACCAGAGAGTTTGGAAAGAAATCCTTCAATAAAGGGATGCAAAATTAAATCAAGTTTTTGGAGGAAGCATAAGCTAATTCCTGACAGGTGGTAAATAACTGAGGAGGGACTGTGTGTGTGTGTGTGTGTGTGTGTGTGTGTGTGTGTGTGTGTGTGATACTGGAGATTGAACTCAGGGGCTTTCTACCTCTGGGCTAATAATAAAGGAAAATAAAGGGGATTTTCCTTTATTTTTATTTATTTTTATAAATAAATAAAAATAAAGAGCTGGGAGTGTAACTCAGAAGTAGAACAACCTGTGTTCAGTACCCAGTCTCTGTCTCTGTCTCTTTCTCTCTTACACACACACACACACACACACACACACACACACACACACACACAAATTACTAAGCATTTCCTCTGCATCAGATATTAGACTTCATTCATTTTATTATTTTTGCCTGTTTTGTTCATTGACAAATGCATTTATTCTCACTTCAGGGAGATAAAAGAATTAAAGAAGACAACAGTCATCAGTTGATAAAAGAGCTATTCTACCCAGCATAATTTACTCTACACTGAGCCTTAATAATCGATTTACTAAGGAGTGATAAAGGTGTGGATACGATGAGTACAAATAAGCCTTCCCTGTTTTTTTCACTTTCTCTGCAGCTCTGCTTTATAGCTATATGAAAAATTACACATAGACGCAGCAGTAATGACTAATGCAAAAAGGCCATTTTGGCAATCCCAACAATTACCACATTCCATCACGTGGGAGCCCGTCACAAGTAATAGAATCCCATGCAAATACAGATTTTATCCCTGCACTGTTTGAACCCCAGGATTTTACCCAGTCTTTGCACACACTCAGCCTAGCCAAACTGAGCCTTTTGCAATTCTGATAAGAGTCTGAACAGAAGTGCCCCTGGACAAAAAAGGATTCCCAGCTTCCTACATGGTGGAGTAGAGTGTGTTTGCTGGAGAGTAACCTCTGTTCTTTTATCTTGCCAGGAGCTTAGTGAGAACAGCCCAGTTCATAGTTTGTCTGACCCCGAGCATTTATCTAAAAAAGAAATCAATAGACTTGAAAGCCTTTGTCCAGAAGATAAGGAGAAGGCCAGTAAGAAGGTCACGCATCGATCTACGTGGCAATGGGAACAGGAGCGTCTGCAAAGAGGTGGCAAGCATCCTTCTTAGCAGGAAGGTGGCTTCTAAGGTAATTAGTTTCCGACTCTGTGATCCTATAAGAAAATGTGATTTAAAAACACTCCAAACTCTTAACCCACTTCATTTTTACAAATAAGTATGTTTCAGAAGCTTTCTTTGCAAATACTATTCCTTTTCCATAATTGATAGTTCACGGCAGGATTTGACTTACAAACTCAATTCATGAAAGATGTTTCAAAAGTATACAGGATGCAGACAGTGGAAAAGAAATAAACACTGACATTGAACGTGCTCAGCAAATAGGCCCGAGTCTTTCATGTCTTAATAAATGGGTAACTTCCATTCCTGGACTTGCTTGGGGCAAATCCCCATGACGAAATGGACCATCTGTCAGAGTTTAGTGACAATTCAGAAAGCAGGGTACTTAGTCACCTGGAAGTTAACAGAACTCACTTTAAATCTCAACACAATATACATAGCACTGAAATCTGCTTGACAGTCGTTTGTCTGAATAATGAAACAGTGAATGATCATAATTAACAATGAATAATAATGCCACTAATGGTTATCGTTATTACTTAATTGGTTTTATCACTGCCCACCTCATATTTATACCTAATGTAACAATATAAAGTTAGGTTTGAAAAGACCAGTCATAATGGCAGTAGCATAGTAAAATACTGTATTTAAGGATCTCATTATACCATAGATATCCTGCTGTTCATAATAATGGCCACCATATGCATATTAATGCCTATTACACCATTGACTCTAACTTAGATACTGTCCAGGTTGAAGAATTTCTCCTGAAATTCTAAAGATTTGTTCTACTTTCAAAACAGTGATTAAAAATCTCATTTGGGGAATCTGGCACATAGAGCTGCAGATACAAGGCAATTTACTGCAACAAATTATTGATAGAACTCTACAAAAAAGAAAAAAAAGAAGGGAAGGAAAAAAGAAGAGATGGAAAAAAAGAAGGAAAGAGAAGGAAAAGGGAGGGAGAGAAAGGCAGGCAGGCAAATCCAAATGTTTATCAATAGATTAAAGATTGAATAAATGACAGCATGTCTGTATTTTAGGATATAATATTCCCATGAAAGGGAATGATACTTACAACAATAAGCTAGACTTGTGTGTTTCTATTTATTTTAGACACTTATCGGTGCATTGTAATCTCACTATAATGGAATTCAGAGTGATGGGAACACACACACACACACACACACACACACACACACACCGTACTTCAATAAAGGATATATATTATATTACTAAGTTTAAAAAGATTAAGCTCACTGCATAGTAAGTAATATATGGTATACTGTATCCCATTTTTATTGAAAACAAAAGAAGGAAGGTAGAAAAAAAGATGAAGAGAGGGGAGAGAAAGAGAGAAAGAAGGGAAGGAGGGGAAGAATGAGGCCAAGAGAGAAGAGAGGGAAAGTCAAGGGGGGGAAGGGAGGAAGGGAAGGAGGAAGAGGACAAGGACGACCCATCCGCATGTCACCGTGAGCACAGCGCTTACCACTGCAACACCCTGGGTACACCGGCATTATACCGGAAATGGAATTTGAGGAGGGAGAATAGTTAATCAAAGATTTATCTATAAACCCATCTTGTTTTATGCATGACAGCCAGTTCTAATATCTTTAACAGGTACACATTAAAAACAAAAGTAAATAAAAAAAGAACACCCACAGATCATTGATTTGAAACATCAGAAAAGCAAAGCATTACTTTCATAGGCAATCAGCTTCTATTTATTGAATACCTATTTCTAAACAAGAGGTACTTACAGTACTTAATATTTATATCCTCCTTCAGTGTTTACAAAGTGCTTCCATGTACACCATTTAATTTAGCCCTTGGAGCAAAATAAAGATCCGTTGATTGGGTTATAAAAACTATGCACTGTTCTTAATGTAGTTTCATATAAATGACTTTTCTGGGCTTGGGTCTATGGTGTTAATAGATTGCTCTAGGCTGTTGTGGTTCATTTTGTCCAATTATGGCGGGCTCTTTCTGGAAAAATAAAAATGTTTTAGATAGGAAAATGGCAACAGAATGGCTGATTCAGTTAGTATAGAAAATATATATTCTCATTCTTCTGTTTTGGGAAAAGAGGAAAGTATATTATAATTTTACATATATATGAAACTATATATATTTATATATTATATATGCTCATGTATAAATGCTATGATTATATAAGCATACATATATCATTTACTTATGGCATATACTTATGTACAAATGAAATATACAACTTTTGTTATTGCTAAATATGTTCATTCTTATAGCATATACTTATATATAAATTATATGTATAATTTTTGTTATTTATATACACGTGTTATTCTTACAGCACATACTTATATAAATGATATATATAACTTCTGTTATTGCTATATATGCTTATACTTATAGCATACACACACACACACACAAAACATATATATATATATATATATATATATATATATATATATATATATATATATATTCTGTTATTGGTGGTCTTTCCTCATAATTGCAAAGACTTAAATTGATTCATGTGCAGGTTAGGAAGTTGTCACAGTGTTCATTGTGTTGCAGGTAAAAGAGAAACAAGAGAAACCCAGATGCCAGTAAGTGAGAGATATGCCCTGAGATGCTCTGGTCAGGACCCCATCTCCGTTCTCCTGACTACATCATACTACTGAGTTTCCCCTAATTAAAACACTCACCAACATTTGTCGTAATTACTTAGCTTGTTCTTTTTGTCACTGGCCTATAAAGCTTTATGTTTTATTCATGGCTTTTTACTAGTACCCTGTACGGAGTCTGTCCCCCAACAGACAGCCATGAGCACCTACTGAATCAGTGAATGAGTGGGAAGGCAAATACTCTGGGTAGAAATACCTTTCCCAGTCTGAGCTTCTGACTTCACACGTACAATGTCGGGGTCTACAGAGCTCATTGGCTGGTAGAATGCTGACAAATAGGAGCTCAACCGGGACTCACCAAGGATCCCTGATACTTGAACTCACAGGATATCATTTGTCTTCTCAATTGTATGTGTCTGCCGAATAAATTTAAGTGAAAATGACCTACCTGTGCAAATGGGAGATTAGAAAAATCCCCTGGTGTCTCCCTCTGCCTCCCTCTACCAATTTAAACTATTTCCAAATCGTATCCACCGCAGATTAGTGGTTTCTAAAAGTCAGAATGTTTTAGTTTGACTGTCAGGAGGGATGTGGCTGAGGAAGCCGTGAGGTTAAGCTGTCACACAGAGAATGTTTGGGTGACCTACATCTGGGCCTAGGGCTGAATTATTAATTAGGCCTCTGTCCCATGATTTGAAGCTGTGATTTCCTCAGTGTTCTTGTCAACCAGACAAGCAGCATCAGCATCTCTGGGAGACTTGTTAGAAATGCACACTGTCAGGTCGCACGCTGGACTGGACTGAATCAGAAATTTGTAACAACCTGTAAGGCAGGGTGCTGAGTGTAGGCACCTGGGACCTAAAGTTTACTGACTGACCTTGAGCTTGTTTCAGCTGGGCAGGTATGCCATGTACTGGGCCCAACCTGCCCATCATAAGACCCAACTTAGGTATGTTGATGATGTGTTTATGACCGTAGTTCTCCACACCATATCTTTACTGTCATTGTGACCTCACTACTTCTGCTCGTCCAGTCCCATGCAGTGTATCTCAGCCCTCCTCCCCACCCCGCTCTCTGTTTTCTTACTCATTTAATCTGATGACCAACATCACACATCTGTAGGTTCACGGAACAAGGAAAAGAAAGAGGTCTGGGCTGATGAGCCTGAGATACAGGATAAAGGTGTATAGACATCCCTGGTATATGCTAAATGAAATGACCTCTGATATAGTGTATTCAGACTTGCACAATGACCTAAAGATTCTAAAAGGAGTTTTCTCCTTTTAAGAGATCTCATAAAAATCTCCTTTTAAGAGATCCCATAAGAGGTTTTACTCTAATGGGATCTAGGAGCAGGCCTGGCCAGTGTTTGGGGAGTTATCTTGCAAGATAGCAGCATTCATAGGCTCACAACATAATTGTGGACAAGTGGATTAAGAACAACGCTGTAGGGCCAGAGGGGTTAAAAGTGCTCAAAGAACAAAGGAATAGGGCATTTCACAGTGACCTGGACATGGTGGCACACACCTGTAATCCCAGCACTTGGGAGGATGAGGCGGGAGGATCGCAGGTCTGAGACCAGCCTCAGCTACATAGTGGGACTCTCAACAACTTTGAGTGAGCCTGTTTCAAAACAAAAAATAAAGAGGGCTAAGTGAGAGTATAGCTTAGATGTAGAATGTTTCTGGGTTCAATCCCAAGTAACACACACACACACACACACACACACACACACACACACACCTCCCTTTGCCCAAAGCAGATGCAATTTGAGCAAAATACACAAAGAAAAACATTGCATTATAACCCACCCGGAGTATAAGAAAATCTATGAGTCCATCCTGATACAAATATTTCATTAGGATAAATAAATAAAGGGAGAGAAGAGACGAATCCTCCTTTCAGAAGAATTTCAAATAGGATATGAAATTGAATCGTTCCTTTCTTAGTTGAGAATAACCTGCCCTGGAGATCTTGCTTGCAATGTGTAGAGGATGAAAAGAAGAAAAGGGTAACATTATAGTGGAGAAACCTGACAAACACCACCTTGGCCAGGTGACCAAGGTCATCAGCTTTGGGGACAAGACACTCGAATGGCGTGTTCCCTTCATATGACATATGAGGCTATTGCTTCACTCTGTGGTGTTCTACCTTCAAACACATCACCCCATTTACACTTGGAGAAAAAGTTATATAAATTCAAACTATGGTAAATTCTACAAAAACACTCGATGGGTTTTGCTTAGAATTGTTGGAATCGTCAGAATCAAGGAAAGTTCAAAAAGCTCTTCCTGACCCAAGAAGACAAGATGACCAAATGTAATTAATGGGACCTTGGGACGGAAGAATTGCACTGGAGAAAAAGTGATAAAATTCACATAATGCATAGAGTTTGGTTAATGGCAATATAAAATCAATGTTGCTTTACAAGCTGCGACAAAGATACCAGAGTAATATGAAATGTTTAAAACAGAGGAAACTGCCGGGCGTGGTGGCGCACGCTCGTAATCCCCGCGCTTGGGAGGCGGAGACAGGAGGATCGCGCAGGTTTGAAGCCAGCCGCGCTGGCTTAAGAGACCCTGTTTCCACATAAAAAGTATAAAATAGGTCTGAGAGTGTAGCCCGGAGATAGAAGGGTTTCCAGGAACCCCAGTACCACCAAAAATAAATAAATAAAAAATAAAACTATTTTGAGTTAATATTTGTATATGTGTTAGGTAAGGGTCCAATTTTATTCTTTTTCATGTAATTATTATTTTTCAACAATATTTAGTTAAAAGATTATTATTTCCTCCACCAAATGTTCGTGGAAACCTTGTCAAAAATAACTTGACAATATATGGAAGAATTTATCTCTAGGCTTTTATTTAACTCCAATGGTTTATATATCTGCCTTTAGAACAGTACTACACTGTTTCAATTATTGTAGCTTTATATGGTTTGAAATCAGAAAATATACATCTTCTAGCTTTGTTCTTCTTCGAGATTGTTTTGGGTATCTAGAGCCCATATTCCATATCAGGATAGACTTTTTTCTGAAAAATAAATAAATAAATGTATGATAGCTTCACCTAAAAAAAAAAAGAAAAGAAAAAAATATTCTCTGGTAAGAAAGAAAGCAAAAAGAAATATTGAACTGTTATCTTTTAGTCATCAAAAGCTTGGTATCAGACAAATGAAACTGTTTTGTGAGATTATCATCGTTAATATTGGATAAATTGCTATAAATCTAGATGTCAACCACTAAGCCAAGCATGGGAAGGAGGGATGGGGAGGGAACGGGGTGGGGATGGGGTAGGGGCTAACTGGGCGATGTGTGCATGTATGTCTACAAAAGTATTTTCTTTATACCATTATGATGTATGTATACATTGCACCAATAAAAAATTAAAAAAAAGAAAAAAAGAAAAGAAAACAGAAGAAACTGGGTGTGTGATACACAGGAATTCTCTGTACTATCTCTGTAGCTTTTCTGTAAATCTAAAACTATCCTAAAATGTTTAAAAGTCTCTTTGAGGAAGAATGATGTTAAGAATATCAATGGTTAGTCATGCAAAAAATGTTTTGGTTTAAAAAAAAAGAGCAAGAAGGATATTGGCACTGAACATCTAATCTAACCCAACTTCCTCATTTGTGATGAGAACACTAGACCCATACAGATTAAAACCTTGGCCAGGTTCACACTTTCGACATCTCATGACTGTGTGTGTGTACAGCCCAAGGCAGCTACTTGTCCAAACTCCCCCACACAGAACAAATAAAACATGTTAAAGGCCAGGCGTGGTGGCGCATGCTTGTAGTACCAGCACTTTGGAGGCTGAGACAGGAGGATCGCACAGGTTCGAAGCCAGCCTGAGCTACTTGGTGATACTCTCAGCAACTTAGCGAGACCCTGTTTCCAAATAAAATATAAAAAGGTCTGAGAGTGTAGCCTGGAGGTAGAAGGCCCCTGGGTTCCACCCCCAGTACCATCAAAATAAAATAAAATAAAATAAAATAAAACAAAAAAGTAAAACATGTTAAAGAGATTTCACATTTTTAGACCACAGCTCATTTATTATTGGTAGTGTTATACACTCCAAGAAAAACTGATGTGAAAAATTATAATAAAGATGGGTCAGGCAATTTGCTTGTTAAACAGCATTTTTAGTTGTTCATTTTGTCAAAGGAGTCATACAAGTCCCTTGAATAGCAGGCTTCTGTGTTGAAATAGGAAGTTATTTACCCACTTTCCCAAACGCAGCTACTTTTTACAAGTTATTTATGCACTGAGTACTGCTCTGCTAACAAGCTGTTTCTACATTGGGACTTTCCAACTCTCTTTCCTTTTAAAAATATTCGTTATTTAAAGTAAGCAAATTATTTGAGACGTTCTAGGACTATATTAAAACTTCAGACACATTTTCATTTCTTGTTGAGCAAAGACCTTTATTTTGAATGACTAAGCTTTGTTATATACAGAATGCAAATCCATACATACTCCAAGATTTCCACTTTTTAGTGAAATGTGATGTTTTTTCCATCTGTGGCCTAAGTTATAGGAACTTAACTTATAAAACAAAGAATTGTGATGGAAATGTTGCTAATCAAGGCCTATAAGCACACAAGCTTGGAAAAATCCAGGAACTGAACTCCTTTGAGGAATAGCAAATATACTTATTTGTTTTTTTGTTTTGTTTTGTTTTGTTTTTGGTGGTACTGGGGTTCCTGGAAGCCCTTCTACCTCCGGGCTACACTCCCAGACCTATTTTATATTTTTGAAACAGGGTTTCTTAGGCCAGCGCGGCTGGCTTCGAACCTGCGCGATCCTCCTCTCTCCGCCCCCCAAGCGCGGGGATTACAAGAGTGCGCCACCACGCCCGGCGCTAGTTTTTATTAATTAATTTATGTTTCTGGTGGTACTTGGGGAACGAATCAGGGTTTTTCTGCCTCTGAGTTCTACTCCTTAGTCCTATTTTCCTTTTTACTTTGAAACAGGGTCTTACTACATTCTTAAAGGCCTCCCTACATTGCGAAGGCTGGGCTCAAATCTGTGATCCTCCTGTCTTAGCCTCTCAAATTACTGGGATTACAGATGTCTACCACCATGCCTGATGAGGAATAACAAATTTAAATGGATTCCCTAGTGAAGAAAGGAAGAAAACTCAATGATCAGAGTGTCATTTTACAGGGGACAACCAACATATTTAGCTGATATTAATTTTTTAAATAATTTCTCTTTACCTCTGGTGATTGGAAGATGCCTTTACCTGGTTAATTTCAGCTAATATGTATTTCATCTGATATCAGTGTTTGGAACAGAGTGGGATCCAAGGGAAGGTCTACTACTAGGTTTCTTGGCAATTACTTGCCTATTTTTAACATCTCTTTCTTCGTGGGATTTCTCCTATAAAAAGCACAACCCATCTACTGCTCACACCAGTACCATATGTTCCCACAGCTCTCAAAGTACACATAATGTTTTCTGAGGCTCTTTGAATGAGGTCAACGTAGAAGAGAATCTGTCTTCCTGCGATGCTCAGGAGAGAGCTGCCCATGCTTTGCTTTCGAAAGGAAATCCTTCCTTGCACTGAAACACAAACTCTTAACACTGAAGCTTTTATTTTAGTAGAACAGATTTTTTTTCTCCTTGAACAAGCAAGGCATGGAAGACATCATTCTTACATCAATTTTATGGGAGAGGAGATGTTTCCAGGAGGTCACTAAGCTGGTAATGGGTTGATCTGGAGTTAGCACAAGCTCATCTGACAGCGAGCTTTCCCTCATGGCACCAGACCATTCTAACTTAACATCCTGGAATCTCAGCGCTAAATGGGCGTCTGCCCAAGACAGGCAATGGGAGCAGACATCCAGCTGTTTTCATAGAGGAGGAGAATAACCTCCGACCCAGAGTGTGAGACTAACTGTGAAACATTATCATTTTTATGCTTAGTTACTTTTATTATTTTGCCTGTCAATTGACTGTATTTTCTAAGACCTTCCAATGTGAGAAGCTGAAACTGCTTTTATCAAAATGGTACCTCTCCTTCCTCCATCCCCTCCCATCTCCTCTCCTCCCCTCCCCTCCCCTCTCCTCTCCTCTCCTCTCCTCTCCTCTCCTCTCCTCTCCTTTCCTCTCTGTTTATTTTTATACTGGTTATTGACTTCCGGAGGCATTCTACATGTAAGCATTTTTAAAATTTTGAAACAGGTTCTAAGTTTCTGAGGGCCTTGCTAACTTGCTGAGACTGGCCTCGAACCTGCAATTCTTCTGTCTCGGCCTTCTATGTACTGGGATTACAGGCCTGTGCCACCATACCTGGATGGTACCTCATCTTTCTAGGGTCTCTCCAACCTTGCAATTAAATCCCAAGATACTTTCCTCTTTCTGCATTCAGACAATTCTTGCTCCACAACCCTGAGCTAATATTGCTCTAAATATTATTCAGGTCAGACCAGTAGATTCCATGACTTGCCTAGACAGTCAAAGAATAGTTTTGACAAGATGCTGTGAAATCTAAGAGCTGGTGATTTATGGGATCATTCAAGTTGGGGTTGCTCAAGCACCATCAGCTGCTGGCTGCATGTCGGGACTTTTACTCTAGAGAAACCTCTTTTTAAGTCCAAAAAGAGCTTTGAAGTGGCTCCAGAGCCTGAATGGGTACTCAGACAACCTCCTAGTTCTACACCCAGAAGCTGATTAAAGGCATTTTTGGTCTATACATTTTAAAGGACAACTTGAAATTTTAGTCAAGTATTTCACTACTCATTAACAATCCTGATAAAAATGCCTCTTTCCCTAGAAAACAAAAGCTGTTAGTTACCTGGACATTTCAATTATGCTACTGTATTAAGAACCATTCATTGATTCACTCCATGTCATATTTATTTATAGAAAAACCTTTGATATCATATGCTGATGTGACATTACTTTTGCATTTAACAGATACATTCTTGGTGCCATAACCTGGATAGATCTCAAGGGCATTTTACTGAGTCAAAAAGTCAATCTCAAGAGGTAACTTACATATGTGTGATTCCATTTAAAAACGACAAAATTATAGAAATGGAGAGCAGATTAGTAGTTGCTGGGACTTAAGAATTGAGAAAGGAAGGAGATCTTTGTGGCACTAGAAGAGTTTTAGGTCTTGATTGTGGTAGTGATTACAAAAACCTGTTTATGTAATGAAAATGTAAAGAAACACACACACACATACATACTTGCATGCACACATAAAAATGGGCATTTCTGGTGAAATCTCAATATTGTCTGTGGATTGTACCCATATCCATTTCTTGGTTTCAATATTATGTTACAGTCATATAAGACATTTGCACTGAAGAAAATATAGCAGAAGGGACTGGGGAACCTCTATACTATTTCGCAAGTCCCTGTTTTTTTAGTACTGAGTTTCTTGAGTTCTTTGTATAGTCTAGATATGAGTCCTCTAACAGAAAAGCAGTTGGCAAAAACCTTCTCCCATTCTGTTGGTTCTCAGTTGAGGTACTTGATAGTTTCTTTGCTGAATAGAAGCTCTTCAGTTTCATGCAATCCCACACATTGATTCACCTTTTAGTTTCTTGTGCCTTTGGGATCTTGTTGAGAATGTTTTTATCTCTATTTGTGCCTATGTGTTGCAGTATTGGACCTATGCCCTCTTCAAGGAGACTCAAAATCTCTGGTCTAATTTCCAAGTCTTTTATACATCTTGAATTGACTTTTGAACAGGATGAGAGAGAGGGATTCATTTCTATTTTTCTGCATATGATTAACCAGTTTTGTGAGATTTTTGTGGTGCTGAGATTAGAACCCAGGGCCATTCTACCTCTGATCTACATCCTCAGCCCTACTTTTAATTCTTTATTAAACACGGTCTCACTGAGTTATAAAGGGACTCACTAAGTAGCTGAGGCTGTCCGTGAACCACCATCCTCCTGTCTCAGCCTCCCAAATGCTGGGATTACAAGTGTGCACCACCACACCCAGCTCATGGTAAACTAGTTTTGCCAACACCATTTGTTGAGAAGGCTTTATGTATGTTTTTTTGCCACTTTGTCAAAAATCAATTGGCTGTAAGTGTGCGGATTTGTTTGAGTCTTCTATTCTGCTGCATTGGTCTATGTATTTGTTTTTTGTCAGTACCATGCTGTTTTTATTACTATGACTTTGTACTATAAAGTCAGGTATTGTGATTCCTTGTTTATGGATCTTTGCTGCTGAGAACTACTTTGGCTATTCTGGGTTTTTTATTCCTCCAAATGAATTTAAGGACTGATTTTTTTTCTTGTCTGGAAGGATTGACCTTGGTAATTTAATGGGTACTGCATTGAATTCAGGCCAGTCTGAAATGATTTTGAGGCAGTAGCCCAGCAACATACGTTCTAGAAGATGACTCTTGGCTAAAATCTTAGGGACAGGTTAGAAAAATAAAGCTTTCTTCACAGGCCCTCACTCTCCAGAAGCTAAAACCACAAGATACAACAGCCCAATCCAGCAAGATGGCACCATCCAGGCCTAACCGTGCGGAGTCTAAGATGGTGTCACCCAATCACAGCCACATGAGGTTAATACAGGAAATGTAGCTCAGGAAGCAGAAATGAAACTTGACCCGAGCCCTCGCATTGATACCCCCTGCCTGTATTGGTTTCCAATCAAAGTCTGTCTTTCTGGGGCTCTATAATCTGTATGTTGATGCCATTCGGGATTCAGACTCAGAGCTTTGCTCTGGAGCCTCAACAGTGAATAAAGATATACTAGCCTCTCTTGTTCTCTGAGGAACAAGCCCCTTGCAACAATTTTACTGGGGAGAGAGAGAGAGAGAGAGAGAGAGAGAGAGAGAGAGAGAGAGAGAGAGAGAGAGAGAAAAGAGGCAGCAAAGATGAGAAGGGAGAAGAGGGACAGGAGAGAGGAGAAAAGGCTGAGTGTTGGAGGAAAGAGAGAAACTGATTTCTAGATACTGGGAGCTAGCGGAGGCAGAAGGAAACTGGAGAAGGGTTTCATTTGACTTTTTTCTTCTTCTTCAGAGAAGCTTGGAAAACAGCAAGCCGTGAGGCCCCAATTCAAATTTTATATCTTCTTTCAACCTTGGGGAGGCTTCTGTTCTTTTATGGCACCCACTAAATATTTATTGGATGAGTGATTATATTCTGCCCCGTTTACTCTAATGGCGAAACCACCAGGGTTAGGGAGGTGAGCAGCCTCCTTCTCCAGCCTGTGAGGCTTAGGGCTTCTCCTGGTTTCTTCTCTCATTCCCTGGATTTTTGAGCAGTTAGTTTATTTTCTGAAAGGCCAATAGAATTTTAGGCTTTTGTTTCTATATTCTATATTTTAGAATATTCTACAAATATAGAATGCTCTAGAAATATTCTATATTTTGTTTCTATATTTACAGGTTCCAGAATGGATTTTAATTATATTATTTGTTAGTGTTGATACTTAATAAAGCTAAGGAAAAAGGTTTGTTGGGGACTGTGGAAGCACCGGTTACTCTGAAATAGAGGATAACAGATTTAGATCTTTATGCCTTTTTATTCTCTCAAATATTATGGAAGACCCCAAAGAGATTTGTTTACATGAGATATTATAGGTACTTACCATAAATGTTTAAGATACTTATAAATTCATTCACAAACAAAAATAATTAACCCATGTGATTTTAGGTAACATTTTATTGGAAAAATTTACATTCCAAAATTAATTAGTGAAAGGAATAGTACTATCTTGAATTTTTTTGCAAATCTCTTTGGTGTCTGGCTTCTTGCATCTCATTTCTTATCTCAGATTCTCCATTTAATATTCAATCACATGTTGCTTTGGCTGAAGCATCTGAAGAAAATTTAACCCCAAATATATAGGTAGTTGGAAAACGAAGGAGTACTTCAGTATACTTTTCAGTTAATTGTGGATTTCTTTTTGATGTTAACAAATCTCAATGATATTTTTTAAAAGTTAGCTGCAATATGAAATTTGAAAACATATCAAAAAGTTTTGCAAACTGTGTGGGATGAAAATGCATTGTTCTATCTTAAACTTTGAAATGGACTTTTTACCCATGCATGATTTTGTAATATTACACATTTGGTTTTCCAAAGCTTATACGGTAAATGACACACGTTCAAAAAATTAACATACCTTAATATCGTCACTGATCTCTACAGAAAAGTGTTAAGTATTTGGAATCTATCAAGCTCATGGTGATGAGTTCAAGTTTTCCAAAATTCCAATTTTTACTGGAAAACTCAATTTTATTATTGGTCGCAAATTCTATCAGTTGCTTTCCTGGATATCCCGCGTTCTCTTCATTCATTTCAAAAAAGTCCGCCACATGTCTGAGTCTGAATTAATAGAGTTTAATAGCCATTCTTTCAAATAAAAAGTGTTGTTCCATGAAATAAGTGGCTAGTTCAGCTTGCAACTCAAATATCATACAGATGCTTTCCTTGACACGGTCACTGTGGTTTGACATGCTGTTGAATTGGCTTACTTCTCGTTTTGTCTTACAGAATGTAAAGAAGATATGTACTCAAGAGTCACTATTTAATAAAATCAGCATTTTACCTTATCGTTGAGAAACTCTTAAGTGATGGACAACATTCTCTTACTTATTTCTGTATTTGCTTTCTTGTTGTGTGTGGCAGTAGAGAATCAAATGACCGTCAGACAACTTGGTGCCACTTGATTTATGCCAGGGCCTGAGGTTTTACTCACCCTTGCTTTTGCACAATCTGTTCAGATGTCAAAGCGATAAAAATGTCACATAATATCTTCATATTTTTAAGAAAATCATCTTGACCTTGTGAATGCCCAGTGATCTGTAGATCATCCTTTAAGAAATACTGACATAAAAAAGTTGCTAACTCCTATATTTCTTCAAGAATTGACTCTTTCTCTATCGCTACTTCAATTTTCTGAAAGACTATGTTGTCAGTAAGACAAGCCAAGCTATGGGTTTATCAGATGCTCAGCTTTCAGCAGAATGAGACTTGTAGCAAATGTCTGGAGCTGGAATTTTTTGTTTTTCCTAAATCTTATTTCTCTGTTGGATGTGTCTGCATTGTGAAAGCGCCATCCATAACCTCAATTCTAAAACCACATCAGCTTTGCTTCTCTCTCCATTTATCCTCAGCCAAATTTTCTGTACACTATTTATGACTCCAGGCGGGCAAATTTCTCCTCAATTGTTCATCTTCTTGACATATAGTGTTTTTCCTCTGCATTTTAGATTAGATAGTTTTTGAGAAAAGGTACGTTTAGGTTGCTTTATCTTAATCACGTTTTTATGTTACCAACTTTTCAGTTAAGACAAATATGGCCTTATCTATCTACTGGGATCAAATTTTTATTTTTTCTTATTTTTATCTATATCATATGTTTTCAGGAGAATTGTGCAAATCGTCTCCTGGTGTGACAATGAGTTAATGACATGAAACATTTTTCTTTGTATCTTATTTCCATATTTGTAAATCACAGAGATAGAGTGAGGTAATCTCTGGGGCCCTTTCCACCTCCACGACATCATGTTTCTAGAAGTGGATTTCTTGTTCTTGCTCTTTACCAAATCAAGCATGAGGTGGATAAAAAGAGGATGAGGCTGATTAGGATGCTTTCTCCTCAGTTTTCTAGTTGTTGCTGGTTAACCTCTGCTCACTGGGCAGGTATGTGTTACCCTGAATGTATTAATGGAAGTCTTGCATTTAATTAGCATGAGTGATTTGCTTTATAAATATTATTAGCTTGAATGAATTGACTATTACTGCCCCTGGATAGCATAATGCAGATGGAAGGTTATAACTGTGTTTATTTTTTTAGGGCCTTTGCACTGATCTCTTTGGACACTAAGTGTGTGTGTGTGTGTGTGTGTGTGTGTGTGTGTGTGTGTGTGTTTAAATAACAACTATCTAAACAACTTATATAAAATTGTCAACCTAAAACATTTCCTATTTATAGAAAAAAAAATGCCTGTATAATGCACAACCCAAACTCAGCTCCAAAACAACCACATAGCTTGTTTCTCTTTGGGGTCTGCCAACCTGGCTAGGACATCATATTTCTTCGACTTACACCTGGAATCTTGATTTCTTCTGTTCCTCTTGATCCTTATTCTTCTCATGCCTGGCTACATAACCTTCCCTTGACCTTGTTTTATGTCATTAACCTCATTTTAGGTGAAAACTAAGGTGGTGTGTCAACTCACATGCTTCTCATTTGTACCAATCCACTACTTAGATGCTGCCCTAACTTGACCGACCTCAAGATGCTGAATAATAACTCTCCGATCTCAACTGCTTTCATCTGTCAGAAGTGATCTTGGCCATGTTATACTATTTTAGAAGCTCTGTGTTTCCTAGAATGGCCTGGGTCTTGGATAACCAGTTGCACTGATCTTTGCACCTTGCAAAATCTTTAGCTTTTAATTGCTGTTGCTTTGAGTGATGGGCTGAGCTTATGGTGGTCATGGCATAACTGGAGAAAAGTGGGTTTGATAGATATGCTATCCTTAACAAAAATCTATATCCACAAGATGGTACAAAACATATAATTTGAAATCAAATGAGCCTGGGTCAGTCATCAGTTCTATCACTGACTAGCTGGGTGACTTAAAGCAGTTGATTTAATCTCTCTGCCCTTCTGATAAAAAAATAAATAATAGTCACTTGCAGTTTGAGGATCATGATTACATAAGAAATATGGTGCATTGCTCTCAGAAAGTTCCAACTATCAATAATTATTATTATACTTAACATCAATTAGTGCTTTAACTTTAAAACTTGAAGTAATTTATCTGTATAACAATCATATGCTAATGATCAAATGGCATAACTTATTAGTCTATGTGTTAATTCATATACATACTTCTTATTCCCCAGAAAGCATGAACTACTCAATGTTATATAGATTTATTTAACACTAGAAGAAACAGAAGCAATCTTGGATACTCCCTTGGAATTCCATCATCTCTCTGGGTTTCTTTATCCACAGGATGGATAAAGGAATAACTTCACCCAGTGGACACCTGAGAACGCAATGCTCAGGGGCCATCCCGATGCTGCCCACCATCTGTAATATGAAACTACTGCTTTGGAGCCTGATTCTTAGAACCTGGTCAGTGGCTGGAGTAGAATGGATGTCCGTGGCCTCAAGTCAAATACAGTTAGTCTCACTTCCCTGCCGCTGAATTATCTTTTCTGAAATCATGCCACTTATTGCCAACTACAGCTAGACTCTGAGTCCCAGGTGATTGATCTGGACCCAAAAGGTTGAGGGCATTATCAGCTATTGCAATCAGCCCAGAGGAAAAGAGATTTCAGTGTAATTTCACCCGAACCTTTGTCTTTGTGAACATTAGAGGATGGTTTCTAATAAAATGGTCAGATTTGTGATCCCATTTGTTATAACTGGAGCCCTCCTTACAGATGTGATGCCTGCCTTCCAGCAGCTGAACGGGCGTCTGTTGGATTAACTCCAGTCTCGTGATTGATTTGCTCTCTGTTTACTCAGCCTACGAGGCGGATGCAACGGTAGGAATTATAAAGTGTGTTTCTTGGCTGATGGCAGATTCATTTCCTTTCTGAGAACAGGCTACTGTCGAGATTTAGGGCAATAGCTCATCACTGAAGAAACTTGCGCTTTTATCTCAACTTTTAGGGAATTCATTATCATTTCAGAGCACCAATAGTTAATTATCCACTTGTGAATTTTTCACTTTTAAGGCTTATCTTATTCTGCAGTCAAGTCAAAAAGTACTAATTAACTTTACATTAATAACCAAATAATCTATCATTACGGAGGCAGATTGAGTTGTAGAAAAAAATAACCTCTTCATACATCCTCAAATGAAACAGAATTGGCTTCTTCATAAGAGTTTTCACTATTCCTTGCCATTAAAAGATTTTGATGGCGGGCATAGTGGCGCACGCTTGTCATCCCCGCACTTGGGAGGCGGAGACAGGAGGATCGTGCTGGTTCGAAGCCAGCTGCACTGGCTTAAGAAACCCTGTTTCTAAATAAAAATATAAAACAGGTCTGGGAGTGTAGCCTGGAGGTAGAAGGGTTTCCAGGAACCCCAGTACAGCAAAAAAAAAAAAAAAATTGATGAAAGTGGAGTGAAGCTAGTTATTTTTCAAGAATTCAAAGAAATGTAGTTTTATTGACCCTGTTTGATATTGTGTAAGTCCAAGTGAGCTCTGGGTAAATGAAACAAGGAGACCCAAGATCACTTGTTCAACATTAGACACAAAGTAAATATGGAACTTCTAACTCCCATTCCATTTACAAAGCCATTTTCTTTGCTATTATCTTTAATATGCTTCTTAGTAAACAACATAGCTTAATAATTCAGACTTGCTCAAAATGATTGGTTTAGTGTTAACGTTATAAACTTATTTAAATCATTGGGGAGTTCATTATTAATCTCTTAATTGGGATTGATTCATTGCCACGAATGAGCACAGCATGGACCAGGTGATTTGCAAATGGGCTGACAGCCAGCTGTCTGCTGAGCACTGTGTGCAGTGCGACTGGAAGTCGCCATTGTCAATCTCCAGGAAGTTTTCAAGTCATGACGAAAGCAATATCAGCTCCAAAGCAAATTACACTTGAAGTCAAATTAAGTAAAAAGATAATATAGTAGGACCAGCAAAGAAAACACTTGAGAAATGTGACTAGAGGTCATGGGAAGACAGGATTTAAGTAAGAAGATAAGAAAAGACTCAGAAGGTTCGAGGGTTTCTTTAGATGAAAGGGGGAGAATGAGAAGATTATTGAGATAATCTGGACAAGAGATGATCAATCCTGGTAGCAGCACACAAGCCAGAGGTATGGTAGGAAATATAGAGTGTGTATCTTGGCTATGTACAGGGGAAGAGAGATGTCTTTCTCTTCCTCCCTCCCTCCCTCCCTTTCTTTCTTTCTTTCATTCATTTTTTCTTTCTTTTTTCCTTCATTCTTTCTTCTTGTTATTGTGGTGGTAGTTGTGGTACTGGGGATTGAACTCAGGGGCATTTACCTCTGAGCTACACCCCCAGCCTATTTACTATTTATTTATTTATTTATTTATTTATTTATATTTTTTGTTTTCTTTTGTCTTGAAACGGAATCTCAGTAGGTTACTGAGAATCTCCCTACATTGCTGAGACTGTCTTCCAACTTGTGATCCTCTTGCCTCAGACTCCCTGGTCCTGGGATTTCAGGCATGCATCACCATGTCTGGTGGGAGTTTCCACGTCCTGCTCTGAAGACAGAGGAGAGGGACGTGCCATTCATAAGGTAGAGAGCAGTGGGGAAGGAGCAGAGGCAGGGAGAAGTTGTGGTCTTGAGAATAGCGTTTAATCAGACTTGTACAGAGAGGATTTCTTTAGGATTTCTATGTGTTCAGCAAATGATCATTTCTTCAACGAGTCTATGAATTAAAAAAGAGATTTAACCCAGGAGTACAGATTTGGAAGTCATCAGAATCTTAGTGGAAATTGATGTGATAACATTCTTAGGAGCAGGGGTAGAACTTGCATAATTTCAGACACCTTAAGTGCTTAGTCAACATGTGTTGGATACATAGGCAAATGAGCAAATTAAACTCAGTGCATTCCATCTTATGAATGAGCAGGGGATGAAGACTAAAGTTGGAATGCAAGATGCAAATCAGGCATAGTCAAAATTACCCTCAAAAATTTTTTTCAGACAAAGAAGAAACGTTAGTAAAGCGAAGGGGGGGCGTAACTGAGAGAGAGAGGAGGGGGGATGAAGACTTGAAGAGGGAAGCACCTCAGTGGACATGACGTCCATGCACAAACCTAGTAAAGCCAATCACTGTGCTGAGAACAGGAAAGTGGGAAGGAAGAGAGAGTGGGTTGGGAACTGGGGGAGGGCTCATGGAGTGCTGTGTGCACGTATTCCTCCATCACTGTGAACTCCATAAAAATGTAAGATTACACTGCACCAATAATAAAATAAAAATAAATGCTGTCCAGCAGGGAAAAATTCTTTAAAATGCTCTGTGCAAGAGGCCTTTGCAGCTCCAGCTTGCTAAAGATCCCCCATGGAGGGAGCTACTGTTTGGTTTATTTGTTTTCTTCATTGAAGGGGTGTGGAGGACGTTCTTAGCCATGCTGTACTTGGGCACTAATAACATACCTGGCAGACGGATCTTGCAAAAGCAAGAAGCGAGATGCATGCCTGTCCTGAATACGACTGTCCAGACTCACTTTGGAGTGAGATGAGAAGATTAATGGAACTAAGAGAGAGGGTCATTACCAAACGAGCAGGCATAGCCTGTAAAAATCAATGATTGTATAGTAGATGCCATCAGCATATGATAATTTCATTAGATGATTGATCTGATTAGAAATAATCAGGTCAAAAGCAATTTGGTCAAAAGTAATTACACCGAGAACCAATTAGATAGAATAAGAAATTGTTGGTGTGATAGATTGATACAACTCCCTCTTTTTATGTATTTGGTACACTTTTTTTCCCCTGCAACTTATTATGCATTTTAAAACATTTTCAAGTGAGATTAGCTCAGGAGAAATGTTTTGGAAATTATGACATGAAAGTAAATGGCAGAAAGTGATGTTTCCTGCCAGATGATATTCAAAGGTAAAGAATGAGGAGATAGCGAAAAAATGACTTGGTAAAGAGGCAAATTAAGGGGTGGAGCCAAAGGATACGCTGAGGATGAAAAGAAATCTACAGTCTAGGGGAAAGGATGTAGAAAAGTAAGGTGAAAGCAGACACCGGATGCTATGTACATATGTGTTTATATCACACTAAACCTCAAAATGATGTATGGATACAATGCACCAGTAAAAGTTTACTTTAAAAAGATGCACACGTGTGTAGTGGATTTGTACATTCTTTTTATTGTGGTACTGGAGACAGAACCCAGGGGCATTCTACCTCCAAGCGTCACCCCCAGCCCTAATTTTTATTCTTTATTTTGAAACAGGGTCTCACTGAGTTGCATAGCATCTCACTAAGTAGTAGCTGAGGCTGCCCTCAAACCGCCATCCTCCTGTCTCAGCCTCCCCAATGCTGGGATCACAAGCGTGCACCACCATGCCCGGTGATTTGTAGATTTTTTTATTTAGCAATTAAAAAAAATCATCCATATTTTTCAATTCTCCCAAGTATCCAATAAGAGATCAGACAGGTATTATTAACCCAATGTTACAGATAAGAAAAAGGAAATCTATAGAATAAGAAACTTACACAAAACTTCACATTTTTAAGTGCCAATTTTGAACTTGTATTCTTTGCTATTCTTCATATTGTATTGTGCCAGATCTTCAAAGTGGGGGTTGGGGGAAGCCAGGTGTGGTGGCACACATCTGTGATCCCAGTATTTGGGAGACTGACACAGGAGGATCGCAGGTTTGAAACCAGCCTTGGCAGCTTAGGGAGGTGCTGTTCCAAAATAAATAAAAATATAATACGATGGGAGGGTGTAGAACCACTGAAGCAGAATGCTCCCATGGGCTCAATCCCCAGTAACACACACACACACACACACACACACACACACACACACACACACACCTTCTAAACTAGAAGTCTTGACATTCACATTTATGTGCTGGATATCTCTAAATAACACTACTTTTGAGGACCTTCTTATTTTGTCAGATACAGATACAGAATTATTTGTATTTTGCAGAAACTCTTCAGAGTGAAAAACACATTTCACACGGTAAGAAACAATAGAATCTGAAACAAATGATTACAGAACCAAAGTTACCCTTCCTGGGTGGAATGGACTCTGATATTTTCTGGTTCGGCTTGTTTTCTAAACATTGGTTACAGGCCATTAAATGAATTCCACGACTCACTATTTCACTGGAATTTTGGCTTAGATAGAAGAGCTCTTTTCCAGTTCTCTCCTTCTGAGGTCTTCCACGTCAGACTAAATCCAGGAAGTGAGAAGAATCAGGTTAGCAAACTCGAGAAATTGTTGGTCCATCTTAGTCACTGTGGTTCATTTGAAAAGTCAGACGTGCTCTTGTGAGGAAGAAAAATTGCTGCAGGTGAGAAGCTGCTGCACCGGTGTGGGAAGGCTCCCGCCAGGCTCCCACCCAAGTCCGGAGGTCGAGTTCTATCAAAACTGGAAGTTTGCAATAAGACATTTAATAATAATGGCAAGACTTTACAGACAGACATTAGTACATCATTTTTAAAGTGTTTAAACATTATCTTAAAGTGTTTTTTGTTTAGGGAGGTATTGTTAAACCCTTTGCACAGATTATAAGACCAAGGTGTTGAAAGGTTAGGTGACCCATAGATCACAAGGCTTGGGATAAATACTCATAAAATCTTATGGAATTATACTGCACGAATAGAATGTCACAGAACAAATCAGTAATGATAGGAACTGGTCTTTCTGACTCCCACTTAAGTTCTTGCATCTGGGCAGCACTGAGTGACACCAGAAAATCAACTATGAACATTCCTTACAAGCCAGGTGCGAGAGCGCATTCCTATAGTCCCGGTACTTGAGAAGCTGAGACAGGAGGATTGCAGATCAAGGGCAGCCTCAGAAACACAGTGCAACTCCCAGCGACTTAGGGAGATCCTGTTTTCAGATGAAAATTTAAAAGGGCTGGGGGGATGGCTTGGAGGTAGAAGCCTCCTGGGTTCAATCGCCAGTCCCACCAACACACACACACACACACACACACACACACACACACACACACACACTCCCTTTACATAAGTTCTTTTTCTAAGAAGAAATCTGAAGACAGAAAAGGAACTAAATGTTTGATATGTATACATATATATATATATATATATATATATATATATATATATGCAACCTCACACATGGATCAGCTTTACAAATTTAATTTTTATTTTAAACTTACATTTGGCTTTTAACTCCTTAAAATGAAAAAAAGCCGAACATCGATTCCACTTTTTATAAATGAGATACTGCTTAAAGAGGGGAATTTAAAGTCATCCTACCCATTCCCAATATTTCATGATTTAAATAAACCATGTCTAAAATTCTAATGATTCTTTTGCAATCACTCAAATCTGTTGTGCTTTTGGAAGACAGTTCTTTGGAACATTTATTCGTTTGCTAAATTATTTAACTAATACTTGTGTGCTCTTGAGGTCAGGAACTTAGCAGTCTTCTGAGAATACAGAGGTGAATAAAATGTCTTTCTTGCTGCCCTCTGTGGAGTTCATTGCTTTAAGCAAAATCTCATTTATAAAAATATGAAAAATGGAACTGATGTTTGGCTTTTCCATTTTAAGGAGTTAAAAGATGCCAAACATAAGTTTAAAATAAAAATTAAAGCCGGACATGGTGGCACACACTTGTAAACCCAGCATTCGGGAGGCTGAGACTGGAGGATCGCGGTTCTCGGACAGCCTCAGCTACTTAGTGAGGCCCTCCGCAACTCAATGAGACCCTGTTTCAGAATAAAGAGTAAAAAATCAGGCAGAGGGTGTAGCTTGGAGGTTGAATGCCTCTGGGTTCCATCCCCAGACCCGCAAAATAAATAAATAAATAAATAAATAAATAAATAAATAAATAAATAAATAGCTGATTTATATGTGTGAGGTTGTAGGTGTGTGTATTTATATTCATGTATACATGTTAAACATTTAATTACTTTCTTTTTTTTATCTATGAGCAGACCATATTGAGAGCTCAGAGAAGAGGGAGGGAATAAATTCTAAGGATATATCTATATTATTTCCTCTTGGCTATCTTTCCACAGGAATAGGGGGTGAAGGGAAACCATACATTCTTCCTTCTGAAAACTTTAAGAGGAATGAACTCCATAGCTGTAAAGAGAGTATTTAAATATTTGGGAACCAAATCATTCCATAAAATCAATTAATAAACTAGTAAAATGCAAATATACTAATGAAAACAACAACAACTAGTATAGTAAAGACTTGGTGATGGAGTCTTTGAGACTGACCCCTCCTGCCAGCAAAACTTAGGCACATCTCCAGCTACAGGAACAATCATAGTTCTCTTCATTTGCAGTTGAAGTCCCTCTAAGGTGTTTTCTTTTATTACAGGAGGAGCAATTTTTCCAGGGATCTGTTCTGTGTGTGTTTACACTGTCGTCTCTCGTTTCCGTTTTCCAGGTGGGCAGGGCAGGGCAGGTCACTCCTGCTGCCTGGCTACATCTAGGAACCTGCACATCAGTGGTGACAAATTCACTTCCCCATCACTGGAGTAATTTAAAATTGAAGCAGGTATGAAGCTGGGAAGAAACATGGCAGCAAATAACTCTGAGCTATCCGAAAGGAGCTGACCTAGTTAGTGTAGAGTTTCTGGGCTTTGAAAATCCTATTTCAAATAGTCACACCTCCCTAGGAAGGAAGTCTACAGAAATATACATCCCTGATCCTTGGTGCCAGCCCTGCAGAAGGGCCAAGCAGCAGACACTAGGTCTGATTGCATTATTTTCCAGCCATCTCTAACTTGGTTCTTAGTTCCAGTAAACAGCAAAAAAGAACCCACCTCTAAGAGTCATGCCACAAGTAGGGTCTCGTATTCCTTCATGGTAGGTTAAGTGCACACAGCTTACCTGATCTGCAGCTACCAGTGGTGGGTTATGTTAGAGTTTCCCAATTGTGGTGTCCTGAATGGGATGTTGGCTTTTGCATTTTTGCATAAGGTCTTGCAAACTATTTTGCACAAACATATACAAAACCAAGTGGCCCAAGTAAGAGCTCTAGGGACAACTTGGAAGTGGTATTCGACCCACAAAGTTATCTCTGGGAATGGCAGTGGAGGAGACAGGCAGAGGTCAAGGAAGCTACACTTCTGAGCACACACCAGATGCCTCAGAGGACCAAAGCGACCAGAGGACCCTGAGGAACCACAGGGCACATGGGAGATGAGGCTTCTTGCAGTTTTTCAGATGGAGGGATGAAGAAAAGAAGTTTTCTTTTCTGTTATTATTAGTATTTTTATGTATCTGTGTATTTGTGTTACTGAGGATTGAACTCAGGGGATTTCTACCTCCAGACTATACCCCCAGACCTATATTATTTTTTATTTGAAGACAGGTTCTCGCTAAGTTGCTAAGAGCCTCATTATGTTGCTGACATTGGCTTTGAACCTACGATCCTCCTGCCCCAGCCTCCCACGTACTGAGATTACAAATATATGCCACCATGCCTGGTTGACTACTGTGAACTCATTGGCATCCGCTGGCAGTAGTCACCTGAGGAGAAACAGGCTTTAGTTCAAAAGAGGAAAAGAAACTGCCTTGAGAGAGAAAATCCACATCATTCAAAAATAAAAGAATCTTTGAACAACATTTACTCTCTCAGATATTCAAGGGGGCAGTTTGAGAGAGGACTTATGCCAGACACAGTCATAGATGTGTGTGTGTGTGTGTGTGTGTGTGTGTGTGTGTGTGTGTGTGTGTTAAAACTTCATTTATATTCCTTTGAAAAAGAAGAGGGGAAAAATTTAGGTGTTCACCCCAACACATAACTGTATTTGATCTCACACAAACACACATAGAAACACAGACGAAGGATCACACACTCTTTCAGCAAAGGAGCACAGGCTGAGGCTGCCCGATAGAACCAGCACATCCGAGATGTCTTTGTCAACCCTCTTACTGCTGTCATCCAAAACGACTGAGCCCGCAACTTAGAGGAAGGAATTTGCCCTCAGTGCTTTGGAGATTTGGGGGATTCGGTTCATGCGAGGCTGACTTCTGCAAAGCTCAAGGGATAGCAGCAAAAAGCAGAAAGAGGGGGCACACAGAGCTCTGCTCTCACCTCATGGAGGCCAGAAGCAGAGAGAGAGGAGCAGGGAGGAGAGGACCTTATATAATCCTCAAGGCTGCACCGGGGGGAGGGGGGACCTCCTTAGCAACCAAGCCCCTCTTCCAACATCACTACCTTGTTTCCATGAGGACTAAGGAGGCATTATAAATCCAAACAGTTATAGTACGGCACAAAGCTGGCTGTCCAGGGGCATTTGCTACAGAAGTGGACACACTCAGATAGATCTGGAAGATTCTGGAACTGAGGGGGAAAGCTATTGCTTAGGATGTAAGGAAGAGTACGAAAAAACATGATGGAGGGGAAAAATAAACCAACAAGTGAAAAAGAAATCCTCTTTTCATCAAAACTAGAATGAGATGAAGGGGATATGGAAGAAAGAAAACATGAGTAATTATCATAGGATTATGGAGGTGATTAATACTAATGGGCAAAGCTTATTAAATGTCCTCCAAAAATAATTCTAAAAGCATTTTTACATGTATTAATTTAATATTTGCAAGCATCTATGATGTAAGAAATATTATCCCTCCCTTACAGAATAAAGTAATATACAATCAGGGTCAAGTAATTTGACCCTGATTATTCAATAAGATCAAAATCCTCTGTGATTTTTCTAGCCTTACCCCTGGAGAACAACAAAGACTGTGTCTGAGGTCCGAGGAGGTGGACAGGCCACACCAGATGATGCCTAGCAAGTGGGTGGAAGGCTCAGCATGGAGTTGCAACCCGGGTACCGTGGCGCACGCCTGTTATACTAGTACTTGGGAGGCTGAGATAGGAGGATCACAGGCTCAGAGCCAGCCTCAGCAACTTAATGAGAGTCTCAACAACTCAGAGACCCTGTTTTAAAACAAACAAACAAGCCAGGTGTGGTGGCGCACGCTTGTAATCCCCGCGCTTGGGAGACGGAGACAGGAGGATCACACAGGTTTGAACACAGCCTCACTGGCTTAAGAGACCCTGTTTTCAAATAAAAATATAAAATAGGTCTGGGAGTACAGCCCGGAGGTAGAAGGGTTTCCAGGAACCCCAGTACCACCACAAACAAACAAACAATCAAGCAAAAGACTTGGGGTGATGTAGCACTCAGAGGTAGAATGCCCCTAGATTCAATTATCAGTACCACTAAAAGGGGAGGGAATTGCAGGTGGGGTCTCTGTTCTGCATGGTCCCCATCCTAGTCAGGTATCCTCTTTCCTAGATCTTGTTGCCTGGATCTTCTCAGATGTTTCTGCCAAGTCTCCTTTTAAGGAGGAGCTGGAGCTAGAGTGTGGCTGGAAATACCTTCCCAGTCTCAGCCAGAGTGCAGTATTTTTCTACCCCTCCCTGCTGCCCATGGGGTCCATTACATTGCTGACACCTTCTGTTGGGGTTCCCTCAACCACAAGACAAGCCCAGGTCAGCCCTGCTGCCCCCTGACGGCATGCTGATTCTTAGGAGAGAGGAATGGAATGGGAAGCTGGCACCTCCCGGGCCTCACCCCCTCCCACGCTGTCTCACCTCTTAATTTTGGGCTCAGTTTAATCACCGCCTCTGACACTTGGTAACTTATTTCCCTCTGCAGCTCAGTGAGCTCCTGACAAGGGCCTGTTTCGTTTTGCTCCCTTGTTCTCCACGTTGAATGACTGTCACACTAGATGACACCATTGTGGTCTGAGGGCCAGAGGGAGGATGCTGGCGAGCTGGCAGCCCCAGGCCGGCTGGGATGCTGGCGCTCCTCTGAAGGTGTCCGGGAAGTCAAGGAGGAAATCAGGGTAGAAAATCCCAGAATAGATGCGTTGCCAACGCTCGGCATCTGTGCACCTAGAAAATAATTTGTCTGTGAGATGCTTGTCGTTGACAGGTGACACTGATTTCCTCCGGCCTCTGTGCATATGTGTGACAAAATTTAATAACATCATCTTTGGAGCCTGCGTGCCTTTTGCTTCTCAGGAGCATTCAGGGGGGCTGCTGGCTACCAGCCTTTGAACTAGGGGCTTAGCCTATGAACACGACAAAATATTTTAGTGGAGCTCAATATTCTTTTCTGATGTTTTGTATTAATGAAAGGAAATTAAATCATGCTGAATTTCTCTAAGGGTCAACATGCCCTTCCTTCCCTCTCTCTTTTCTTTTTTCTTTTCTGTTGTTTTTTCTCCTTCCTTCCTTCCTTCCTTCCTTCCTCTCCCTTTCTTTCTTTCTTTCTTTCTTTCTTTCTTTCTTTCTTTCTTTCTTTCTTTCTTTCTTTCTTTTCTTCTTTCTTTTATACTAGAGATTAAACTCAGGGACATTCTATTTCTGAGCACCCCAAGCTCTGCTTTTAATTTTTTTTTTAATTTTGAAACAAGGTCTCACCACATTTCAGAGGCTAGCCTACAACCTCTGTTCCTCCCATCTCAGCCTCCCAACTATTGGGATTACAGGCATGCATCACCATGCCCAGCTTCAATATATTTTTAAAGATAAGATCTTTGGCAATGATCCTAGTTCCTATAAAATCTAAGCTCCCAACAGAAGAATGCAGATAGGGGGTTAATGTGCTAGTCTGAAAAGAGGAAATAAATCACATCTACCATTTGCTGAATAATTCTCTGCAGTAGACCTTACTCCTTGTGCTGGGGGCCTTCATATCTCCTGCATTGTGTAACCATTGATTTGAAAAGGGAGATACTATCAACATAATTTGTACACGAGGTGAATAGTGACCCCAAAGGGTAAGTAATAATTTACTCAATGTCCCACAGTTGTAAAGACAGATGGCAGTTAAAGCTCTGCAGTCTGGCTACAAGGTTCACCATCTTTCCATACATGCACCATGCTCATCCCACCAGGGAGAGGACTCACCCCAAGAGGAATGGAGAATTTATTTGTGAGTGGCAGCTCATTATTTAACACTTAACATAAAAGCAGTGTTCTGTCTTTCTCAAGCCCTAAAGTGTTCAAGAGTTCAAAGTGGTCCAGAGTTCAAACCACTGATCATCCTGGGAAAAAAGAAACTTTGTCAGAAACTTTAATAATTAAATTAATGATGATCCACATTCAAATAAAACCCAAGGAAATTAGTTCCTTGGGTTTTATTTGCTCCTCTTGACATTTTTCTTCAAAATATATTATGACTGGAAAAGATCATTCCTACTGAGCGACACCACCAACCCTATTCTTTTTATTCTTTATCTTGAAACAGGGTCTCACTGAGCTGTAAAGGGCCTCGCTAAGTAGTTGAGGCTGGCCATGAATTGTGATCCTCCTGCCTCAGCCTCCCAAATGTTGAGATTGCAACCGTGTGCCACCATGCCCGGCTAAGAGCTTTAAATTTATTCATATCCTAGGAATTTAACCTTGCGAAATAATGTAAAAAAGTTTAATGCAAAATATTTCACCAAAGAATTATTTGTAATTATAACGATGACAAAAAGTTACTATAAACATGTAACAATGGATTGGTACACTCCTGTGATAGAATGTAGACAAATGGCTAAAAGACTTCATTAGAATATAGAAAATATTTATAACATTATGGAAAAACCACACGTCTGTGTTTATAAGATGAGCATAAAATATAAAATAACATGCACGACAGTCTAAAAGAGAAATCACTAGAATGTGAACAGGTGTCCCTTCAGGATAGAGAGATCCCAGGTACATTTTTCTTTTACATATATGAGCATGTTCTCTTTTTGTTTTATCGAGCATATGTTGCATGTAAGAATAGAAAATAACTACAGTTTCAATTTACAACCACAAGCTGGCCATATACACCAGTCCTCCTCAAATTAGAACGCACACATGCTCACCTGGGAACTTGTTGGAGACACCCATTCTGGAAAGTTTGCGCAGCCTGATAGTCTGCATTTCAAACAAGCTGCAGGTTATCCACTGACGCTGGCTTGGGGGCCACATTTTTTATTTGGGTTTCACGTACAATGAATAAAAAGGTCATCGCTGTAGAGCGCTGGATATTAGGAGGCTTCCGTTATACATTCTTCTTGTGAGAACTGGAGTCTGGGAATTTGGTCGAATGGCTACCCTAGGTCTCCTGTGCCAATGGCAGCCTGCCCCCTTCAGTTACACTCTACTCTGCTCTGATTTTAAAATCTAGAGTCCAGTTTAGAAGACTTTCTTCTCCTGTGTAACCTTCCTTTGCCCCTGTTTTGAAATTAAATTCCATTTGTTCTGCTCGTGTTGGCACAAAAATTGTCTCAAGTTAGTTTAATAAAACCATCACTAAAACAATTTTCTTGAGTAGTGTAATTATAGAGCTAGTAATTAGACTCCTCACTAAATGAATAGTGTAGTTAGATTACATTTAGACAAGCACCACACACCCCATTCCGTTTTAATCACCCCTTAAATGCAATCCTGTTTGTTTGCATGAAGAAGCATTTTAGATGGTAATAGCAAGACCATTGCATGCATGCTTGCAAGATTTTGCTACCTATAAAATTTGGGCAGTTTGGCAGCCCGTGTATCACCTGTGGTGGTGGAGGGTAGGCAGAGGGAGCATCCTCTGGAAGCGATGTGAGAGCTCCCCACAGTGTGATTTGTGTCTCTCCTAAGGCGTCTGCCTCATATCATGGCCCTGCCGTAAAGATGCCCACTGGAAGCTCTGCTTCACCTTTTTCCATCCTCTTCTCTGCAGATTCTCTTTCAATTCAGTAGCTTCAGCATCAGCCTTTAGCTCTTAGTTTTGGGTTTTGGATTTCATTTATTCTCCTATCTATTTTCTCCATGTCCTCCTAGTTATCTGTGGCTTTTCTAAAGCACAAACCCTGTAGATTTGCAGGAGCGGTTGTCCCCAGAGCTCCCCACTCTAGCTCTCGTTTGAAGCTGCATATGGCGCGAGCCCACTGTGCAGCAGGGGGACATTCATATCACACACAGCTGTATGTCTGTCATAGTACCACCAGATTTCCCATGGAAGATAGTGTCGCTTTGACCTGCCCCACACTTTCCTAAGGACAGAGCACTCAACAGTCAGTCTTTGGGTGTTTAATACTGTGTTACTGGCTTTAGATACTTTATACTGCTTAATTTGTCCAATAATCTATACTTCACAGATAAAAGACAGAAGCTCAGCTAGGTTAAGTAGTTTGCCTGAGTTCAACCAGCTAAGCAATGGCAGAACAGAGGCTAGAGCCCACGTGAGCCTAACTCTCAGGGTTCAAATCCCTGACCACCGCATTCAACAGATAGAGCAGAGCGCATTCCCAGGATGACTGAGCCTATCCCCAAATTATAAAGCAACGGGGGCATGGTTCTCCTTCCAAATGTCTCGCTCCAAGTCAGCAAAGGTTCTCTGATAAGACATATGATAGGGAGTCGAATATCTTCTATAATACTTGAACAACTCATATTTTAGATGGGAAATCCTCATGCCTCTGGAAAGCTGCACAGCCTAGTTGTATAGCCTATGACTGGGGCATAAAGCTGGAGAATATCAGAGGTGACATTTTCTAGTCTTGTGCAGAGGTGACATTTTCTAGTCTTGTGCAGAGGTGACATTTTCTAGTCTTGTGCAGAGGTGACATTTTCTAGTCTTGTGCAGAGGTGACATTTTCTAGTCTTGTGCAGGTTAGTGGGGAACGTTTTTCTGATGCTAAGAGCATTCCTATGTCTTCCAGGTGCTTCAGTTAGGGATCATCATTTCCTTATCTATAAAATGGCAGTAGTTGTGTGTACACCTCTAACATTTGGGGGATATCTACGCGTGGGTATACCTCTGTGTGTGCACTAAATGTGGGAAGTGGTGTAGAAGCATTTTGTAAAATGGGAAGCCCTATTACACATTCATCTTATCACTGTAACTTAGACAGATCCAGAAAATGCATTGCTTAATAAACGGAGTTCATGTCTAGAGTAGTGTTGATGTCTTATGTCACACCAAGGAAAAAGAGTATTATATTGGATATATAAATAGTACCTATGTTTGATATTTAGCTTATTTAAATATCATAGCCAGACAAGTAGGATGCTTCCATAGATGTTGTAAACCTCCTTTGACTGTTTTTTTTTTAATCCTGGTTTCAATTTACATGATTTTACATTTCTCCTTGGTAATAGAATTGCTCTGTTCTCGGCTGATTGATTCTAGGAATTTGTTGAATGCAACCAAACTATGACCTATTTGCATTTTTAAGGCTTAAAATGTTCTTTCAGCTTTTAAAATGAGTTTATTTTGAAGAGATGTCTGACTTCTTGAACTAATGGCAAATTAAGTTAATAATATTCATACCTGCTGTGGGCAATGATGATGATATATCAAAGGAAAAATAAATCAAAGGCTAACTTCCACACTCTCTAATTGGTCACATTTTCCATTCATTTTGGTAGGATATCTTCTGTTTGGGATTATAATGTGGAGACACAGAACAAACGATTCTCTCTTTTAAGTTCTTCTCCTTCCAGCCTTTCTCTCTCAGAACCTTGTGCTCCCTTCTACCCAGCCACAGAGCCATCAAAATAGACTCACAGCTGTCATTATCCAACATATACTCACAAACATTACTATTTCATCTTCCTTGGGAAAAATGTTTAATTTGTTTCAAAATATGTTTGTTGATGACTTGTTAACACCAATCCTCCTCTTGAAATAAAATTGAAAAAATCTGGCATAAGAATGAGGCCCAAGGCTGGAATTTGGTCCTGTGGTTTACCCTTTTTTGTGACTGGATTCTAGTGCTTTCTAGTTAGAAATAAAATCTCTTTACCCAGGAAGCCCTCACTTAATGCTATCAATTATTGCCAATAAAGTAAAGCTAATTCAAGAGAATTTAAAAAATGATATAATCTCTAATGCTACCACTAAACTTGGATGGATTTGATTTAGTACATATTTTCTTTTTTTTTTTTTTTTTTGCGGGTCTGGGTCTGGAACCCAGGGGCATTCGACCTCCGAGCTACACCCCCTGCCCTATTTTTTTATTCTTTATTTTGAAACCGGGTCTCACTGAGTAGCAGAGGACCTCACTAAGTAGCTGAGGCTGTCCACAAACGGCGATCCTCCAGGTCTCAGCCTCCGGAAAGCTGGGATTACAAGCGTGCGCCACCACGCCCAGCAGTACATATTTTCTACTAACCATAAATTCAAGTTCAGATGTGGCTGGGCCAATGAAGGATTGTTGTATGTGTTAACAAATATTTCTATTAACAGACGCATATCTCAAATACGTATTTCTCTTGAGGCAAATTTAGAATCTCTTGCATCATTTCTATTAGAAGTTTGCCTTGAAAGAGAATTCTATTCAGCAATAAAAAAAGAACAAAAGTATATAATTTGCAAGAAAATGGGTGGGCCTGGAGAACACGATGTTAGGTGAGATTAGCCAGTCATAGAAAGTGAAGGGTCATATGTTTTCTTTCATATGTGGAAGCTGGGGAGTAATTGGAATACCAGAGGGACTTCAGGTAAGAAGGAGAAATCCTAGTGGAGCAGTGGAGGGGTCTAGAGGAGGGTGCATGTTTGTGGGGCGAATTAATGAGGAAATGCTTCCATTGGAGTTAGGTGCAAGCCGGGCGTGGTGGCGCACGCTTGTAATCCTAGCATTTGGGAGGCTGAGACCAGAGGATCGCGGTTCGCGGACAGCCTCAGCTACTTAGTGAGGCTCTTTGCAACTCAGTGAGACCTGGTTTCAAAATAAAGAAAAATAGGGCAGGGGGTACAGCTCAGAGGTCGAATGTCCCTGGGTTCCATCCCCAGACCCTCAAAAAACAACAAACAACTCAAGGAGTTAGGTGCATATGTGAAATTACCAAAGCCAATCTCAATATCGTGTATGGGGAACGGGAAGGAGTGGAGAGGGAGCCAGAAAAAAGCTCAGCAAGTGCTGTCTGTGTGCATGTATGTCCCTATTATGATGAGAGACTGCAATGCATCCATAAAAGTATGCAAAAAACGAGAGATTTCTGATTTTACAAATTATCCTATCGCTAATCCAGTGCTCTAAAAGTTTCTTAGAATCTACAATGAGTGATAGTAGCTTTCTAGCTGTTATTTACACCATATATCACAGGAGGACTTACTTAGCTGATGATTTCATAGGACTGCAACACTGATGGATGGCAGAGTGTGTAAAGTAACTCAGTGCCAGGAAAAGCAGCTCACTTAGAGAAAAAGAATCTGCAAGTCTAAGTATATTCAGAGTAGCTCGGAAGACCACTAAATGTAGAAAAACTTGTAGTCAGTCAACATTAGGGGTAAGAATGCTTAGCAGAAATATTTCTGGCAAGTATAGAACCAACTAATGATCAGAGGAGATCATAATTAGCTTAAATAACATATCATCAAAACGGGTATTCAACAATCTTTGGGGTACATGCCTGATAATCTCAGATACTTGGGAGGCTAAGGCAAGAGAATTTAAGTTTGAGGCCAGCCTGAAAAACTTAGTGAGATCCTATCTATCTCGATTACAATTTTTTTTAATGTACTGAGTATAGCTCAGTGGTAGAGCACTTGCCTAGTATGTGAGAAGTGCTAGGTTCAATCCCAGCACAAAAAAGTGGGTATTCTCCAGAGTAATAATTCATACACAATGAAATTTTACTCAGCCATCAAAAAAACTCAATTACATCATTTTCAGGGAAATGGATGGAACTGGAGGACATTATGCTAAGTGAGATCAGTCAGTCACAAAAAATGAGAAATCAGATGCTTTCCCTAATATGTGAGAGTTAGAGAGAAATGGGTCATAGGAGGAACTTAGATGAAAAAGGAAATCCTATAGAGGAGCAAACAAGACAACCTAAAGGAGGAGAAAGGAGGGAGGAAGAGGAAATTCTCTAACACACACGATGTACTTAAACATATCAAAGTCAACCACTAAGCCGAGCAAGGGAGGGAGGGACGGGGAGGGAATGGGGTGGGAATTGGGTTGGGGTTAAATCAGTGATGTGTACATGTCTGTACACACAAGTTTTTTACCCCAATATGATGTATGAACATAATGCACCAATAAAAAATAAATTAATTAAATACAAAAATAATTCAATCCAATACAACAAAAGTTCATTATAAATACTTTGTACAAATACACTTTGACAGAGGGTCTATATCTAATATACCACCCCTAATCTCAAAGACTCGATACTTAGAAAGTTTGGAAAATGCATAAATGAATTTTAAAACAACTTATAATAAAACAATTGATTATTAAGTTATATACCTGAGTTTGAATACCACAAAACCATTTAATTACTGCTGTTTCCTCAAGGTTATATGAGAATAATAAAACCATTTAGACCACTGGGGCCATTTAGAAATATTGTGTGTGAAATAAATTTTTCGTGTTTAGTCTCATTCTCTGGTAATGGACTCATGGGTAGGATCTGAAATGGTCAGTGAATAAATGATTAGGTAAATGCGTATGAAAAGGGTACTATTGGAGTTCAAAACTGGGTGTCATGATGGGGAGAGGCAGAAAGGACCCCTTTCAGAAAACAGTTCAATATGTCTGGGAAGGATGGTTGAGTGGGAGAATTCCAGAGGCATGAGAATGAAAAGGAGGTGAGTGCATCAAAGGAATTGGTAAAATATTAGAAAGGAAATTTGTCATAAGTAATATGGAACCATTGTTTTAACAGGGCACTGATATGCAGAGCTATGTTTGAAAAATGGTAATAAAAAATAACCTAAAGTAATGTGTACATAGGTTGAAAGGCTTATGAGAGAGAAGGCAGAAAGAGTTATCAGGAAGCTTTAGTTTTTATGGAAATAGTAGGTCCTTGAGTTAGGGAAGAGGAAGGAGTGGTGGGAATTGCCAGGAAGTACAGATAGACAAACAGTGCTACATTTTGCTTCATTTCGTGGCAGCTGACCCGTACAACAATAATGATAGTCACATAATTGCATAAAAATAGGTTGAGTCATCTGAATAGCCACCTTTGGGTGGCTGGGATGAGTCTCCTTCTGAGAAGTTTTAGTTATCAGAGCTCTGATAACAGCCTAAAGAGATCTGTTGACAGCGGACACTGCAGAGAAAAGATGAATGTGACACTTGTTTCTAGAACACAGTGACTCACTGACAGGCTGAGAGCGGTGAGTAACTGAGGATGACATCAGGTTCTGTAGCTTGGATGGTCAGAAGAGTGTTGACCCCATTTAAAGAAATCAAGACACTGAGAAGGCAGGCATGTCATTCAGCTTTGGACAGGTCAAGTGACATCTAGGCAAAGAAATTCAACAGAAAGCTGGACATTTCAGAGCTCCAGGGAAGGAAGAGAGTTAGATATAAAGACTTGGAAGACATGCCAAAGAAAAAATATAGTTGACGCTGGAAGAGTCATTAATTTTCTGAATTAATAAAGTGATTACAGTAACAGTGGGTGAAGAAGGGGTACTCATCGGCTCATCCCTGTTCCATGGGTCACCTTGGAGCTGACAAAGGTCCCAGAGAAGAAACAATCTGCCTCCTTCCTTAGAGTTAAATGCAAAGGGAGAATAGACTATGATTTCGTTGATTTAATCAACCTAGTCTGCTAAACCAGATAATTAAACGTCCCCCACCACGCTTCTACTCTCAGCCACTTTGTACCTAAATTACTCAATCTGTATAGCTGTATCGATTAAACATCCAACTCCTCCACTCTATGTGGGACACAACCATTTAGGTCCTGAAGGAATTTCCCAAAGAACTTAACCTGATTTAAAATTCTAATAGCATGTAAAATGAACCTACATGATCTGAGATTTATTTTATTAAAACTATGTCTCACATCTCTGTGTTGGGCATTACTGGTCTATCTTTGAAAAGATGAATATATTAAAAATAATTAGAGAGGTTAAAACTATCAAGACCTTTCCTCATTCATTTACTATTATCAGAGGGAATTTCCACCAGATTAAAATGGAAAGCATTCTTGAACTGAAGGGGAAATTCTTTACTGCATAAATGCCTAAAACTGTGAACAATTAAAATCCTAACCAATATACTATACTGCAAAATTGTATTATTTTTACTGAGTGTTTAAGTTGCTTGCTAAGAAATCTGCTACATCTGACAAATATTTTTAAACATCTGTTATTCCTCAGGGCAGGTATTATGTGTTAGGACTACCCCAACAAAATCAATATGGCTCCAATCCCTAATGAAATCCCACTTACCACCAATATCTCCAAGGATTTAAGCTCAAATATTCCATAAAAGTCTCTTTTTTCTTCATCCTTTCTTAATATTTCCCTGGATATTGCTGATCCTTTGGGTTTTCATATAAATTTTATAATCAGCTAATTAGTTTACAAATCCACAGTCTGTTATGATTACATGAACCTATAGATGAATTTGGGAAGAGTTGGCATTTTTACAATGTGAATCTTCCAATTTATGAATGTCATATATACCTCTGCTTATTTAGGTGGTTTTAAACTTCTCTCAAAAATACTATGTGGTTTCAGAATCCAAGTTTATAGTTTTTAAGATTTATTTCTAGGTAATTAATGTGCCTGGATGCTATCACAAGTCATGTAACTGTACAATTTCATTTTCTCTTTGTTGCAGGTCTGTAGATTTAGAGATGTTTTCTCTATGCTGACCTGCTACCCACATTGTGTTAGAGTTATTAAATTTAAGTTGTTTGGAGATTCTTTTGAGTTTTCTCCATATAAAATCAACTCATCTGCATATAATGGCATTTTTTATTTCTTCCTTTCAAATTATTCTGCGTGTTGTGTTTTCTTATATTTTTATACTAGCCTGGACTTGCAGAACAATGTTGTGTTAAGAAGCAGACATCCTCATTTTTTTTCAACTGGTCAGGGGAAAAGCTTGCACTATTTCACTTTTAATCTGCACTACACATGAGCGCCTCTTGGCTTCTCCTCTTCCAATGGCATAGCCCTCTAGAGCTTGGACTGAGAGCCCCACATGCCCAGGACCACTGCCTTTGCCAGCTGCTGAACTCTGATCTTGGGCTCCGTAGAAACTGTGGACTACAAAAAACTTTACTCAGCTTTTCAGATATTTTCAACTGACCTTTTGCTTTCCTTCCAGGGTGGTATCAGAACTTACAAACTTCTTGAGGGGGAACTGGTCCTGTGTTGGAGGCCCTATTTATTATGCAGTCTTGCTCAGTCCCCCTCTCCCTGGAAAGTGGTCCTTGTACAGCCTAATGCCAAGGTGCCTGCTTCTGCCCAGAATATATGGTGCCCAGAATAAATGGCTGCTGAAAATTCCCCCTTAACCTGAATCTCAGCCCCTCTCCTTTGCATTGATCAAATAGCTCTTTGATGTCTTTAAAACAGATGATTTGGGGATTTTTTCCAATTTGTATTCATTCTTCTTAGTGTTAGGGTTGGTTTATTATAGATGTCTCTACCTTAGAAGCATAAATGTCATAACATATTTTAATAGATATTCCCAAATCTCTTTTTGATTGCAGTCTTTGGAGACAGAATATGAGAAATGCAGCAAACCCTAGAGACCTTCTGTAGTCTCTGCCTGAGGAGAAATCCTGAGTTTAGTTCTAGAATCAAGAGAGCTGTAGAATTAAAATACCAGCTGACAGAGTCAGGCTAACTTGCAGTGTAGATCCGAAGGACAGGACATCCTGGAGAAGATGTGAGCCATCAAAGAACCAAATGCCATTCTTGGATGAACTTTTGATGTTTCCTTGGTCTGTCCACTCTGTACACAGAGCCCACTGGGTAGAGAATGGATTCTGGCTCCATAGAAACATGCCCTCCCTCCTGTCGCCATTTGAGCTCCTAAATCAGCATCTGGAGAGCTAGCTAGCCCGAGTGATTATGGGGATAATCTGTCACTATATTATTGCTAGAAATATTTTTTTCTAATCTGATAGGCATGCAAGAGTCCTTCTTCAAAATTCTGTGCACATCTTATCTAGCCTTGAACACCTTTTCCAAACAGAGGGAGACGTTTCCTTAATTAAAGATGTGCAAGAGGCTGGAACATTTCAACTTAACAGGATATGCCATCTGTCTTTAATCTGCTATGAACTGTTTTGAGCCACAATCCCGTAGCATTTAGTGCCATTCCCTGTTTTCATGTGTCCAGGCTTTTGAGGATCAGAGGTAGAGCAATTCTTCTTGGACTGTGTTAGGTCAGCTGTGGCATAGTCAGCATTTCTTCAAGAGAGGGGAAGGAGCCAGATCACAATTTCTGGACAGGGATCAGCAATTGCGTCTTTATATGTCTGCACCCAGGGCATCTCTATTTTGACAAGCATCTTTTCGTCTCTAAATACAGGTGTGGTCTAGGAGCTAGCTGGTAATTCGGGAGTAGTGATTCAAGACTTAATTTGGAGGAACTCTCAAAGGGCATCAGATTGTAAACTGGGCATTTTTAATGAGAATGGCAGGAAAAGGAAAGGAGAAACCATGAAGTGCTTATTAAAGTTTTGGGGTGTCAAAGAGGAAATATTTATCCTCCTTCATTCCAGTGTTCTTTTATGTTTTCCCAAATTCTGATACTTGTACTCATGTTAAATCTTGTGTGAGATTTCCTTCTCAGTAAAAGAAGACTGGCATGAAAAATAATTCATATTCATAGAGTCGACTCTGATGCAAATAATCCCCAGGGCTCCCATGCACTGCATTAAAAGCTTTGGACGTTCAGGGTTTGGACTCTTATCTCCTGGGATGCCATTAATGGCTTATGCATATTAGGCTATTTTCCAAATTCTGCTCTTTTGCTCTGGAAAATAAATTAAGAAATCCAGTTTAGATACATCTGGAAGGATTTAAACACAGGGAGAGATTACCATCTTGATGGGGTGTTTTAAGTGTGATGCTGCTTGAATTCAGGACCAAAGGCTATGGGACCTCTCCAGGCCATTTTCAAGATTTGAATTTTATTAATACTATGAATATCTAACCAACAGTCCCCTGGGGCAGAGATCTCAAAATTGGACATGATGTGAAAAAAATTCAATTAATTTTTTTTTGATGTAGTAGAAAAGCCCTAAGCCGGGATTTTTTTTTTTTTTTTTTTTTTTTTTTAGAAAAAAAATATGTCTTCTTGTCCCAGCTCTGTGTCTAATTGGATGAATGACTTGGAAAGTCACTTAGCCTTTATGGGCCTCGGTTTCATTACTCATAAATGAGGATTTGCTTGAAAATGCCCAATGTCCCTTAGAATTCCGCCCCCTCTCGATGCCATCTTTAATTTTTTTTTTCTTTTCTATTTGTCCACTTGATCTATTTCCCATTCTGGCTTCCTGACCCTGATTCCAAAGGATGCCTTAATCCTGGCTTCTCTCTACTCTCTAGCTTTGTCACCTTAAGCAAGTAATTTAACCTTTCTGTTTGCTGACAAAAACAAGAGCAATGGTTTTGTCTGTCTCCCCCAGTCTTATGAAGATGGAATGACCAACACTTAGCTCAGCAATCAGTAAATAAGTGTTAGCCAAAATTCATTATTTCCCACATATTGGCTTTATGTATTCAAGAGTGTAGTTGATGCTCTCTGTTCTTGGATAATGAAGAGAGAGTTGAAAGTTTTATTTTCAAGAGTGGCCTCCATTAATTAAAGAAACATGTTCTAGTTAGATATAGAGTGTTTCCTGAAAGCTCGTGTATGGGTGCTTAGAGTTGATGGAACCGAATCATGAGGGTTGTAATCTCATCAGCAGATACATCCATAACAATGAGTGGTGACCTGGGCTGGTGGGTGTGGCTAGAGAAGACGATTCCCGAGGACCCTGCTGGTGTCTCTGAATCCCCTTGCTTGCTGGCTTTCTGCTTCCGTCCTTCATGACGAGAATGGAGCCTTGGACACTTTCTTCGCTTCACACCACCATATCCTGAGTTTCTGACCCTGGCCTCACATGGAATGAACCCAGAATCTCCAAAATACTGTGAGCAAACATATCTTCCTCCCTCTAGGTTGTGCTGTCAGGTCTTTGGATTATTATAGTGAGAATATTGACTAAGACAAAAAATAAACCTATTGGATTGTTGATTCTTTTTCTCTTGTCTAGTCTCACACTGTTGATTCAAGGACTCTGTATTGTTAATCACAGAAATCTGAATAGCTCCATAACTCTTCCATCAACCTTGTGTGAAAGGACAGAGTGACTTATAAAGGTCTAATCTCAGTTCAGGGACCCTGAACATAAGAATGATTCCTGGGCTTGTCTTTGGTTCTCCCAGGTCTATTCTACAGAATGAAATTACTAATGTGAAAATATAGCCAAGAAAATACAGTTATATTCCAGTGCATTGCTAGAAAGATGATGATTGTTTCTGGGAAAAAGATAAAAAATGTTTTGATGTTATGATTACATACAGATGATGTTATAATTACATCCATCTTGTAAGGGCATAGTTGTGTGAGTTTTGATAATTGTATGTACTTATGTGCCCAGTGCCCAAATCTAAATATAGTGGAGCATCAACCCCAGAAGGTCCTTGGGTCCCCTCTCAGCCAATGGGCCTCCTCTATCCATGACAATTAGCATTTTAATATGCTTTTATTGGTGCATTGCAATCACACCATAATGAGGTTCAGAGTGACAGAGCCCTTGGTGAGCCTCTTCCCCGCTCCTGTCTCACTCCCTCACCTTTCCTGTACATGATATTGATATTGGCATTGATTATTTCATTTCTGCGTACAGCATCATTTGAAATGTTTCCTTCATTGAGCCACTCCCCCACTCCCCCTATAACACTCCACTGGGGTTTTTCCTTCTTTATCTGGAGTCCCTTTTCTATCCCAGTTTCACCTTAGCTTCCACATATGAGAGAAAGCACATGACCCTTCACTTTCTGTGACTGGCCAATCCCTATTAGTTGTCTCTTTTCTCAAGGGTCCTTGAGTTGTCCCTGTTCTTGAGTGTGTGCACTTCTTTGGGTCTGGTTTCTTTCACTCAGCTTAGTGCATTTGAGCTAAATTCCTATTGTAGCCTGTCTAAACAACTCATTCTTTTTTAGTGCCAAAGAATTAGGATTCCATTTTGTGAATGTCCCTTAAATTTACTTCTCTCTTTTACTGTGAATAGACATTCGGAGTGTTTCGTGTTTTTTTGCTGCTGTAAACAAAAGTGTATTGCACATAGAGAATGCCTATTGAGGTAAAAATAACTTTTTCCTCCTTTACTGCTGTCCAATTTCTTTAAAAACTCTGAAAGATCTAAAATGAATATCAAGGGCTATTCAAGACTTTCATCCCTCATTAGGAATCCATCTCTTCCCCTCTGCAGGGAGTTCTGTGTTTGGAAGCGCAGTTGCAGGTGCCATTGCACAGGCCCGAGTGCTCCACACAGTGCCGTCCTGTGGCTTACCTGTGCACCACGTTCCCATATTCTTACTTGTTCCTTGTGAATCAGGCTTAGTTCCTCTCTAGGTAACACTATTTCCAAATTTCTGTATTACTCCCCATGGTGGGAAGCACATTTTGACATCTAGATAATTCAACAATTTGTGTTTTATTATTCTCTTGGTCAACATTCTCCTTGCTATAATCCAAGACAACCTACCATATGATGTAGAGGAAGGAAGAATTATTTGCTAACAATTTTTTGGAGATTTCAGAGTTTCAGTTCACGTTAGGCTAGGTTATATTTGCGGAGCTCAGGGCACACGCTGTGTGGGGTGTGTGTGTATATGTGCATTTTCTTGCATGTGTGCATATGTTGATATATATGCATGTATATGTGTCGAGATATTGTGTGAACATGCATGGTGTAAGTGTATGTGGATGCATACGTGTGTTTGTCTAGCTTGTGTGTGACTATGTGTAGTGTGCATGTGTGTTTATGTGTATGTACATATACATGCCCATGTGTCTGTGTGTATGTCTGTGTATCTATCTACTGTAGTTTCATCTGGTATGTGTGCATGAGAGGTATATATATATATATATATATATATATCTGTATCTGTGTGGTTTATACATATACATATATTTGTTGTGGTTTTTTTTTTTTTGGTGGTACTGGGTTTCCTGGAAGCCCCTCTACCTCTGGCCTACACTCCCAGACCTATTTTTTTTTAATATTTTATTTGGAAACAGGGTCTCTTAAGCCAGTGAGGCTGGGTTCGAACCTGTGCGATCCTCCTGTCTCAGCCTCCCAAGAGCGGGGATTACAAGCATGTGCCACCACACACGGCCATATACATATATTGTATGAGGGGTGCATGTATATATGTGTGTGCATGTGAGTCTACACATGCTATGTATTTGTGTGGTATGTGGCATGTGTTCTATGTGTGTATGTAATATGTGTATGCACATGTGTGTCATGTGTCTCTTGTACTTGTTTGCTGTGTGTGATTATCTTATGTGTAGCATGTTTTGTGTGCATAAATGAGACCATTTTTAATACTTATATTGGTGAATTGTAATTATACACCATTTTGAGATTCAAAGTGATAAAAAGAAATATTGGTGTGTTTCCCTGTGGATCCCACCCTACTCCCCCTTACTCCCGACTTGTGCACACTGGGGAGAATAGGAGCGATGTCTTCAGGTATGGACCTAACCTTATTCAAGCCTACACAATACTATTTGTGTGTATGTGTGTGGATATATGTGCATATGTCTGCATGTATGATGTGTTTGTGCACGTGTGTCTACATAAAACACTCCACACAGCCTTCTACAGATCTAAGGCAGGATGACAAGATAGAATTGTTGGGGTTAGAAAGAGGTGTAAATGATTTTAGTTCTTTAATGATAAAATATCAACTTTGGTTGCTGCATAGTAAGAAGAAGAGAGTTAAGAACCATTCTCTGAACTCCATACAATGGCTGTTGTCTACCTTTCCATCTTATTTTGGGTATCAATCTTATCCTTCATAGCTGGTCTGAATCTATATATTAACCTCATTTTTTTCTATGATATTTGTTCTTTTATGTATTTTAGTTTCACAAAAGCACGCAGAAGAAGCCTGAAACATTTTAACAGCACATATTTAATAATTCTTTAATGAATAACTAAAATGCATAGCCATGTAGAAAGGAAACATTATTTTCAAAATATTAGGACCCTAGTAGAAAGGAAACATTATTTTCAAAATATTAGGACCCTAGTAATACTTTATAAAAGCTTTATTGTTAGAGCACTTAATTTCAAGTATCTCAATTTATAAAAGCATTTTATAAATTTATTCAAACTGTTAAGTAAATATAGGTTTCCAGATACCACTAGATTTAAATAAAAAATCATAACAGTTGCAACTGCTGGACATGATGGAGCACTCATAATCTCAGTATTTGGGAGGGTAAGACAGGAGGACGAAAGGGGGAAAGAGAGGAAGGGATGGAGGGAGGGAAGAAATGTAACAATGAAAAGAACACAGGATTTGAAGAAAAATGCCCTAGTTCTTGTTTACTTTTTCCATGAGCTAGTAATATGCAGTTGCTGATGCTAAAAGTGTTGAAATGAAACCATGGTACAAAGCTCCTAAAACAGCACCTGGCAGGAAATTAGGCGCTTCATCAATGTTTGCTTTAGCCATGGGCCCTCTGCACAAGGTAATTCTCTACTTTACCGAATCGATTTCTGTTCCTGTGAAATGGGGAGAGCGGTCGGCCCCCAACATACCTAAGGGAATTGCTTTGAAGATTAATTAAAATAATGCACAGAAGTAAATACTAAGCAGCAGGTCTCTTTGCTTACACAACATTCAAGAAGTCCCCATCTCATAAAAGAAACTAAAGTGCTTAGCGAGCCGTGAGCTCTATGCTCTGCTGTTCCTGCACTCTTTGCTGGATTTCAGCACTCAACCACAGAGGTTCAGGGGGGAAATTATTGATCTATGTGAAAGTGTTCTCCAAACCATAAACGGTGTTCTGCACATATCAAACCATTCTGTGGATACTCCACAGAACCCACGGTCAGGGCAGCCCCAGGTCTTTAAAGAGGTAAGTACACATCTGCATAAATGCACAAGGAACCAAGTAATGAGAGGAGTCAAAAACAAAATGGTCTGCTATTTAAATGGGTAGGCTTCCGTAGTCAGGAAAATTGCAAACTATGACAACTCCAGACAAAAAAAAAAGAAAGCCCTTAAATAGATTTTAAGCTTTATTTATAGGTGATAAAAGACATTCCCAGGTAGAAATTTGTCTAGCAGAGTAGTAAATATGGTAATCAGAGGCAATAGGTAGTTCTGATGGTCAGGCAAGTGACCCCACAGTGCAGGGGAGCTGTCTCTGCTGGGCGCCATCTTGAACATGGCTGCAGCTCCACATAACACACTCAGACACCTCTGATCACTCCCATGTGGTTCTTCTCTTGTTGCTACCAATATCACCTGGTGCTTTCCTAAGCTAAGCAATACTTTCAAGTTCAGAACCATTCATCCATTTGAGACATGCTTATTGAGTGGCAGGTTAGAGGCAGAATCTAAATGCTAGGGATACAGGGATGCTCGACATGAACATGGTCCTTTGTAGATTATAGCCTACTAGGGGAGAGGAAAATATAAAAATAGTAATCTTTATATAATAATGGTAATTATAATAGTATCAGAGATATAACTTGTATTTAGGAGAAAAACATGATGTTTAGTTTTGTAAGAGGAATTTAGAGCTTATATGGCTTATGAGTTGACTTATAAAAACATCTACAAGCCAGGTGTGGTGGTGCACGCTTGTAATCTCTGCGCTTGGGAGGCAGAGACAGGAAGATCTCGCAGTTTCGAAGCCAGCCGCGCTGGCTTAAAAGACTCTGCTTCCAAAAATAAAAAAGTATAAAATAGGTCTGGGAGTGTAGCCCGGATGTAGAAGGGCTTCCAGGAACCCCAGTACCACCAAAAAAAAAAAAAAAGTCTACATACATTTTAATATTTAGCAAGGAATGTTACCTTTAAGGCAGACTACAAGTGTAACTGAGGTCACTCTTAGATACAACCACATGGTTGTGTAACTGTTTAAGGGAATTTACAAAGATCAACTTGCATATTTTCTCATAAGCCTCTTGTGTGAGCCTAAGTTTCAGAATCTAGGACTTTTCTTCCTTCTGAGAAAGTTCCTCAAGGCTCAGAAGAACTCACCCTCACCTGAAGGGGAGAGATGAATGATCGAAAACATGGCAAAACATGCTAATATACAGATTGATATCTCCCGATCTGTCCTGAGGGGACTTGAACAATGTTGTGTCAGTTGTGAAATCTTGTACCTGCCACCTAAAGACAGGAACGGCAATAAGACATCAAGTCATGACCACTGGTTGGGCAGGCACATTCTTCTCTTACTTCTAGCCTGAAGTATCAGCTCCCATTATCTGCTTAATGGCCACAGGTTGGAGAGGAGACCGATGGCGCTCATAGCAGGCCATCTGGTGAAAGGTGGAGAATCTCCTTCCTAGGAGATTCCCGTCAATTGTGGTTGTTCACAGTCCTAGGGGTGGTTCGCGTCAGTTCCAGAGATTGCCAGGTTTGCAGCTGTCTTCTGCTGCCTGGACAGGAGAACAAGCCTCCTGGAAAGAGGGTCTCATATGTTACACAAGCAAATTGCTAAGCACACTGGCAGATTCTGACTCCTCTGTAGCTGCGTGGTGAGAGATTTGTGTAGCAGGGCGGTAAGGAAGTATAGAGCAGAAAGCACTGAGGTTCTACTCAGAAATTTTACTTCCAAAACAAACAAACAAAAAAGCTCTTGTTTTGAAAGATAATCAGGTGAAATTTTAAAGATGGCAAAACTTAAAAATTCACTAGGGACAATGGTCTCTGCAGTTCAATTAATTCACTGCTGCTCTGGAGCCCAGTGAGTTCTGAGCCCATTGTTTCCATAAGCTTCTCTAGAGACTTTTTCACATCAATGAAAGTGCTCAAAGATTCTCCTCTGCTACATGGGAGACTCCACCAGGTGTGTGGGTCTTGTTCATTGCTCTCTCTCTTGTTTCAGAATCCGGCACTCCACAGAACATCCAGAAATATTTGAATGAATGAACAAAAATATACATGAATGGTGAATGGCTCTTGTAGGGCCAAAGCTGTCTTACAACTACCCTAATAGCTGACATCATAAGGATTTACTGCAATGCCAGGCATTGTGCTAAATCTTTTTGTTTGTTTGTTTGCTTTTTGTGGGTCTAGGGATGAAACCCAGAAGCATTTGAGCTCCGAGCTACACCCCCTGCCCATTTTGTATTCTTTATTTTGAAACAGGGTCTCACTGAATTGCAGAGGGCCTGAGTAGCTGAGGCTGTCCGTGAATTGCGATTCTCCGGTCTCAGCCTCCCAAATGTTGGGATTACAAGCATGCGCCACCACGCCGAGCTGTGCTAAATTTTTTATTTCCATCATTTCTTTTAATGAGACTTCTTGAAAAATATTGTCTCTTTTTTGACATCGAATTTTTTATTGTTGCATTACAATTATTGACGTTCAAAGTGATAGAAACATACATGAATACAGTACATCCATTTTGTATTTCCCATGGTCCCACCATTATGTATGTATGTGTGTATGTATGTATGTATGTATGTATGTATTTGGGGGGTGCTAGAGATTGAGCCCAGAAGCATTCTACTTCTGAGCTACACATCCAGCTCTATCTTATTTTTTATTTGAAAACAGGATCTTGCTAAGTTGCTGAGGTTGGTTTTGAATGTGCGATTCTCCTGTCTCAGCCTCCCAAGTACTGAGATTACAAACCCTCACCCTCATGTCTGGCTTAGGGGTGTTATTTAAAGACTTGATAAATAGCTAGGAGGGACAGCGTTCAGCATTCCTCAAGATACAGAACAGTCCATCACAGTTCCATCCCCCAGGCTGTAGCTCCCATTGTCCAAACCAAAACAATCTGTGGGTCCTTATACCACATTTCTTTGGGCTTGAGGGAGTGTCTCTTGGATCTTTATAACTTGTGCATCCTTATATTTAATATGCATGCAATATGCAGTGCTTCATAGTACTTGACACATAAAAATGACTTCGCTAAAATTTCTTGAAAGAATATCATAGAATTAATTATGAAGATCATTTAAGTACCTTTCCGTACTAGACAGAATGGTACAATTCTGGAATCTGGTTTAAAGAGTAAGAAGAATGGGAGAGGAAAAAACAGCAGGTAGAGAAGAAACACCTCTATTTGTTGTCTCTGCTCACTGTGGAGAATCTACTTTTCAGTCCATCTCATTTTCTATCAATCTATTTTTTTCTCCTTCCTTACACTTACCAAGCTCCCTCTGCCTGGTTCTCTAAAATTTATCATAGAATTCCAAGTAATATAATTAAGAGCATCAAGTTATTAAATATGCCACTTCCTCTGTCAATGCCTGGGATGAAAAATCTACTTTTCTTATCAATTTGTTTAATGGTACATCAGCCTATCCTTTCAGCATCTAAGTGGAGTTTTAGCAATGGTCTGGAAATTAAATGTTAACTTCTTCCTTGGTGCACTTTGCTTTTAGAGTTCCCCTGTTGGGAAAGGTTTCTTTCATACTTCCCATTCACTGTAGATCACCAGAGTTGAGGAAGCTCTTCTTCCCGGCCACAGGCAGACCAGAGTCTCCAAATCTTCACATTTCCATGTGAATCACTTTACTCAGTAACCCTCGGGTGTTCCTATCACCCTAGGATGGAGTTGTCTCTTGTTGAGGAGGCTGATGTCAGCACAGCAGCTCTTGAGGGCTCTGGAGAGCCTCATCTTAGAGGAAAAGGAGATGGCAGTGAGGGCCCCTCACAAACAGCTCTGTAGAATTTGATCTTTCCCAAGGGCCTTAGTGGTCATATCAGCTAGGTTTCCCCTTTAATGAGTACTGGAGTCATGGTTGCCATGTCCCAAAGACTCACTCAAAGTATCTTCAAATCTAGCCAGGGATTTCTTTGGGGACAACGTATGAAATTACAAAGGGTAAAATAACAGCACTGTGTTAGGAATCAGGGCTCTGAAACAATGCAAACCGAGCCAGAAGTACAGGCAACTCAGGCTATCACATGGGAAAGCGGCAAAGCCGAAAGTTTGGCTTTGGTAAAAATGTCTACAAAAGTTTTTTTTTTTTTTTATCCCATTATGTTGTATGAATACAGTGCACCAATAAAAATATATATAAAAAATTAAAAAATAGAATCATACCAATCTGTATTTCCATCGGCACTAGTATGATTGAGTTCCCACAGTAGGCTTTTGGAAGTGTGAGATGTTAACAGTGTTCAATGTTCATTATATACGCAAGTCAATGAGGAAAAGGGTTCTCTGTCATTCCTATGATAGAGCTGTCTGCGTGAATCCAGAATTTGTCTAGACACATTGTAAATCCACTGGGTACCATTCCCTCATGACCATCAAGTTACAAAACATAAAAAGCCTTAGAAAATGCCATTTTCAATCAAAATCCAGCCAATTCTAGTTATCTTCGTTTTCTTGGACTGCCATAACAAAGTCTGCAGAGTGGCTTCGATGACGGAAATGTAGTCTCCCAGTTTTAGAAGGGCTGATTCTCTCTGAGGACTGAGAAGGAGCACCTGTTCATGTCCCTCCCCTAGCTCTGGGTCCTTGCTGGAGATCTGTGGCTTCCCGTGGCCTGTGGGAGCGTCACCCTTCTCTGCCTCTGTCTCCACCTGGCATTTCTCCCTGTGTGCGTCTCGGTTCACGTTTCCCCTTTCGTAAGGACACCAGTCATAAGGGATCAGAGGGCCACTCTGGTCCAGCATGACCTCAGCTTAACCAACTGTATGAACAGCAACCTCTGTTTCAAATTGAGGCCACATTCTAGGGTTCTCAAAGTTATACCTTCAACTTAACAGTTTTTTGGGAGACACAATTTAGCCCATAACAATGGGGGAAAATGTTTTAGAAATCGCTGTTTTAGAAAATGAAAAATCCTCAAGGTGTTTTCTCTCATATGTAGAAGCCAGGGAGTCATCAAGATACAAAATCAACTTTAGATAATGGAAGAGAATCTCCAACGGAGGGAGGGAGGTGGCTGGGGGGAGGACATTGCTGCCAGGGGGAGGGGGAGGAGAATTAATGAAGGAGACGCCTCCGTGAATGCTGTGCACATATGTACATATGTGAAATCACCAGCGTCATCGCCAATCTCAGTGACAAGCATGGGCAGAGACTGAGGAGGACCCTGGGGGAGGAACCGGAGGCTCGCCAAGTGCTGTGTGTATGTCTGTCACGATCACTCTGAACTACATTATAACGTGAGATGACAATGCGCCGATAGTATATAAAAATAAATACATGGCCCAACATAATGAAAAATGGCTTTTCTTGTGGTGAATTCTAAAATTTTCTTCCCCAGGTTTAACTCATTTTAGTAAAATTTCTCCTCTGACCCTCCACCCCCAGGCTCACAGTTTTCTTGTTTATAGAGAAGGCCAGGTACCAGGATTTGCCACAGAGTCTTATAGTTATGTGTGGAAATTTTCATGATTTATAATTGGTATCACTAGGTGATAATGATTACAAGACAATCAAGGTACAGGCTACTACAACGTACTTTCTTTTCTTTCTTTCTTTTTTTTTTTTTTTTGGTGATACTGGGGGTGGAACCCAGGGGCTTTCTATGTCTGGGCTCTAACCTATTTTTCTTATACTTTATTTGGAAACAGGGTCTCACTAAGTTGCTGAGAGCCTCACTAAGTAGCTGGGGCTGGCTTCGAACCTGTGCGATCCTCCTGTCTCAGCCTCCCAAGCGCGGGGATTACAAGCGTGCGCCACCACACCCAGCTCACTACATACTTTCTAAAGGTTGTGGGAATTTGTAAAAAAATTCAACTTAACATAAAAATTTTATTTATACATGTTAAAGATGATGACTCAGAAAACTTTCCTAAAAACAAATAAGTTTTGCTATCTGTGTTCTTAAAGACAAATAGGAATATTTTTGCACTTTTATTTTTATTTATTTATTTATTTATTTATTTTTTGGTGGTACTGGGGTTCCTGGAAGCCCTTGTACCTCCGGACTACACTCCCAGACCTATTTTTACATTTTTATTTGGAAACAGGGTCTCCTAAGCCAGCGCGCGGGGCTGGCTTCGAACCTGCGCGATCCTCCTGTTTCTGCCTCCCAAGCGCGGGGATTACAAGTGTGCACCACCACGCCCGGCATTATTTTTGCACTTTTAAATGAATATAGGAACAGACAAGGCACTTCAAATATCTTTATCAGAATGATAGTCTCATTCCAGAAGTAACTGGGTAAAAAAATAGGCAGATCATCTTATTTTATTTTGAATTGTTATTGCAATAAAAATAATTATTCAGGTCAAGTTTTCTCAAGTCTAAATTGTTATTTCCCACATTATTTTTAATTTTCCAGCATTAGTTAGATTATTTGACTCTAAGCTGGTAACAAAAGCTCGCTATGACACATAACCCATAAGCACTGAATGACTGAGTTCTGTCAATAGCACCAAGGAGACCCTGGCATAATTGTGAAGAATGTAGTCTGCAGTGGGATTAGCATATATCACTGCATGAAGGCCAGAATACAAAAATGGGCATTTACTGGTGACTAAAATCATAAATGGCCAAAGACTAGGACTTGGATAAAAAGAAAGGCAACATTTCATATGTCTTAGAAAAAAAGTCTGTAGAAGCAATTCTTTTGTTGAGTTGGAAGTATCCTAAGTACAATCTTGAAGATACTACATGATTCTGACATACTGAAAACTAAAGGCACCTAATAACTTTATAGTTTATGAAAACGCAAAGAAAATAAAATCTAAATGTTTTGCCCTCAGGAAAAAAGTAGAGTTTTAGAATGACATTGTGATAATATATCAACCCCTCAAATGGCTAATCTCTTTCTGAAGTTTAAACTTACATGCTATATCAGGCACCTATTACTGTATTAAAATAAAACAAAACCTATACCTAGTGATGAAAAATAATGTAATTATGCTCATGGGTTCTACTGGATTGGAATTTTCAATGGTAATAGAGTCTTTCTGTTCCTTGCTGTATGGGGTTCAGCTTAGAAGATTCAAATGCCAGAGGTCACTGTAACCTTAAGAGCTAGCATCATCCATGCCTGTCCTTACGTTGGGATGATTCAAAGCTGAATTCAAATAGGACTACAGACAAGGCTACCGACATGTAGCCTCTCCATGTGGCTTGGAATTCCTTATGGCATAGTGACCTTGGGTAGCTGTACTCCTTATGGTAGCTTACGGCTTGAAGTGTAAATCATCCAACAAACAAGATTGCATGGTTACTTTAAATCAGGCCGAAGAAGCAAACAATGTGATTACGTGGGTTCCAAACGGATCACTAAAGCCAGCAAAGTTTCACTGGACAAAAAGAGGGCCAATAGGACCCCATCTTTTAAGAAAAGAAGTTGTCAAAAGAATTTCTGGGATCTCCCAAAAACACAACTTGTTTTTCCAAATAATTCTATTTTTTCACTCATGGGCAATTTCCATGACCAGAGTTTAAAATAAGAAAATACCGAGACCTCTGTGTTATTGCGGAATGATACCATCGCAACAATTATTTCATCTGAATGACCATGCCTGGAGCATCTGAATAGAGTTTTTGAAAACGTGGTATTTTGGGGTGGTGGGAATTGCTGAGGTGGGAGCAGGTAGAAAAGTAAATTCATAAAATTATTTTACCTCCCCAAATTAATACAAAAATATTTTAGCAGGTCCCCTTTCAATCTCAAAATAGATACCTAACGGAAGACTTTTATGAGCAAGCCCACTTCTCCACAGCGCTGCATGCTTCAGATAAAGCGAAATGAGTTCCTATCTGAAGTGATTGCATAATAGCTATTGGATGTGCTCAGACTTTGGTTATCATTTCCATTTCCTTTTTCTAAATACTTTTTCACGGTGTTCAACATTTTTCTAGGCATTTGTCATTGTATTCTTCTTTCTTTACAAATAACATTCAAACTTTCTACAGTGAGTTTTAATAAGAATTTATCAGCAAAGCAAAAACAGATACAAAAATAAACATGTTTATACAATACGCAAAACTCTTCTTTCTAAGCTAAGAGTCAGGAAAGTAAATTATGACCTACAGTAAACTGCCGTTTGAAAGAGTTCTTTATTTCTTTGTGTGTGTGTGTGTGGTACTGGGAATGAAACTCAAGGGCTTTCTGCCCCCGGGCTACACTCCCAGACCTATTTTCTATTTTATTTGGAAACAGGGTCTCACCAAATTGCTGAGAGCCTCATTAAGTAGCTGAGGTTGGCTTTGAACCTGTGGGATCCTCCTGTCAGCCTCCCAGGTACTGGGATTACAAGTGTGCGCCACCACACCCGGCTGAAAGAGTTCTTTAAAAGCACACTTGTAAAGGAGTAGTATTTTTTGAACTCACTCTGACATAAATCTCTGATTTTGTTTAAAAATATTTGAGTTTGCTTTTAAATGAAGGTTTTCTTTTTCTTTTTGAAGATTTAAGGAAGTTTATTAGAAAGATAGAAATACAGAAAATAGAAATACAGCCACATGCCAGAGTGGCATGTAAATCAATTATTTATTTATTTATTTATTTATTTATTTATTTATTTTTGGTGGTACTGGAGGTGGAACCCAGAGGCTTTCTACCTCCGGGCTATCCTCCCAGACCCATTTTTTTATATTTTATTTGGAAACAGGGTCTCACTTAAGTTGCTGAGAGCCTCACTAAGTAGCTGAGGCTGGCTTCGAACCTGTGCGATCCTCCTGTCTCAGCCTACCAAGCGCAGAGATTACAAGCATGTACCACCACGCCCGGCAAATATTTATTTTTAAATTTGTTTTGAAATAGTTTAAGGCTATGTTTAAGACAAGCATATAGGTAATCATTTTTAACGTTTCCTTCCTTAAAAAGCAACATGACTTTTTTTTTTTACCCTAGTTAAATGATAATTATTGTGGCAAAAATGCAGAGATGAGCAAGTATTTTTAGGAAGCAAAGAAGGTTGCTATGACTCTTGTCTTTTCCGTGGTGCTGAGATGTCTTTACAGGCTTAATTCCAAAAGGAATCAAATGCTATGAAGGAAATATCCACAGACTGTCAGACTTTCTGTTCTGAGCTAGTATATTATTTTTCCAGGACTCATGAATGCCAAGAAAACATGGCTCTGAGAACCACCATAGAGCAGACAAAATGTGCTTCCAGCATTTGTGGTCCCACTATCCTCCTTCTCAGTTATCATCCATCCACGGCACCAACAAGGGGCAGAGGATTTCTCTATATTTATACCCGCCTCCTTCTTCTACCTTACACACCCCTAAGCAAGCTTGACCTCAAAAATTAATAAATTAAACTTAAATGATATTTTTATTTTATAAAAACATGGCTGCACTGATTAGTTACAAGAACTATGAACTCTGTGAACAATGTGTTTAATTTATTCTTTTCATAATCACAATAAGAAGTGCTAGCATTCATTGGGTATTCACCATGGATGGACACTGAATGTTGTGACTTATAGAATTTCATTTGTAGAGATTTTTGAAGATATATGTATATATATATCATGTATGTATATATAAGGTATACATATATATAATATGCATATATAACATGTATGTGTATATGTATAAAAATCATTAAGATTATTCACATCTTAGTTACTCAGACAACCACTATCCACCTATTGGTAATGTACCTATTAGGCTTGCATGCAATTGTAACTGAAATAATGAAATCATAATTTATATTGTTTTATAACCTACCCTTTTTAGTTGTGCATCGCAACTACCTTCTTCTATAAAATTCTTCCTTTACGTTATTTTCAAGGGCTATACCGCATGCTATTATGTGGAAGTAGCCTGATTTATTTAGCCAATGCCTTTCGCCAGATATTTAGATCATTCTCAGTTTTTCTTGCTAAGGCTTAGAGAGCAGCAATAAATATTCCTGGAATGATACTCTTTCGTACAACGATGTGATCAATAAGCTTCTTCTGTTCTACTAGGTTTAAAAAGTCAGAGAAGACATTAAAGAGTCACTTCTTGGGGGATGTTTTTATGTAACAAGAACCAAAGACCTTTGGGATGAGAAGATTTTAATCTTTAGCCTGAGAAGGAGAGTTTGTTTTGTTGGCACTCAGACTGCCCCAGCATCCCAGAAAAACACACTGAGTGCCGAAATCAATCTATTCCAACTACTCATCAGGCCAGTGTTGGCAGGAAAGACACATCTTTAGAGGAAACAACATTTGAGGAATACGATGATCTAGCAGAGGCTGCACAGGCGTGGAGTTCTCTTTTCTCTTTGTTGGCAATAAAATCGAATGCTGGCGGCTGCCGTTACTTAAACCGCACCTGATGTTTCTCCTCTGTACGATCCTTTGTGAACATCTGTCGGATTGTTCCTTTTACACACTTGAGGATATTATGTCATACCTGGATATATGTCCATATGTTTCTTATTTAAAATGTAAATTTTATAATTAGGTCAAAAAATTTTTTTAAATCTTTCCGAACCAAACAAAACACATTTATCTGATTATAATAATGGCAAAATGATGTTCTGTTTGCAGAAAGGTCTATGAATATAGTCAAATGAGTTGAGGTTTTTTTTTGTTTCTTTCTGTTGATGATATCTTTCTAATGAGAAATGTTCGGAGAGGCAGAAAGCAGATTTGGCAGGCACACATTAATTCTTCCACTAGAAACTGAGTGCATTCTAAGGATGTCCTAAGAAGGTATGGGTTTTCAGAGACTGGTACCTACAGTTCACAGTTCTCTGGGTTAGTGTCTACCTCCTGGTTCTCTTAATACAGTAGGAGTAGTTTCATATTATGGCAGGTCATATTTCACAATTAGCAAAGCCTTGCAATGTATGAGTGTTTCCCAAAGGTCATAACTTGGAAACCTACAAACCTAGACTTAACCAACCCTACAAATCCCCAAGACCATGGTTGTCAGTATAACTGTGGGCACAGTTGTACAATAGACCGATCTCAAGTTCAAATTTTTTTATTTGTTTTGCTACTCTGAGCTACACCACCCCCACAGCTTTTTTTTTTTTTCCCCGATACTGGGGATGGAACCCAGGAGCATTCTACCTCCGATCTACACCCAAAGCCCTATTTTTTATTTTTTTTATTATGAAACAGGGTCTCACTGAGTTGCCAAGGGCCTCACTAAGTAGCTGAGGCTGGCCACAAACCGAGATCCTCTTGTCTCAGCCTCCCAAATGCTGGGATTACAAGTGTACACCACCATGACCTGATATCTTTTTATTACTTTTTTTTTTTTAAACAGGATCTTGCTAAATTGCTGAGGCTGGCCTTGAACCTGAAAAACTGTTGTCTCAGCCTCTCGAGTACTGGAATTATAGACCTGTGCCTCCACATCAGATAAATTCAAAATTCTTTGAAGTAGATAATGCTTCCTTGTTTCTGGATTCTCATTTTCTTTATGAAGCCGGGGGAGGGGGACAAATAGCATGACAGTTACATACATAAATATACATGACAGTTGTATACATAAAAGATTTTTAGAAAAGTTATAAAAACCCCTTTTCCTGAAAATTATTTAAAAATGCAAAGATGGTGTTCTCTCTGATTTATGAGAAGTCAGTAAGTAGTATTTGAGTGCTTTGAAAATGTACTACTTTAACTATTAAAGAAAAATATATTTCTAAAGAAAGAACTCCACCTTTAATTACATATGTCAAATATATCTCTACCAATATCAATATAGTAGCATAATTCAATTTAGATGTAAAACATGTTATTAAAATAAATGTTTCAATTTGAAGATTTCTTCCTACCTTCAACACATTTATCACTGCCTTCTACTGTCTTTTTTATCAACACACACACACACACACACACACACACACACACACACTTCAAGATTCCAAAAAAAGGAAATTGCTGGATATTTAATTTAAATTCAGGCATCGAAGCACAACCAGTGCTTCTGTGCATTCTGTGTTATTCCCTTTCCCTAAATCAGATAAACTTCCTTGAAAAGAGAGCCTAGACTGTCAAATCTTTATGGCAGGGTCATAAAAGCTTCTTCCTTTGCTTTTTTATGTGAGTAAAAGTTTAGAGCCATATCATTATCTCCATCCTTGGGTTTTTGTTAAATGTCACGTATTTTAAGATGTAAAATATTTCATTATGCATTCATAGGATAGACATTTAACACAAAGGCATTAGTAATGTATTTATTAGAATTTAGTCATGATGGACCACTTTTGCCAGTCAACTTTTCTTGTATAAATAAAAAAATAATAATGATGTTTTAGTGGCGCACAACAAAGTCTGTGTGGCATATATCGGAAAGCTTTCTGTCTCTTGCTTGTGTACTTTTGGGTTAACTGGGATCAAAATGATTTAGGATGACCTGCCTGGGCTGGGCTTTCAGCTGTAGGTTGGATCCAAAGGGGTCCATGTGTGTCTCATCCTTCTACTGTCAGCAGCTCCGTAAGCCATCCATCTTCCTCTCTTGGCAAAGACAGACATTCAGAGGCCAGGCATGACTAGAGGCTTTACTTGTTCATGTCCATTAAACTTCATGGGCCAAAGCAAGACTTTTGTTCAAAACCAAAGTCAAGGGGCAGGAGAACTACACCCTGTGTACATCATGAAGCCAAAGCAAGTCACATAACTGAGTGAACATCAACTTGGCAGAACAGCACTACGGAGGCAGAGGAGAGAATGAATATTTGCTGAACAGTAAAGAATCTGGCCTTCCGTGACCCTACTGTGCACTTTGCTTCCTACCGGGAACACAGTGGTGAACGAAATCAGTACTACCATCTGCTTATGTTTTGGAGGGTGAAGCAGAGAGTGAATAAATAAATACCAAGTCAGATGGTGATCGCATAAAGGAAATTGGGAGTGGACCACTGTCCTTTAGTAGATAACCAGGAACGTTTTCTTTGAGATTTAAATCAAATGAGGGGTCTGGGCATTTGTTGAAAGAGTTTTCGAGGAAAGAGGCAGGAAAATGGCCCTGAGCTAGGAACTGGCTGGCATCTTTAAGAAAGAGTGAGGCAGACAAGAATGGCTGGGGCCAAGCGAGTTCCCACAGAGCCTTAGAGCCCTGAATGTATGAGGGACTTCCAACCTTAAGAGAGTGAAGTGGAAAACAGTGGAGAGTTGAGAGCAGGTGAATTGTGAGCGGAGAGAAGTATAGAAAGTTGGAGATCTATACAAACATGTCCATTTCAATTTAACTTCCCTTTGGGGATATAGAATCGCTTTTCCAATACAAGTTGTTTTACACATTGACTCACTAATCTCCAAGACCCAAGCCAAAACGCCATTTCACTGCAAAACAATCCTCATTTTCCATTTGATTTCCATTTTTACAACCCAGTCTGATTCATTTTGTTGATGGATTTGTTTTTAAACTCCTCAATCTGAGAAATGGATCCAAATACTAATTTGGCTCCATCTTTGGCAATGTCATGGAATATTCGGCAACTGGATGACCTTGAAGGTACCCCCTGGTACGGGGATTCACAGCAGAACTGGTTTCCTATGCTCTGATCTCCTGCCTAGCCAGCTGTACCATCTGCAGCAGTACTGCCCCTACATGAGGGCACACAGACATAATACAGATTTTAGCACAAAAATGAGCTTCCAAAGGCCCCGCTTCATCTTCTGAAAGTGCCAGCAATGAGCATCCCTTGATAGCCCTCCCCAGGATTCAGGCTCGAAGCGAGCTGTTCCAGATCCCTCCTTTACTTTTTTGCCATTAAGAAGGAAGTTGAATCATCTTTTACCAAATTTGTTTTCCATAGCCAGAGGATTTCATGGAAAGGAAATGATAAATCCCTAAGCAACATAGACTCCTAACAGATGGCTGTAAAAGAGTTTGAAAATATTTCAAAACCTGCCATAATTTCCATTCCCCAAATGTTTCTCCCACTCTTTCTCCCTTTCTTTCTCTTTATCTCTCTTTCTCTCTCTCTTTATAATAGCAGCTTTTTTTTATTGTCTCCAACAGTCCCATTTTAGTTAAAATTTATGTTTCCGTCTGCTCTAAGACTGGATCCAAATTGCCCACTAACCATGAGCAACTCTAAAAAGAAAAACTTGCAGTGTTTCAAAGTGTTTTAATTCATCCTATTGGTGAAAAAAAATCCATTGAAGACAAAGAGAAGGGACATGCTTTTCTAAGACACGTTTCTCAGTGGAAAATGCTTGCATCAGAGAGAACGTTCATGCTGTAAAAAGCCCAACTCACTCAAAGACAAAAAATTTGTTTTCATCTGGGATCCAAAAGGAATATACAGCTTATCATTAAGAAGAGGCATTATATAGCAAAAAATTACTTTACCTGCAATAGAATATTCCAGACCTCTACAAGAATCTGCTTGGGGTAATGCTATAATGTAATGGGAATATTTTTGAGCCATTAATCTCAATTGTATAGTGGTAGTATTTCAGCATCGTTCTATCTCATAATAAGGGCATGACTTTAAATATATAATTTACCTATATTTAATGTTTATAAGCCTCCTTTGCCTCTACTTTCTCACTAGAGCCTAAAACAACCCTATGGTGACAGACCCATATTTCTGTTCCTATTATATGGACCCAGGTTTTGTCCCCATTTTACAGGTCAGGCAGATGAGGGAGAGCAGAGACATCTGGCGGCTTGTCCAAGATCACATATCTGGAGCTGAGAGCCAAGACAGAAGCCTGAGTCTAAGAAGCTTTCTCTTTTCTCTTCTTTTAATATCTGTTTCCTTTTGAATTGAAAATTAGTATAGATTTGTAGTAAAAAAAAAAAAAAAGACTCTAGGCAAAATAAAAAAATACACGGAAGGAATGAAAAACTATACATCATTCTCCCACCCAGGGAAAATTGTAAATATTTTGCTTTAAGAATATATCTGTTATTTCTTATTACAGTCTCGAGATTATATTGTTTTGCAACCTGTCTTTTTCACTTAATGGCTACATAATAATCCATCAAAAGCAGTTCAGCCATAATTAACTTAATCAATTCCTTCTAGTGAACTGTGTTCCCATTTTTTCTAGCATGAACATCCTTGTTGTAAATTAGTGCAGGAATGCCGAGGGAATATAGATTCCCGGTTATTCCCGGTTATTTTCCTAAATCACATACCTGGATGTGAGTTTCATAGGTTAAAAAGGCATCAAGCTTGCTAAGACTCTCAATCCATTTTGGCAAAATGACTCTCAGAAAGGTTATTGCTATCAACACTACAATTATCAAAGTTGGGGACTCATTTCCCAGAATCAGCACCAACTCAAATACTCTTTCTTCTTTATGTAACATTTTTTAACCTTTAAATTAAAGACATAATGAGAGTATGGATGTGGACTGTCTTGGAGAACAGTACTACTTAGCCCAAAGCTAAAGAGCATCCCTTGCAGGAATGGCTCAGGCTGTTGGAGTCAGGCAGTGTTCTGAGATTCATATGCAAATTAGAACCAGACCATTATTCTCCATGATGATAGGGCCAAAGAACTTACTGCTCCAGCTGTGAGCACCCAAGTTCTTAAAAGAATTGGATTCCGGCCGGGTGTGATGGTGCACACTTGTAATCCCAGCATTCGGGAGGCTGATACAGAAGGATCATGGTTTGTGGACATCCTCAGTTACTTAATGAGGAGGCCCCTTGCAACTCAGTGAGACCCTGATTCAAAATCAAGAATAAAAAATAGGGCTGGGGGTATAGCTCAGAGGTAGAATGTCCCGGATTCCATCTCCAGTACTGAAAAGTAAAATTGGATTCCGAAATTACTTCCATGGTTACTGTCATAAAAAAAAAAAAAAAAACTAAAAATAAAAGAGTCACTTTGCTGATTTTCCTTGGCAGAGAGAGGAACTGACTCCCATGGGCCCTTCGATAAATCTGATTACAGCATGACGTTATTCCATATCCACCAAGAAGGATGCCTGGCAGAGTGACCCTGCCACAGAACTCACCAACCAAACATGGTGAAACCCATGGAATTCCAACCAGGCGGCATCTCCTGATCATCTCTGCATCGTGAAACTTTCAAAACTGCAAGATTGAGAGGTAACAGATGTAAATATCACTCAACAAGTGGTAGCTCTCTATCTGCTAAGCAGCAATGAACCCTCTCTAATCCCCACCACACTGTGGGTTAGGTTCCGTTATTATTCCCATTATGCAGATGAGGAAACTGAGCCCTGAAAATTGCACATCCAGGGGAGAACTGGGTCAGTGATGAAACCCAGGCCTTCTTAGCCCATAGCCCAGCCCTCGGCTGCTGCACCATGCTAAGAAGATGCATGAGCGAATAATATGGGACCTCTCCCAGAGCAACCACCCATGGCTGCAGGTGATGCTTGACCCTTCTTTACTCAGAAAGACTCCACTACAGGTTTCCTGCCTTTACCCAAACCATCAAAATTCAATATTCAAATTAAGGGTTTGAGATCTCCTCTATTTAAAGACATAAAAGCCTGAAAGGCTCAAACTTTTCAGTAGAGATGTTTGCAGCACACTCAACTTTGGCCAGAACATTTATAAGGAAGGTATAATTATTCCCCTTGAAGAGGTGGCTGCAATTCTATTTGTTCAAAGATGTTTTCATAGACATTCCTTATTCCACCATTTCTCTGAAATCCTCATCACTGGGGTGTCCTAAAAGAGAATTACTGTTTTTAACGCAAACATTTCAGGCATTCGGATTAAAGGGTATTAGTTATTTGGCATCTTTCCGGGAATTTTTTTTTTTTTTTTTTTTTTTTTTGGTGATACTGGGGTTGCTGGAAGCCCTTGTACCTCCAGGCTACACTCCCAGACCTATTTTATATTTTTATTTGGAAAAAGGGTCTCAAGGCAATGCTGCTGGCTTCAAACCTGCACGATCCTCCTGTCTCCGCCTCCCAAGTGGGGGGATTACAAGCGTGCACCGTCACGCCCGGCTTCTTTCAGGGAATTTTAAACAGCATTGCCCCTAATCTGCATTGCAACAAGTGCAGCCAGCGCTCTCTAGACTTTCAGGTCTTGCTTGCAAGCTGCAGCTTCTTCCATACCACAGAGCAAGTGCTATGCCCAGACAACCTAATCTTAAAGTAGATTTGGCCATTTTTTTTCATGTGTGTGCTGGGTATTGAACCCAGGGGCATTCTATCTCTGAGCTATACCTCTATGCTTCCTTGCTTACTTACTTACTTAGTTACTTATTTTTGTGCTATTGGGAATTGAATCCAGGGAATTGAATCCATAAGCGTTCTACCTCTGAGATACACCTTCAGACCTTTTTTTTTTTTTTTTTTTTTTAAAACAGGTTCTCACTAAGTTGCAGAGGGCCTCTGTAAATTGCTGAAGCTGGCTGCAAATCTGCAATCTTCCTGAATCAGCCTCCCAAATACTGGGATTACAAGCATGCACCACCATTCTTGGCTCACTTATTATTTATTTATTTAGTTATTTAGTTAGTTAGTTAGTTATATGTTTATTTATTGTGGTACTGGAAATTAAGCCCAGAGTCATTCTACCTCTGAGATACACCCCCAGCCCTTTTGTTTTGTTTTGTTTTTGAAACAGGATCTTGCTAAGTTGCTGAGAGTCATTCTTAAGTTGCTAAGGCTGGTCTTGAATTTGTGATTCTCCTCTCTCAGCCTCCCACATACTGGGATTACAGGCATGCACCACTATGCCTAGCCGTATATTTTTTAATTTTTTTTTTTTTTGGTGGTACTGGGGTTCCTAAAAACCCTTCTACCTCCAGGCTACACTCCCAGACCTATTTTATATTTTTATTTGGAAACAGGGTCTCTTAAGCCAGCGAGGCTGGCTTCAAACCAGGGCGATCCTCCTGTCTCTGCCTCCCAAGCGTGGGGATTACAAGCATTCGCCACCACGGCCGGCATTATTTTTTTAATTTTTTGAAATAGGGGTTAGCTAAATTGCCGAAGCTGGGCTCGAACCTGCAATCCTCTTGTCTCTGCCTTCTAAGTATTGGAATTACAGGTATGCATCACCATGCCCAGCAGCTTTGGCCAAATTTAAGGGACTAACTGGGGAAAGATGTGGGATGGTGAGGATTCCAGCACAGTGTGCTCACTTTCATTTTCCACCTTCCTTCACCCTCAAAAAAGAAAAGTCCACAAGCAATGATGGAAATAATCTTGAAGAAGGGTCAAGAGGTTCTGTTGTAATAATTAACACCTGTTAAAGTACTTGGTCCCGAGCTTGATTCATCCCTGCGTGATATTTCTCGGACTTGTTTGAAGGACGTAAAAGCAGATTGGCCAGGAAGCCCATCCCTCAGCCTCCACCCCAGCATCTATTTCTCCATTTCTCCTCCTCTTCCATCCACCCCATCACAAAGGACTTACCCAATCTTTTTATTATTTTCAAGAGAACAGATCTAGGTAATGGCCAAGAAGTCAAGATTAAAATAAAGGTTTGCTGAAGAAGTGGGAGGGCAGGAATATCTTGGAAGAAAGAATGCCAAACACCTGGGCCCCAAGCATCCCCAGAAGAAATAGAATTGTCCTTGACCACTGAGCGTGTTGGTGTAATCAGCCTGCAACCACTGCAGAAATATGTGGAAGGTATATATTTATAAAACATATTGCTGATCTTTTGGTTACAATGAAAAAAAAAATCCATTTGAATGCTTCCTTTCTGTGTTTAGGAGATAATGTAGGAAAGTCTCCATCTCTCATGCTATCTCCATGATCATGGGGTCCTGGTAGGATGGAAAACACTGGTCTCCAAACCTTTACTTTCTACAACTGGGCTTAAATGAACGAAATAATCATAAGAGCTAAAATATATGCATCACTAATTCAACATTAGGTGTCTTACATAATTGCGGAACTAGCTAACATGTAAATAGAAGTTTCTGTGCCAGGCATCAATCATGGCTTTAACTCTAATATTTACAACTCTAGAATGAAACTGGGAAGTGCAGCATGTTGAGAGCACACAATGCTTATACTTTGGCTCTGGAGTGTCCCCCAAAAGCTCATGTGTTCAAAGTTTGGACTATGAGGAAATGATTGTGTCATGATGCCCTCATCATCTCATTGGTGGATTCATCCATCAATGCCTCAGTGCATCCTGGGAAGTTAGAGGAAGCAGATCACTGGCAGCATACACTGGAAGGGTTTATCTTCTCTCCAGCATCTGATACCCTCCTTCCAGCTTCCATGAGCTGAGTCCTGTCCTCAACCATGGTTTACCATGTTCTTCTGCTATGATGCACCTCGTCTGAGGCCCAAAGCAATAGAGCCAGCCAACTATGGACAGAAACCTCCAAATACAAGAAGCCATGTGAGCTTTTGTTCCTGTCAGGTATTTTCATCACAGTGGCAGAAAGCTAGATAATACACCCAGAGAGTAAAGTCTGGAGTGCAGGCAATCTGGATCCTGACTCGACGCTTTTAGTGTTCCATGCTGCTTCATATTGAAGACAGTGTATTTAGGTCCTTATGGTGATCCCCAAGAAAAGTATTAAAACTCCTTTGTGTAGATGAGGAAAATGGCCCCCATGTGGCTAGTAAGTATAAACACTGGAATTTGAGGCTGGTTTCTGACTCCGAAGCTCACACTAATTTTTCTGCAATGTGATACCTCTTTTCAAAGCCACACAGTGAGCTATGGTAAGTCTGTCACAGGGGAAGTGAGATTGTCAAGCTTCCTTCTGCCTGGTGCAGGCCCTAGAAGAGTCTAGATGGGCCAAGCCAGTGATGACATCTTTCAATCATGTGAATGCAATTAAATGGAGAGTTTTAGCTGGGCGTGGTGGTGCATGCTTGTAATCCATGTGCTTGGGAGGTGGAGACAAGAGGATCGTGCATGTTCGAAGCCAGCCTGGCTGGCTTAAGAGACACTGTTTCCAAATAAAAAAAATATAAAAATAGGTCTGGGAATGCAGCCCAGAGGAAGATGGGTTCCATCCCCAATACCACCAAAGGAAAAAAAAATGGAGAGTTTCAGAAGAAGAGGAAGAAAAACTGGCAGAGATTCCCAGAAGTCTGCCCTTTCTAGCCCAGTTTTGTTTTGTACATAATTTACTGGGTATTTTCTTTTCCAGTCTACTGACTTATTCGGTTATTTATTTCAGCCATAGTAGCTGTTAAACAATAAAGAAAGTAAGAGTCACCTCTGCTTCTAATTTCTCCTTCCCCTTGATTCCATTCATTCATTTCTTCAATTACTTCTTCATGGATCAGACAAATGAATCTGTTATGTGAGATTATCATTGTTAATTTTGGATAAATTGCTATAAAACTAGATGTCAACCACTAAGCCAAGCATGGGAAGGAGGGAGGGGGAAGGAATGGTGTAGGGTAGGGGCTAACCAGGCGATGTGTGCACATATGTCTACACAAGTTTTTTTTTATCCCATTATGATGTATGAATACAGTGCACCAATAAAAAATAATAATAAAAATAAAAATAAACGTGAAAGTCTTCATTATGCACAGTTTTAGGCTCTAGAAATACAGTAGTGAATTGAGCCCTACAAGAACTTGCTTTCTCATGAGGAAGACATAATGGGAAAATTAGCCAATGAAATGACAATAAATGCTTGAGTATGATCAAAGAAATGGAGAAATATCAAGCAGGGTGACAGGAGAGGGTGTTGTGGAGGTGGAGTGGCCTCCCTCCACTGCACTAAGGACTCAGGTGGCAGAAAGAGCCCCAGGGGAGGCGACCTTTGTGTTGACATCTAAGAATGTGTGAAAGGGGCCGGGCGTGGTGGCGCACGCTTGTAATCCCCGCGCTTGGGAGGTGGAGACAGGAGGATCGTGCAGGTTCGAAGCCAGCCACGCGCGCTGGCTTAGGAGACCCTGTTTCCAAATAAAAATGTAAAAATAGGTCTGGGAGTGTAGCCCGGAGGTAGAAGGGCTTCCAGGAACCCCGGTACCACCAAAAAAAAAAAAAAAAAAAAAGTCAGTCTCTGGTGGTAAAACCAACGGCGCGTGTGTGCGTGTGCGTGCGTGTGCGTGTGTGTGCCTCAGTTTCTATCAACCAGTGGCAGTATCACTCTTTCTCTTCATCCCGCTTCCTTCCTCACTGATGCGCTTTAAAACTCCCGGTGCCTGTTTCCACGGCAACGCGAGGCCCCGGCTGATAGTCTTGCTTTTCTTGCCACAGGAGCGTGAGCTTATTAGGTTGTCCAAAGGAATGGGAGACTGTGTAAATGAGTTTAGGAGTTCGTCTCGCATCTATCCTCACGATCCATCTCCAAGCAAGGTTAAACTTATCCTAAAATCCAGTTCCTGTAAATGCTCGACCTCTGCTCGTCCTATCTGCATGGGGAGGCTGGAAAGGACATAATAGCTTAGAACACCTGGACCAGAAGAGAGCACGGAGTTCACCTGGACCAAATCGCTGACGTCAAAGATGCGAACCGCGGTCTACAGTCAGTGGCTTCCACTGCCTTATGGGGGGCCGAGGACATCCAACACTCTAGTCACGTTTTTCTGATGCCTCTGCAGTTCAGTGCCATGAACTCTGTCCACAGCACCTCCTAGCCTTTCTTTCAGACATGCCTGTCATTCTGAATAGGCCTAGAATTTCCTGATATTCCTGTTTCTTTTCTTTTTGAGTGCTAGGGATTGAGCCCAGAGATATTCTACCTCTGAGCTACACCTTCAGTCTTAATTTTTTTTTTAATTTTCAAATAGGGTCTCATTAAGTGGCTGGCCTTCGATCTAAAATTTTTCTATCTTAGCCTCTCAAGTACTAGGGTTACAGAGGTGAGTGGGTGCACCCAAACTTCCTGTTTCTTTAATTCTCTGAGTAACCTAGAACCAATCCTGAGATCATAATCACTTATAGCGTGCCTAAAAGACCTTGGCTTATCACATGGTCTGAGCTAATCATTCACAATGTGCCTAGAAGACCTTGCTACTGTGGTCTGACTCCCCCTTATTGCTGTGTTGGTTCCTTTGAATTTACCATGCTCCTCTTTTTTTAAGCGACTATTTCTCTGCATGTGAAGCTGTTGTCAGCCATTAACCATCTAGTATGAGTTTTATTGTCCACTGTTGTTTCTCTACTGATTAGTCAGCTAAGATTCACATGTTTGGTGCATGAGAATTTCAAAGAAGAGGGGAAGAGAAAAAATCGGTTTTGGAGCATGAGAATGTAACGTGGGTCAGAATTTGAACTTAAATGGCTGGAAGAACAGGGTTTCGGAAGGAAGAGATGCAGGCTCCACTTTGGAGCACAGGACAAGGTTCATCACCAGTTTGCTTATTTTGTTTTTAATGCTAAATGGCTATCACGGTCTTTTGCACATTTTATTTACCTAGCAAAAATGCTAGGCACTGTTTTTTTTTAAAGCTTAAGCTGTTTCTAGTACACTCATTGGTAATGTTTCTTCTGCAAATGGAAAACAGGTGTTCAGAGTCCCTGGCTAAAGAGTAGGAATGGAAACAGGATTGAAGCCAGGCATGATGGTGCACACTTGTAATCCCAATATTTGGGAGACTGGGACAGGAGAAGCACGGGTTCCAGGCCAGCCTCAGCAACTTAGTGAGGCCCTCTGCAATTTAGCGAGACCTTGTTTCAAAATTAAAATTAAAATAGGACTGGGGGCATAGCTCAGAGTTAGACTATCTCTGAGTTCAATCTCTAGTCCAAAGAAAAAAAGAAAGGAGAGAGAGACAGAGAGAGACAGAGAGGAGGGAGGGAGAATAAGTGTGGGCATGGGATGTGTTCCTAGGAAGGAATGAGCAGAGACTTTTGCTCTCTACTGCACACACCCTGCCAGAGTCCTAGGATGAGTCATCAGATTGGAAGGACATGATATGTCTGCTTTAGCCTCGACTTTCAGGTACGTTGGAGAAATGCTGCATTTTATAATTTATTTGAGTTATAATTAGATATAAAATGTCCCCTAAAGAACTCATTTATTATTTGTTTTTTATTTTTTAATTTTTTTTGCAGGACTGAGGGTGGACCTCAGGGGCATTCTACCTCTGAGCTACATCCCTATCCCTAATTTTTTATTCTTTATTTTGAAACAGGGTCTCAGTGAGTTGCAAAGGGCCTCACTAAGAAGCTGAGGCTGGCCATAAACCACGATGTCGCCTGTCTCAGTCTCCCGAATGCTGGGAACTCACTTATTAACGTTTAGAGCTGATGGAACTGAGTCCTGAGGGATGGAATCGCAGCTGTCATTGTAATGGGTTTATCTGGGTGGCGATTCAGGCCAGGAGAGTGTGGCTGGAGCTGGGTTCCTGGGGTATGACTTTGGTGATTATATAAATGCTTGCTCCTTCCCCTGCTCCCTCTCTTGCTTCCGGACTCCATGTTGTGAGGAGCGCAGCCCACGTTCTCTTCTTTTCTCTGCCTCCCGCTATGATGCTTTAAGATCCCCAGCCCCCAGCCTCACATGGACTAAGTCTGAAACTATAAGAAAAAAAATCTTCCTTCCTCTCGGCTACATGGTTAAGCTTTTAGATTACGGCTGTAGGAATGCTGACTGGAACAAACTGTGAGACTTGAAGATGTCACTGGCTTCTAACTAAGGTCTCCACAGAGAGGTCAAGATGGCAGATGTGCAGGCTGAAGGGTGGGGTTGGAAGCTCTGGGGTGCAGTGAGGTCTCCAGGGTGGAGACTTGCCAGCAGCATGTGCAGAGACTGAGGCTGGAGACATAGAAATGAACCCTGGTGACAAGCCCTGAACATAGGTACCTGTGATGGTTAATCTGGATGGAGATGAGATGATTGGCTTATGCCAAGGCAGACCGAAGGGTCCTGCCTTGAACGTGGGTAGCACTGTTCTGATCATTGCAGGACCTGGATACAAAGAAGGAGAAAGTCACGCAAATACTGAGTGGTTCTTCCTGAGAAATGTGCACCTGCTCTTTTGCCTGGGATATCGGCCTTCAGCTATTTGAACTGAACCTTTACCATCGTTTCTCCAAAGAGTTTCTTGGCCTTTTCATCTTAGACTGGGACTGCATTAGCGGTCACTACTCTTCTGAGACTCCAGCTCTTGGGCCTTTCCACCAGCCACTGGTTCCTGTAGCTCTCTCTATGCAGGAGGCCACTTAGGACCACTGCTTCAGGCTATACACTCATTTGATAAATTCCCTTTACCTTAAATACACACCTTGCAAGTTCTATTTCTCTAGAGAACCCTGACTAATACAGTACCCACAGGTGCCCCTGTGTTGGTGCAAGAAAGAAGAAAATTGAAAAGCAGTACAATATGGCTTGATGCCAGAGGACCAGAGCTTAGAGGGAAAAAGAAGGGGCTGCAAATTCCGACCCTTCCACTCTATGACTGTGTGATTTGGGGCAAGTTTCTTAAATACTCTGAACCTCCATTTTTCTATTTCTCAAGTGGAGAGCACCGGGGCTTCTTTGAGGGTTGTTAAGAAGATTAGATTAATGTAAAGTAATGCAAAGTGCTCAATAAATGTGAGCTTTTATTATGATCTAATGGTCATTATATTGCCACTAATTAAATTATAATTTAACTCAATTGGGCAGAGAACGCTTCTGTGACATTTTCAAGGTCAGATAACCAGAAAATGGCAACAGACAGACTTTAAAAAAAAATAGCTCCCCCAATTCTGGAACCACGCCTGCGCACATAGAGGGGTATTAATAATTCCTATCCAGGACAACTGTGGCCAAGTTCGGATGTCCTTATTAAATATAATTCATTCTTCCTTGTGAAAACTTGGTCATTCTTCTGCGCCTTGATCGAATTGCCATCCTGAACCCAGATGTTCTTGGTGGTGGATTCACTCCCATTTCAGTTTGGATGGAAACGTGGAGGGAATTTCATTAAGTCGTCCATCACGTGGGGATGAAGGGTCACCGGCCCCGCTGCCCTATGCAGCACCTGCATTCTCTGGCAACTCTGCAGCTGCTGATGGATTTTACCTACAAAATAAAAAGAAAACAATGTGCTTTGTTGGAAGAAAGAGCCCATTCTCGGTCCTTGCTTCTGCTCTTCCTCTAACTCCGAAATATGCTGTCTTTCTCCCCTGGCTCTCAGGGCTGCTATGCTTTGGGAGATGACGGGCAGACGGTTGTTTATCTGCCCCACCACCATGGCCCCCTCTTCCCATGAGCCTCTTTGAAAATTGGGCAGCTTTCGCCTAGAGAGCCACAACCCAAGCCCTTTTGGTGTTCTACGGGTCTCAGTCTCAGCAGGATGTAGTGCTGTGGTACCGTGTCTCTCTGCTTAATAACTCCAGGCTCTCTATGAACATTTCTGACTCTCGTCTGTACCGTCCAAAGCAGATCTGGCCACACCACGTCAAGACTCGGCATCGACTGTATCTGGGTCAGCTGAGGTCTCCATTTAGCGCCAGAAAGGATCAAAGACTTCAAATATTTCACTTTAGAGATGAGGAGACTATAGTGTAAGAGGAAGGGAAAGTGACTTACCCAAGTTCACACGTTAGTGACAAAACAGGGCAAGAATGAACATTTTTTTTAAGATCCATGCAGAAGTACTACTAGAGCTATACCAATACTTTGAAAAATTCATCCCCCAGCCTTTTTTCTTTGATTCAAATAAGAGGCTCTAACCAAGTGTGGTGGTGAGACCTTGTTTTAAAAGAAGTCTAAAAATTAGCTGGATGTAGTGGCACGTACCTGTAATCCTAGTTCTTGGAAGACTGACACAGGAGGAGAGCAGGTTTGAGACCAGCCTCAGAAACAAGACTCTCAGCACTCTATCAAGACTTTGTTAAAAATAAATAAATAAGGAACAAGGGCTGAGGGTTAAGCTTAAAGGCAGAACGCCTCAGGGTTCAATACCCAGTACCCCCAACACACACACACACACACACACACACACACACACACACACACACACGACTGTGATGTTATCCACATCAAAACCAACTGCAAGAATTAGGATCAGAGATGCTCCCTAAACGCCCATATACTAAAGGTGTGGTCCCTAATAGAAGGTGCTGGAGCCTTGAGGGATGTAGCCTAGGAGAAAGAAGTTAGTTAATGGGGGGGACACGACTCTTGGAGAAGACACGGGGTCCCCAGCCCATTCCTCTCTCTTTCTTTCTCTCCACCATGTACTCCTACCATGATGAATGGTGCTGAGATAAAGCCAAAAAAATTTAAAAAAACAGGAGTCCAGAGACCATAAGCTGCAACTTCTGAAGCCACGAACCAGAATAAACCTTTTCTTCTTATAAGTTCATTCTTTCGGGTACTTTGTCACAGTGACAGCAAGCCCAAAGACCTGAGGACTGACACCAATTCTTATCTCACTTGGGAAGACCCTTCGAGGTCACAATGTAAAACATGGTGCTTCCGAGCATCTCTGGGCCCCTCTCCCCAGACTGCAGGCTCTAGGGTGGCTCCGGGGACCTCTCAGGAGCTCTGTGCCCTTTAAAGTCTGCACATCTTTGTGAATCTCATTGTACTTACAGTGGGAGACTAACTTGACATCGGATTTCTGAAGGGATGGGAATCCCAGAGGTTTTGCGAGTTAGCAGCAGACCCCAACAACCCCTTCTGGAACCTTTTGTGTCTTATTGTTTCCATTTAACATGTCCTTTCCTGTCCCTCCATACCCCCACACCCTCCCAAACTGTTTTTCCCACTGGATTTCTAATTCCGCATATGGGCCCCCATGAAAATGCATTCCATGTGTTTCCTATGAATTTATACTTAACTCAGAAAACCGTTCTGCGAGTTGCGCTGAGATCCAGGCAGGCTGCAGGACCTACCCCCCAGCCCCGGCCATTTGCAACAGGAAGACTGAGGGCTGCCAAGAGTTTAGAGAAGAAGCCCACAGCTTCTGTGGCACCGTCCTGGTCGCGCGTGGATTCTACTTTCGCTCTGAGATGAAAGAATGAACAGGGCCCAGCGCAGTCCGGACATCTGCTCATTCCGAGTGGCGCCAGGCAGAAGGCCACCATCCAGGAACCGTGTGCATTGTTACCTGCTACTTCTCCCTCCGACTTCTCTGTAAGAGAGGTACCGCTGTGTTTCCATGAAAACAAGGTTCAACCCGAAAAGGAGAAAAACATTGTTCATGGTGAATCACAGCATTTCAGTAGCCTTGAGATACACACAGCTGACGACTTATGCAAATTTCAGACATTATGTTTGAACAAGAGGTTACACGGTAATATCACCTGAAGCCTTTATTACTAATGAGACACTTATTTCCATGTGAATACAGAAGTGTGTATTTTTCCCTTTTTATGGATTATCATAATTGTGTCTAATAATACAAATATAATGTGGAGGCTTTATCTCCAGGAGGCATTAGACGGATTTCATGACATCACAGTCCCTGGGACAACGTGACATCGTTTTTGTCCCCCCCACCCCCTTGCTAGTGCAGTTTGAGGACACCAAGCCCCAGGTGCCCCCTTTGGAAAGAGAGCTTCCATTAACTTTGGTCATTTGTGACTTCTGACTATTATGTGGGCATGTTTTAAAATTAATGCTAGTGACAATAATAAAATAAAAGAAGAAGATTAAATAACAGCCGTGCTTGACCTTATTATCAATTAGGCAGGAAAACCTTGGCAACGATTAATAGCATCTTTCTGTCGGCCGGGATGGTTTTATTTTGGTAGGATACAGAAAGTGAGAACTGGCAAGAGGCAGAATTCCTTAAAATGATGTATATCTCAATAAAAACTTAAGTTCACGTGCTAGTATATACATTTACTTGCTCTTTGCTTGACATGACTACTTGGTAGACATGCTGGCAAGCCCAGACGGAGTTGAAATAGAAGTTAGTACTAAGCCTGGCTTCCTCCCCTCAAGTCTCAGTTTAGCAAGTAGATTTTACTTTTATATCTTTACTGCTTTGAAATGGGAAGACCTCTGACATTTGCAAATCTGCCTTTCAAATGCAGGGCTCCTGGGAGCGAGAGAAGAGGGAAGGAGACCTTAAAGACCATTTGCCAGTGGGTGAGTAAGAGCGTCTCTGTGAACACATGCAACAAGGTCTGACCCCAACAGAGAGAGGGCAAGGAAAAGACAGATGCCTGGCTGTGTGCACATCGGTGCGGTTATGCCCAGTAACAAAAATTACTAGGGATTCTCACTCCCCTCCCCAGAAGCAGATGGGCTGAAAGTCTTCAGAATTCGTTGCCAGAATCTCCTCCATTTTTACCAAGGTAACCCTGGTCGTTGAGCTGTCTTCTTCACAGGCTTCTATACTCCAAGGAGGATCTAGCTTTGAATTTATAAATATTCCAGTATCTTCCATCTGAACCCCAAACAGAAACATGCCCCCAAGAACCTGGGTTTAGAAGAAAAGGATAAAAGAGGCTTTCTCAGCCTCTGGTCCATTGTCTTAAACATGGGTAGTGCCACGATTAACTATATGAACTACATGGGTCAACTTGGCTGGGCCGTGGGGGTCTCTAGATATTTTGTCAACATTATTCTGGGAGTTTCTGTGAGGGTGTTTCTGGGTGATATTAACATTTGATTTGGTTAACTGAGTGGAAAAGATTGCCCTTCCTAATTTGGATGGGCCTCATCTGATCAGTAGAAGATCCGAATAGAACAAAACATTGAATAAGAAATTCCCTCTCCTCTCCCTCCCCTCCCCTCCCCTCCCCTCCCCTCCCCTCCCCCCGCCTCATAGTCTTTGAGCTGGAGCAATGGATTTTTTCTGGCCTTAAACTCAAATTGAAACATCAGCTCTTCTTAGGTCTTCAACTGACTGAACCTGGAATGGGGACCTATGTCCTCAGGGGTCATGGGTCTCCCCAGCCTGCAGTCAGCAGATCTTGGGACTTGTCAATCAATCAATTCCTCATAGCAGATCATAACAGATCCAGTCCCTCCTTTCCTTCCTTCCTTCCTTTCTTCCTTCTTTTTTTTTTTTTGGTTCTGGAGATTGAACCCATGGACATTCTGCCTCCAAGTTACACCCTCAGATCTTTTTATTTTGAAACCAGATCTCACTAAGTTGCTAAACCTGGCTTTGAACGTATAATTCTCCTGTCTCAGCTTCCCAAGTACCGGGATTACAGGGCTGTGTGTGCCACCATGCCTGGCTCGCTTCTTTCTTTCTTTCTCTCTCTTCCAGTTTTCTTGAGAACCCTGAGTAATGTAGATGTCCAAAGGAAATAAAAAAAACAACATGTGATGTCTTCCATTCAAAAATAGGAGCCCTGGTCTGTTTCTTAGAGCAAAAGAGCCCTCTTCCCATCAGAAGGATCAGGCAGTCAGCTCCAATGCAGAAAGTAAGAAACAAAACTATGGAAACCTGACACATTGGGAAAAGCCTTAGAGAACAGGACCACGCTTTCCCTCTCAGGAGACCCTCCGCAGAGAAACCTCTCTCCTAAGTCTTTCACACGGTGTCACGTTAGTGCTACTGAGCAGGCAGCATCGTGGGAATCAAATGGCCAGCCAGCTTCCCAACGCAGAAGCACCGGACAGCCCTGGCTGCCAGAGGCTGAAACCCAACCCGGGCCCAGGCACCAGGCACAGAGGAGGCCTGGCCCACAGAGGACTGGGGAGACACACCCTCTTCTGTCAGTTGCATTAAAGGGCACACACACACACACACACACACACACACACACACACACCTGACTGCCAGAGTATGTACTGAAGTGACATCAGTCAGCTATCATGGAATTATAGCGCTCTCTCTCTCTCTCTCTCTCTCTCTCTCTCTCTCTCTCTCTCTCTCTCTCTCTCTTTCTTTCTTTCTTTCTTTCTTTCTTTCTTTCTTTCTTTCTTTCTTTCTTTCTTTCTTTCTTCCTGGTACTGGGGATTGAACTCAGGAACATTCTACCTCTAAGGTACACCCCCAGCTCAATTTCTTATTTCAAAATGAAACAGGGTCACACTAAGTTGTGGAGAGCCTCCTAAGTAGCTGAGGCTGGCTGCAAATCTGTGATCTTCCCATCTCAGCCTCTCAAGTACTGGGATTACAAGCATGTGTGTGCCACCATGCCCAGCTCCGGTCTCTTCTCTTCTCTTCTCTTCTCTTCTCTTCTCTTCTCTTCTCTTCTCTTCTCTTCTCTTCTCTTCTCTTCTCCTCTCCTCTCCTCTCCTCTCCTCTCTTCTCTTCTCTTCTCTTCTCTTCTCTTCTCTTCTCTTCTCTTCTCTTCTCTTCTCTTCCCTCCTCTCCTCTCCTCTCCTCTCCTTTCCTCTCCTCTCCTTTCCTCTCCTCTCCTCTTCTCTTTCTCTCTCTGTTTCTCTCTCTGTTTCTCTCTTTATCTCTTTCTCTCTCCAGTCCTGGGGATTGAACCCAGTGTTCTTTACCACTGGGCTACATCCCCAGCCCTTTCTATTCCTTCTATTATTTATTTTATTTATTTACTTATTTTTCTTTTTTTGAGCTAGAATCTCCCTAAGTTGCCCAGGCTGGCCTTGAATGTTTGACCCTCCAGTCTCAGCCTCCTGAGTAGCTGGGGTCACAGATGTACATCACCATGCCTGCTGCTCTCTCTCTCTCTAAAAATCCCATGCAGGAATAGAAGTTAGGACCAAACAGAGCAGGTGATGCTGCACTGAACAATCCCTCCCTGGCCTGTTTAGCTCCGTCTCTAGGTAGAATCATGACTTCCCATTTCCCCAGGGTTTCATCTTTCTGGCCACCCCACCCTAGACCTGAAGTCCAAGGGAGATGTCCCCACCATGGCCACCCGCGTTTACTTCCTACAAGGGCCTGTTCTACCATTATTGCTGGCCACTGGGACACTCCACTGCTTTGTGACCAAGAGCTGTGGCAAAGCCCAGTCACCATGGTTCTTAAGCCAGTTGTTTCCCACATTCGTAACATCCGGCAGAGCTCCAGAATGATAGTCAATCACCACATAAGGACCAAAAATGGCATTCTCTCTGAATCTTTTATTTTACAGGTGGAGAAAACGAGAGTCAAAAGATGGTGATTTTCCCAGAGTTTTTTCGCTGGCAAGCAGCAAAGTTAGGAGTAGAAAGCCAGTCTTCTGGTCCTCTGTTTTCTGCTTCTGCTATAACAAACACACGTGGTATCTGGGTACTTGGGTTGTCCCAAGAAAATGGGGCCGGGGCCAAGGGTTAAATGTACGGGACATTAGAACTGAGGCTGGGGGCTTTTAAAGCTCTGGGTGACAGATTTATTCTATGCCCTGTTAGAAGCCTATTAAAGTCATCTTGGGTTTCAGAAGAGGATGAAGCTCTGGGAATGGAAGACTGAAATGGCTCAGGAGACTCAGCCCTGACTCTCTGCAAGGGGCTCTGGGCTGGTGGGGGTTCATCTTGGGGAACCTGCGCACCCTCAGTTCCAGGTTGGACAGAACCATGTTGGCTACCTACGCTTGGTTCACTGCTGCCACATTTTCAAGAAACAGGACAGGCTCAAAATAAGTAAGTTTGTGAGCATAGGGGAAAATTTAATAACCACCTCTTCTCTCTGTTCACCCTTTATTGGTATTTATGCTAGTGAAGGGACTAAGATATTGTCCCCTCCTGCCGAGCACAGGTGAGGAAGGTAAGGCTCAGAGTCAAAGCACAGGAAGCCAATTAGTGAAGCCATCTTGGATCTGAGACTGTTGGTCACCTCATCGCTCTGCTCCTTTGAGCCCGGGCCGTTGCTTGTCTCTTTGTTAATATTTCTTTAAATTGGTAGAGACAATTCCACTACCTGGACACTGTACCAAATCAAGCAATGTGTTTTTCCTTCCCCAGCACACACACACACACACACACACACACACACACACACACACACACACATAAACACACATACACAAACACCCTGTGCTTGGCGTTGTGGGAGGTATGAGGGGTAAATGGCTTCTCTCTGGTCCAGTGGACAGATAGATACACCGGGCAGATGCACCCATCAGAGCTTCACTCACCACGGCTCCTTTTCCTGGCTCCTCTGCACTTAATTCAGGAGCTCTCTAATGATCAGCTTCACTCTGTAGGACAACTCCTCTTCTGACTTTTCTTCCTGTGCGCTTGTGTTATTTTAGTTGGTTACCTATTGTTCTATCTTTAAGACAGAGCAGCTGAGTTGGAAATGGCAGCACACATCTGTAATCCCAGTATCTGGAAGTCTGAGTCAGGAGGAATATTGATTTGAGGACAGCCATTTAGTGAGACACTCAGCAACTTAGCCAGACTCTTTTTAAAAACTTTAAAAATGATAGGACTGGGGGTGTAACTCAGAGGCACAAGGCTCCTGGGCTTCATCCCCTTTATTAAAAAGAAAACAGGACTTCCGGGAAGATAGCGACCGAGAAAAGCGGGGCTAAAGAGCCCCGCTAACAACCAATCTCCATTACCACAAAATCAGCGCCTTTCATAGCCAGAAAACACCATCACCAGAGAAACAAAAAAATCACAGGATCCAGAGAGAAAGCGGACTGAGAACAGAGCTCAGAGCCACAGAGGAGATACACCAGCCTCACGCCCGAGGACGCGGCAGCAGCGCCATACTGCCAGTGGCAGAGGCAAATTCACCGGACGGCTACAGCAAGCCGAGGTGAGCCGCTGCGGAACAGCCAGGCAGGATTTCTCGCCGCAGGTAAAATCTAAAGCTTCCAGTGGCTGAGCTCAGCACACGCTGCAGGGATTCAGAGTGGAAATCAAAACCAAGAAGAAATACGCCAGCCTCACAGCCGAGGGCGTAGCAGCGGCGCCATATTGCCACCGGTGGCAGCAGCAGAGAATTCACCGAATCCAGTACAGCTACATCTGCGAACTCAAGAACAGTGAGTCAAATTGCGGGCCACAGAGGAGAAATCCCAGTACTGTACTCCCTGGGACTTGACTCAGTGGGGAAGGGGCGGTGGCAGAGATATCACACCATAGGAGAACGTGCAACCTGGCACCCCCCACAGTCTAAAGCAGCCTCTATTGACTCTCTGGGTCGGAGACTCTGTGATAAAACCCAGTAAAGGAGTAGTGGGGTCTGAGATACTACTGACTCGAGATCCAGAACACCTTAAGTGAAGTCATAGTGACCCAAGGGAAGAACCCAGAGAAGGCACAAACTTCCAAAATCATGGGAAAGAGGAATAATACTGGAGCAATGAATGCCCACAACCCCACAACATCAGAACCCGATAAAACAGAAAACCAGAGATTTCTAGAAGATCAAATCAGGAAAATAACTGTAGAAATAATAGAGGTGCTTTGAAAAGAACTCAGAGAGAGCCAAAAAGAGATAAAGGATGCAATTAATGAAGTAAAAGGCCTCAATTCAAAGCACAAACAACCGATTAGACCACATGGAGAACAGAATCTCGCTCTTAGAAGATGATCATTCCAAAAATGAACGCATAGTTTCTAATCTAGGAAAAAATATCCGACAGCAGGAATCTGATATTGAAGAAATATGGGCCCATTTTAAGAGAGCTAACCTAAGAATAATTGGAATAGAGGAGGGAAAAGAAAGTGAAACCAAAGGGATCAACAATCTCTTCAAGGAAGTAATAGCAGAAAATTTTCCAAACATAGAGCAAGAGGTTGATACAAAGGGCCAGGAAACTTATAGAACTCCCTTTAGACAGGATCGGAGAAGAGGATCCCCACGCCACATAATTGTCAAAATGACCAATGTGGAAGCCAAGCAGAGAATCTTAAAGGCAACAAAAACAAAGGGCCAAGTGACATTCAGAGGCAAACCAATTAGAATCACTCCAGACTTCCCAAACCAAGTCATGAGAGCCAGAAGTGCTTGGAGTAACATATTCCAAACTCTGAAAGAAAACAACTTCCAGCCAAAAATTTCCTACCCAGCAAAACTTTCTATCAAATTAGATGGAGAAATAAGAAGCTTCCATGACAAACAGAAACTGAAGGAATTTTTGTCCTCAAAACCAGCACTAGAGAAAATACTCAAAGAGATTAACTACAAAGAAGAAATAGGTAACACACACCAGAACCAGAGAAACAAGAGTTTCCATCCAACAGTCAACTAAGATTGGTTATCTGTGGAGATTCATTACTTATGTTAGTCTTTTACCTATCTCTAAATGATATTGTTTGCCTTTATTGTTGTTAATTTTTAGGATTTCTAGTTGGAATATTAATATACCTTCAGATATAGAATTTGGAAATATTTTATCCCATTCTATTAGTAACTTTTAACTCTGTTTACATTGCCTTTGGATATACAATATTTTTTTTTTTTAGAGAGTTTGTATACTCTCTAAAATATTTGTATATGGGATTAGGTAAGGGTCCAACTTTATTCTTTTCCATGTAATTATTATGTTTCAACAATATTTAGTTAAAAGACTATTATTTCTACCACCAAATGTTCATGGAAACCTTGTCAAAAATAACTTGACAATATAGGGAAGAATTTAGCTCTAGGCTTTTATTTAACTCCAATGGTTTATATATCTGCCTTAGAATAGTACTACACTGTTTCAATTATTGTAGCTTTATATGGTTTGAAATCAGAATAGCATTTGGAAATATTTTATCCCATTCTATTAGTAACTGTTAACTCTGTTTACATTGTCTTTGGATATATAATATTTTTTCATTTTTTAGGGAGTTTGTATACTCTTCTGTTGCCTGTGCCATTGAAATCATATCCAAGAAATCACTGCCAATTTCAATGTTGTGAGGTTTTATGACCCAGATTTTCTCCTAAAAGTTTATAGTCTTAAGATTTATATTTAGGTCTTTTATCTATTTTGAGTTAATATTTGTATATGGCGTTAGGTAAGGGTCCAATTTTATTATTTTCCATGTAATTATTATTTTTCAACAATATCTAGTTAAAAGAATATTATTTACACCACCAAATGTTCGTGGAAACCTTGTCAAAAATAACTTGACAATATAGGGAAGAATTTAGCTCTAGGCTTGTATTTAACTCCAATGGTCTATATATCTGCCTTTAGAATAGTACTACACTGTTTCAATTATTGTAGCTTTATATGGTTTGAAATCAGAAAATATATATCTTCTAGCTTTGTTCTTTTTCAAGATTGTTTTGGGTATCTAGAGTCCATATTCCATATTAGGACAGATTTTTTTTTCTGAAAAATAAATATATAAATATATGATAGATTCACCTAAAAAAAAATAGAAAAAAATATTCTCTGGTAAGAAAGAAAGTAAAAAGAAATATTGAAATGTTATCTTTAAGTCATCAAAAGCTTGGTATCAGACAAATGAAACTGTTATGTGAGATTATCATTTTTAATTTTGGATAAATTGCTATAATACTAGATGTCAACCACTAAGCCAAGCATGGGAGGGAGGGATGGGGAGGGAATGGGGTGGGGATCGGGTGGGGGCTGACTGGGCGATGTGTGCATGTATGTCTACAAAAGTCTGTATCCCACTATGATGTATGAATACAGTGCACCAATAAAAAAAAGAAAAAGAAAACAGAAGAAATAAAAAACAGACAAGCTATAAAATTATTGTTAGAGTGTGGGGAAAAGTTACACACACACACACACACACACACACACACACACACGCATACTGGTGGTGTTTTCTTGAAAGAAGAGCTGCACCAGATACTCCAGCACCTGGGCATCCCTGAGCTCAGAAGTTTAAAGCAATCCTCACACTACATGGGTGAGATAGAAGATCCGGAGATCCAGATCTCTCTCTATCCTCGTAGGACCAGATATCCAACCAAGGCTTCCACCTGGCCTTCAAGATGGCGGACATATCCCTTAGGCTCCTTGCTGTGTCTATTCATCTAGGAAGTCACCAGTCAGAGCGTGGACTGGCGGGCCAGCTGCCGTGGTCACCGCTAGCCATGTCCCCAAGTAGCATGGCTCTGGCCCAGAGTTCATTTTATCCCATTAATTTAAGAAGCCAATTTCTGGCTGTCACTATACACATTCTTAACTAGAGCCCATCCCAATCGCACTTTCATTCTATTTCATTTTAGTTCCAGTCCATCAAGTTGTGTTGTCAGTAATGAACTAGGCCCTCTCTCCTTGTCTTCCTTCCTTCCTTATTTCCTTCCTTATTTCCTTATTTCCTTCCTTATTTCCTTATTTCCTTCCTTCCTTCCTTCCTTCCTTCCTTCCTTCATTTCTTTTCTTTTTTTTTTTTTTTTTTTTTTTGGTGATGCTGAGAATTGAACTCAAGGGTGTTCTACATCCAATCTAGATCCCCAGTCCTATTTTTTTTTAAAAAACAAGGTCTCCTTACGTTGTTAAGGCTGGCCTCAAACCCAAGATCCTCCTGTCTCAGCCTCCCAAGTACTGTGATTACAGCATGCACCATGCCCAGCCCCTTCTTTCTTATTCTATCTTTAAACTTTATCTTTCCTTCCTAGCAGAAGAGTATATCCGGGTTTAAGAAACCTTGACCAGAATTCCTTACTCCACTCCTCTTCTATCTGCCTCAGGAGTTTGAGTTGAGGCAAAGAGTCTATCTTTCATTCCTTTACTCTCCAACACTCAGTGCATGAAACATAGCAGGACTTACAGTCGAGTGTCTGGAAGAATAAAAACCACTGACCGAAAACAAGGGCAGATACCACTCGCGAAGAAGAATGGGTTTGATTTGGCCTGTGGTATTGCAGCTGATGAAATATTATCCAGCTGGACAAGTTGAATTGCCACAGATTGTTGTAGATGGGAGTCCAGGGCTCAAGTGAGACGGCAGAAGCAGAAAATGTGAGCATTAGTGAAATACTATTCAGTCTTCAAAAAGGAGGAAATTTGAGCAGGGCGTGGTGGTGCAAGCTTGTAATCCCCGCGCTTGGGAGGCTGAGACAGGAGGATCGCACAGGTTCGAAGCCAGCCTCCCCTACTTAGTGAGGCTCTCAGCAACTTAGTGAGACCCTGTTTCCAAATAAAACAGAAAATAGGTATGGGAGTATAGCCTGGAGGTAGGAAGTCCCTGGGTTCAACTCCCAGTAACACAAAAAAAAAATGTAGGAAATTTGATACATGCTGTAACATGAATGAAACTTGAAGATGCTATGCTAAGTGAAATAAGCCAATCACTAAAGAACAAATATTGTAAGATTCCACTTATCTCAGGTACCCAGGGTAGTCAAACTCAGAATCAAAAAAATGGTGTTTGCCAGGGGCTAGGTTGGAGGAATGGGGAGTTACTGTTTAATATGTCTACATTTTCTGTTTGGAATGATGCAGAAGTTCTGAAAAAAAGATGGTGGTGATGCTTGCACAAGAATGAAAATGTACTTAATGTCACTGTACGGTATGCTTAAAATCATATACATATCTGCATAATATGTGTGTATATGTGTAAAAAATCACAGGAAAAAACAGAAAAGAAAAATGCCTGGCATGTTGTTAGCACGTATTAGCGTCTTCCCCTTTCCATTAACAGTGAGTTGCTTCAATTTTTCAGAAGTTGGAAGCCCTTGGAGTTTTGTATTCAGTTAAGTTCCAATACAGACTAAAGCCACACATAACTAGACATCAAAGTATCTCCAGTCTGAAAATTATTCTTTATTGATCTTCTCTATCAAAGTTTTATCCAGAGAAAAGCTTAATAAGTCAACCTCTTTTCCTCTTGGGCACAAGTGACAGATTGCAGTGGGCAAAAAGAGAATGACCAAAGGCAAAAGGCAGAGAAGCAAGCGTTTATTGATCAGTGCATTAAATTTTGCAGACAATTCCTTACCGACAGGAGCGAAGAGTCGTTAAGGTTTATGGTGTGCCCAATATCATCCTCTGTGTGTTTCACTTAGTAACCAGGACAACTCCACCTGGAATTTTCGAACCCTCTCTATAGACAATGAAACTGAAGCCCAGGGGTTCATTGCCTTAGCATTTGAACCCAGGAATCTCCATTCTGTTCCCTGCTATTTTGAAAAACATTTCTTTGCTATTTAGAATAATGTCTACCCTGTAGGCCATAAACTCAGTAAGATTATAACTCATAGATTAGTGGGCTCTCCAAAACGCTCGCGTTTGAACATAATATTCTACTTGTGCTTTGGACTTTAGTTTATACAGCCATACATAAAACTGAGCCAGGTGATAACACCCGATAGAGGAATCTTTAGTCAGTAGATAGGCACCTATTAAGTCATGAAGCCTAACCCAGATCTCTAGACTACAGTGATTTTTTTCTTTTAATGATTTTTTATTGGACATAAATAATATACATTTAAACTATATTTGGTGCCCTCTCCCCCCCTTCCCCCGTTTTCCCTTCCCCCCTCCCACCAATGGTTGTCCAGGTTAACCATGTCATATTCATAATTTTACACATATTCAGATGTAGACCTTCATTATTCGAGATAAGCCTTCCTCCTCTCCTGTCTTTCCATTCAAACTTTGCTAGTATTTCCCCTCCATTATCTGGAGTCCCACTGGTATCCTCTGTGTTTCCTAGTTTGGGCATATTAGAGGAAACATATGTACCTTCTCCTTCTGTGCTTGGCTGATCTCACTTAACATAATGTTCTCCAGGACTTTCCATCTTCTTGCAAATGATATAATTTTGTTTTTCTTTATGTCTGAATAGAATTCCTTTGTGTGTATTTCCCAAAGTTTTGCTATCCATTCATCTGTTGATGGAGATCTGGGTTGGTTCCATATTTTGGCTATTACAAATTGTGCTGCTATGAACATAGGTATGCATATGTTGCTGTATTTCTCTGAATTCAAGCCCTTTGGAAAGATACCCAGGAGTGGTATAGCTGGATCATAGAGCCTACAGAATGGGAAAAGATCTTTACCAGCCACCATTCTGATAGGGGGCTAATATCCAGAATATACAAAGAGCTCAAAAGACTCTACACTAGCAAAACAAACAACCCAACCAAGAAATGGGCAAATGAACTAAATAGACACTTCACAAAAGAAGAGATACAAAGGGCCAATAGATACATGAAAAGATGTTCTTTATCACTGGCCATCAGGGAGATGCAAATCAAAACTACACTGAGATTCCATCTAACCCCAGTCAGAGTGGCAAGCATAAAGAAATCAAACAACAACAAATGCTGGCGAGGATGTGGGGAAAGAGGAACTCTTTTACACTGTTGGTGGGAATGCAAACTAGTTCAGCCACTATGGAGATCTGTGTGGAGATTCCTAAGAAAGGTGGGACTACAGTGATTTTTATCGACCTCCTTTTCACCTCTGTCTAGCAGGGCCTACCTTAGAAGTCTGTTGGGATTTATAGAAGAAAATGTTAGCCACCCTTTTGGCTTACTGCTGAGAATACCGTTTCTCCCAACATCACCCCTACCCCACCCCCAACCTTAGCATGGCAGGGAGCTTTATCTTTTCTCCTTTCCTGCTTCCCCTTCCAGGCTCAGCTAAAATGCTAAGCTCTTTCTATCCAAAGGATGAGAACCTCTAGGAACCATGATTCAGTTGCGATAATGAGAAAGCCTGAATCCTGTCTTATCTGCCAATACTGATGATTTATACAAAACTCAGGGAGGAGTCTTTTCTCATCGGCATCTCATTTTCCCCTTTGAAAATTGGAATTTTAGCATCAACTGTTATTAATCCAGAATCTAACCAACTGGAAAATTCATTACCAAAATGTTTTTTAAATCAGCAGCCAGGAAGAGCAATCGGCCGTATGAAGACCCAAGAGCTGGCTGTGTGCTCTGGGACTAGGAAATAGTATGATTGCTTATTTTTGTAGCTGTATTATTATTATTATTATTATTATTATTATTATTATTATTATTATTACTATCTGAACAAAGCAATTTTCTCTAAATTGAGGGGAGTAAGATGGAGGCAGGAGGTTGTTGTGAAGAGTACTCAGAAAAAAATTGAAGGAAGCATGGAAAGAAAAGTATTCACAGGAAAGAAGAGAAAAAAAATCTGTAGAAGCAAATTAAGTGGCAATGAAGAAACCGTGCAGAAGAACTGATCGTAGTGATTTAAATGTTCAATAAGTGAATGGAAGCTGGATTTTATGATACAAAGCATAAGCATGCCAAATTATGTACTACAGCAAAAATGTAATATGTAAACCAACTGTTTAAATGAGAAATAGGGACTTTTAAAGACTGCAAATATCAATGTATATTCTAACAGGGGTGGAACTAGGAGAGGTCCGATTCAAGGCGATGCTGACATCGCGTCTGTGGTTCTTGGCATCAGGATGCACAAAGGAATGTCCCTTGGTGAGCTCTCATGTTAAAAAGGTCATTGCATGATTCAGGGGACTTGAGGTTAGAGAGCCGGGCTTGAGCCCAACTCCATCTTTTTTTAAGTTATGTGATCTTGGCCAAGTTACTTAACTTCGGATTCAGTTGCTTTGTTTTTAAAGGATGTACCGACACCTACTTCATTGTTAGTTGTTGTGGAAGCCATGTTCAACAAAAAGATGAAATAGGCTACATTATAAGTGGCACCAGTGACACTCAGAAAATGTCAACGCTATCAGGCTAATGGTTTGTCTGTGTCTAAATTAGTCGTTGTCATGTTCAATACGCATGGCTTTCAGTTAACAATCAGAGTGGTTTATCAGTCTGGTCTCTGACACAAGCAAAAACTCTCCATTAAAGGATGCAGTTGATTGGCTAGCCATGTGTGCTTTCTGAGGGGTGATATTTTAAAACTGGAACGAGTGTATTGCATGCAAGACACATTGGGTGAAAAATATTTAGACTAGAAACTGCAGAAAAAGCTTGTGAATTTTTTAGAAATGCAATTCCAAAACATGGCCTAACTCCAACGCAATTTGAAATGCAGATAAAAAACAGTGTGTTTTGGCGATTCTTGCTGAAATCCAGTCAACAAATTTCCTACCAATGCAATGTCTTGACTCAGTGTTAGAAGCTCAATAAAATAAAACTGTCGGGGTGTGAAAGGGTAAGTACCCTGGAACCGTGTAGCACACATGAACTTGTTGCTTGCTAAATCCAAGCAAACTATAAACAAAGGCATTATTTTTCCCAGTTCTTTAAAGTGATGTATTTATATTTTCAGTGAGATTAAAAATTTAAAGTATAAGTTTGCATGAAGTATACTGCTATGTAAAGTTCAGACTAGAAGTAAAATTCATATCTGGAAATACATTTTTCACCCCCCTCTTTCCCAGTGCTACTAATATATATATCTTTAATCAAATGTCTGTTTTTAGATATTATTCAAAATATAAAACTCAAGATTACAAAAAATACAGCACAAAAAAGTTGGTCAAACAGAAGACTTTTAAAATCTTGGTTTAACACAGATCAGGTAATTTAAATACATTTTTGAGCCTGGAATTCTGTTCAAGAAAAAACAAAAACAATTTGGTATTATTTTACTAAATGTGTCCTAGTAATGAATCTGAAGACGTTTTACTTCTAACAAATACCTAAAATGAATTCAATTAGTGCAGTAATCAACGTCAAGTGATAGAATTTATAGTCTAGTAAGTTCAGAGAATTTTTCTTTTTTTGTGAGCAAACAGCACAGCTACAAGCTAACTTTCTATGATAATAAGAAAATTTGAAAATAGATTTTATTTGTACTACATTAAGCAAAGCTAAGACAGGTACAACTATCCAGTTATATTTTTTAAGAAAGCTACTTACCAGTTACCTCCAGCTGTGAGCTACCATTAATCTAATTTCCAACCCGCTCTTTGAAAGTCCAAAGCTGAATATATACACATATTCTCCAATACTTCCCACATGCAAGCTATATTACTCTGAATATATGGTAGAACATGGCTTCACTAGCTAGAGTCATGTAACTTCAGAGGGGATTAGGAAGTAAATTCTCTCTAATGTGATGCTGAGTTTCATGGCTCAAAAACATTTTTATCCTCCTGACTTAAAAATGCACTATCATAAAAAGTAGAAATTCACCATAACATTTTAATTTCTTTGATTATTTATGAATTATATTGTTATCTCTTAAGCCAAGAGAAAAACATACTGAATTTATAAAGTTGTAGTATAATTACATTTTCCAATTACAAGAGTTTTAATTTTTAACATTAGAATATTTAAGAATAACTTCTGTTTAGAGCCAGGGTTAATATAGTTCCTTATATTGGATTATTTTATATTTGCTTATATGTTGCTTTGAAGGATTCCTAAGAAGTTGTACTTATATAGCTTATACACGTTATGGAGTTGGATTCAACTCCAATCACCTCCCTCTACATCCCTCCTCCCTTGACTGGATTACCGGTTCTAAAGGGCACAAAAAGCAGAAGGGAAAAAATGAATACATTGCACCAATAAAAAATAAAATTAAAAAAAAGTCATTGTTTCTCCAGCACCATTTGTTGAAAAAAAAAATAGAAAATACTAGAAATCATGTCTTAGGTCACTATTTTAATTCTTTAATTCATTTTATTTATATATTGGTCGGTACTGAGGATTCAACTCCGGGGCATTCTACCTCTGAGCTATACACCAACGTCTTTTGCTGTTTTTGTTTTGAAACAGGGTCTTGCTCAGTTGCTAAAAGTCTAATTAAGTTTCCAAGGTTGACCTTGAACCTGTGACCCTTGGATCCTCCTGTACTGGGATTAGAGAACATGCTCCACCACACCTAGCCCACCATTATCTTAAGACAGAAAACCAAGCAAACAACGAAAACCAAAGGAAAAAAGCTGTGGCCAGACCCAGTTGGACCAAATAAGTTGCAGATCATTGGGATCAATGACTTTCAGAGACAGAAACGTCAAAATTTTGCAGAAGTTTCAAACACATTCCGTGTTGAATCGACACGGCCGAGCTGTGCTATGTAGGGGTTTGAGTTGGCATGCAGGGAGCTCCGGTACCTGATTCGCGACCCTCCAGTCGGCCAGGTTAACACGCTCCACCAGCAACAGGGAGGCACCGTGAGCCTTTGACACTAAGCTGTTTCTCTTCAAGTCGCAGCTCCAGTTTTCTTCACGTGAGCTTTAGATCACAAGATGCAGTGCCATCGTGGTCAAATGAGAAATGAGAGACCAGAGCGGCCGTCCCCCAGCCAGAGCAGGGTCTGGGTTACTCACCTCTGATACTGTTCCATCTTCTTTGTAAGACAGAACAATGATCTTTTCTCCTGCTCGGACCCTGCTGCCCTTGTGTGGGATGGAAGCTTCCCCTTTATGAGTCTAGCCAGGGGCCAGAGTGGGGCACAGTGGGGACCTGGGGTATGGCTTTGATTTCCAGCAAACTCTTCTGCAAGCTATTTAGATTAACAAAAGATGGGCAGTGGGAGCATTTTAAGATTGACCTGGGAGACAAAGGGATTATTTGATTTGAAAACCAAATGCCTGATCTCTGTTAGGGGAATTGAAAAAAAAAAGAAAATAAATTAGAATTAAACATAATGATGTTAAAATTGAGAATGAGACCAAGAGACAGAGACAGGGAGAGCCTATAAGTTGATCATATTTCCGAATCCTTTAATCTTTTGGCTCACAATTACTGAGGATCAATTACAAGCAAGACACAATCGAAAAGGATTTAGAAATTGTTGAGAAAATTTGACAACCGGGTTCATTGTGGGGTAGGTCGGGACGCCAGAGCTGGCTTGTGCCCTCCCTTGAGGTTTCTATCAGGCCCTGGCAGAGTTCCTTGGCCCCTGCCCTCACACCCGTGCCAGGCCTCCCAGGGCTACAGGAGATTATTTATGCAGCTAAACCAAGATGCTGAGGCCAGCACAGTAAAACACAGCAAGCAGGAATTCCGAGCGTAAGGGGCTGCGCTGCTGACAGCTTTATAACCTTCAGTAAATGCCAGTGACCGCATTCTCCTTTCTCTGTGTGGTTTACATTTGGGGGTTTTGTAGGCTGGAAGGCGGCTGCTCTGGGGTCTTGATCCATGAGGCTCGCTGAAGGAGCTGCCCAGATGAGTCAGATTGGAAGCAATTGCTGCTGCTTATTCGGTGGCACCAAGGAAGCTTCAACACCATTACAAGTGGAGACGATGTTTAGGACAGTTCCTGCGATCTTTTTCTCCTTCCATGTTATTGACTCCAAGGTGCAGTCCTGGGGACATAGAGGAAGGCATTTTGAAGAATCTTGAGGAAGCAGAAACATTTCCTGTCTTTGTTCATAATCCAGTTAGAATAAACCCATGCATGGTTGTGTACACACACACACACACACACACACACACACACCAAATCACTCACTCTCAGGTGGAGGTCATTCAGCACATGGAAGTGAATTCTGCCCCATGAGTGCAGCCAAGTCGTTTATACCCCATTTACCTTGCCAAATCTGCAAACTACAGAACCCACTGGGGGGGCACCAGGCTGCCGTGCAGCGGTCAGCACTTAATACAGAGGCCTGCAAGGCCCTTTCCAAGTGGCCACTACCACAAGAGCTTACAGAACATGACTTTGCCAGGCGCTGTGCTAAGTGCGTATCGGTATTCTCTCACTGAGTCAGCAAGTGGAAATTCAGGCACTTTGTATGAGTGCATTCTGCTATCGTGTGTGGCAAGCCTTGTGGTTTCGAAAGTTTTAGTTATGGCCAAATGCAATTAAGCAGTGGAAGTCAATTGGAGTCTGTATCCCCCAAAGCCAGCACTTGGCATCCATTAGCCGTTTTAAGCTAGGGCCACAAAGATGCAACTCAGCGAAGCTCTCCAAACATCCGAGCCTAAAAAAGTCATGATTTATTGTCACATGCATGCGAGTGCATGGTCTCAGCTGGCCACAGCTGAGCGCAGTCGGAGGTGGCTGTGTTTCCTGTTGCTCCTGGTGACACTTGTCCTTTTTCTGGAACCTGTGAACACTCTGGGCATGCTCTTCTGACGCCCGTGACAGATGTGCAGGCAAGCAAGTGGAAGCGCACACGTCCTTGGTCTAGTCGGAACTGGCCCACCATCCCTGCCGTCTCATTCTACTGAGCAAGAAACAGTCACGTGACTACTGGCCAATGGATGAGCTAATACCTTGACCCCATTCATCGCAAGACTGACAATGTCATGAAGCAAAGGGGTGGATAGGGAAGGCTGGTACATAATATACCTCTCCCATACTTTTAGTCTCTGCAGTGTCTCCCTGGAATTATGCCTGGAAGGTTGACATTTGTGGGAGTTTTATACATTCCTCCTAGTGTATGTTAATGTGTCAAGAGACAAAATAACTTAGTGGTTAAGAACACTAGCTCTGGCATTGACGTCGGAAGATTATCTTCCTGAATCCCAGATGTCCGTCCTATGTCATCACTATGGGACCTTGACCAACTTGCTGAACTCTCTCTGTCTCACCTTCCCAGCACAGGATAAATGGCGTGTGGTCGGCATGGTGAGGGTGGTGCCCTCTGCCATCTTAGCTGCTCCATCCCAGCAGGAGGACCATGCCATGGATACCCTTCAGCAACAATTTCCGTTAGGCTATTGGATGGGGTGATTCTTCTGTACAAGGACAAGCTAGCAACGGATCCTCTGTCCTCTTTCCCTCTAAGACACAGAGGTAAGAACAAGGTCTTGCGCTCACTCTTGTCTCCAAAGCTGCTACAGGTGAGGTGAGCTTCGCCCATTCAGACCTCAGGACCTGGCTCAGCATTCCGACATTACAGGGAGGCTCCAGGACATGTGTGGCCATGGTGGGCACCTGGGCCAGGCTAGACCTGGGCTCTTTGGCTCTGCAGAGTTAAGACCACGTCTACTGAAACAGCATGAAAAGGAATCGAGGTTGAGCTGCTTTGTGCAACATATAGTTTTCCTTCAACAAAGCCATCGTCTAGAATGTGGAGCAGCTGGCAACACAGCTCAGCGGTTAGGTACCCAGGCTCTGCAGCCAGGAGGCCCAGGTTCAAGTCCAAGCTCTGCAATGAACCATTTGACTGAGGACAAGTTACTCAGCTTTCGTGCTTCAGTGTGCTCATCAAGGAATACAGAAAGCCCTGGGCAAGTCAGTGAGATTAACACTCCCTCTGTTCCCGGGTCCCCTTTAAAAGTACAGCATCTACCTTGTGACAGCCATTGCTAGCAAAGGACCCCCAAGACAAGACATGTTTTCCTCTGATTCAGTACCCTTGCAGACCGGCTTTCCTCACTCACTTAGGGGGCATACTAGCTCTTACCCACCACTTTTTTTGGATATAACCTTTGATTGCCTGTTGACATGTGTTCATTTATTCTAATGGAAGTTTTCTATGCCATCCACTAGAGGGGAGAAATAGAGCTGCACTGAACTGCCTTTCTGTTTGATCATCTGAGCACCCTGTATATGGGAGACGTGTGATGATGGTTAATGGTCTATATGCATTATCAAGTGGGTCAATCAACCCATTGGAAATGACAGCATTTTAATGAGGGCTGGCAAGAGCGAGCACACGTTTAATTCCGGGGGACAGGTCACAATGGCAAAGAGTTCAGATAAGTTGGAAATAAGCCTGGTGCTTTCCTAACCTAAAGAAACATTGAAATCACCTGGCAAGCTCTTAAAAATTCAGCTGCCCAGGGCCCCGGACCTTGCTCCCTAACTCAAGATTTGGGGGGCTCTGGATTCTCAAGTGAGCTCAGTGGTAAATGTGTATCATACCCAAATATTTCCCTTTGCAACAGCATGGTGGACCTGGAAGACATAATGCTAAGTGAAAAACAGCAAGACAAATACCTCATGGTCTCACCCAGATGTTGGGTACTAACAGAGATGGTGTATAGAATTGTGGGTACCAGAAGCTTGAGGAGGGAACAGTGAGGAGAGATGTTACCCAAAGGGTGTGAAGTTCAAGGTAAGATGAATGTTTGAGACTTACCGCCCAGCAGAGTGATGACAGTAGTAATGCACAGTATATCTCAGGATTGCCAAGAGAAGTAGATTTAAAGGCTCATATCATACACACACAAATAAGTATAAGATGCAATGAAAGTTAGCTCACTTGACTTATTCATTTCACAACGTCCATACCACACTGTACGCCATTAACATGCAAGTATTATGAGTTAATGAAAAAGGAAAATTAGGCTTAAAAAATTAAATCCTAGGTAGGTCGTTTGTTTCTGTGTGCAGAGGAGATGCTGTGCCAATGTCCTGACTTGAGGCCCATCCTTCTACGTGTGGATGGGGAGAGGGAGGGATTGTGGGAGTCTGAGATGACAGCAGTCTCTGTTACATCACTTCCTGAACCAGAAGTCAATAACCTGGGGCAAGGGAGGATGCAGTGGCATCAGGAGCAAGGGGTGTGTCTCTCAGTGGCATCAAAGACAGAGAGCAAACCACAGTGACATTTGGGGACAAATGTGCCCTTACATCTAGGCTTCAATATTATCACCAGCTGACCTGATGCTTCCACCTAAACCACATGCTCTTCTACTGGACAAAAATACCAAAAACATCCACCCCATCCCAGTCACACTAAATACCATACATTCCCCTCTTTTGCTAAATAAGTAACTGCTACATCTTTAACAATCCCAGCTTTCTCTTTGCCCCAGTCTGTCCTCCAGAGACATAGATTTATGGAGATTCATGCAGAGAATCGCTCTGCTCTCTAGCAAAACTCAACCTCTGCTTCCTCAGACCCTCCCCAAATCCCCCAACCAAAGCCCAGATCCTACAAGAAGCTCTCTCTAGCATCTTCTCTGTGGTTTTGATGATGTGTGCATTCTTACTACAACTAGTAGAAAAACCCAGCTTGTTCATCTCCTGCTGGTGCTTGGCAGCAGAGCAATGCTCATGAAAAGCTTAGCACTTTCTTGAGCTCTTTGGCTTAATCTTTGCAGACTGCCCTGTGAGCACTGTCCATGTCTGGAACCCCGGGTATCTTCGGCCACACGCACAGCCCCTGTCACTGCAAGGACTCGGCCTCTCACGCTGCTCTACCTGTATCAAAAGCATCCTCCCGCATCATTGGCCAGGAATTCCACATCAAGGAGCCTGAGCACGTATTTATTAAGCAACTCCAGCATAAGTGTTCAGCTACAGCTTGTGGAGAGAGGCTTTGGCCCTATAAATATTTGACTACCCACCAAGTTCTGTATACGGTGTGAACACAGCATGCTTCTCACATGGCTCCTAGAAGCTTCTATCTCTGGGGAATAATAAAGGAGCACATTTTAACAAACCTGAAACCACAGACCAGCTCTGTCATCCGTCAACTCTTTCTTATCAGGGCATTAGCAGTATGCATCAACAAACCGGTAATTATTCATTAATGGTTACTTGAAACCCAGGGTTTCCCCACCTGATTTAGGAAGCACATAAGGCCATTTATTCTAAGTGTTTCCCAGACTTTGATAGATTGAATATTCTTTCGTGCTGGCAAAAGTATACATGCCGCGATGCTAACTAGAGTAACTATAGAAACTATCCCATCCCGCTACAGCCTTAGAACATCTCTGAACCATCGTGCATGTGAGGGAAACCTCAAAGGGATAGAAAAACCATCTGGTCTCTATAGCTAGAACACTTGAACAGCTTGTAAAGGGGAAAAAAATTAAACCTCACAACTAAAATCTGGCAGATGATGAACACAAGATTTTTATGTTTTATCAGCCAATTGCTACATAGACCAAAGTCAGCGGGCAAGAAAAGACCCTGCCGGAACCCAGAGCCTGGAATGAAAAGACTAGCAGAAAGACTCAAAAGAGCTGAGGCCGGTTAGCGTGACGCTCCCACAAACATGCTACTCACCAGAAATCTATTTATTTTCTTTACAAAAGAGGGGAGACCCAAATAGAATAAAATGCATCCAGAATGTTGCAAGACAAAGTATTTGGGTGTTTTCAGCTTGGCTACAAGCAGAAGGCAATGCTCGTGAGGAAAGGCTGATACTCTAGAATGTCCAACTCAGCGTTGCAGATTTGAAAGTAAGAGCCAATCCAAAGACGTTTTCAACCTAAGCCCTTCAGTGGAACAAGCGAAAATTTCAAGCAACCCCTAGCCCTTCAAAAGCCCACTTAGATCTTTCTAAAATATGTCTATTTTATCTTTCTCCTCTTGATCATCCCTTTGGTAGGTTTCCAGGTCATATTCTGACCCAATAAACAACATTCTGAGCCTAAGCAGGCTCAGATCTCATTATATGGATGCCGCACACATGCGTAACCACCCTGGCCACTGGGCCCCTGAGAAAACCAGTGAAGACCGGCTTGGGATGTGGCCTGCCTGGGTCCCCACTTTTCTGTGACAACATTCCGTGTAATTTCCATCTGCCTCTCTACAATGATCACCAGAAAAGCTACAAAAGTAAAATAATAAGAAAACTCTTTCCTGAACAGGGCATTTTAATGCTTTAAACCGTCTAATGTCATTTAAAGTGTGTGTGTATGTGTGTATTTTATACCAAACGTACAATGTCCTTTACATATATAAAATTTTTTTGTGTGGTACTGGGGATGGAACCCAGGGCCATTCTACCTCTGAGCTACACCCCCAGCTCTGTTTTCTATTCTTTATTTAAAACAAGGTCTCACTGAGTTGCAAAGGGCCTCACTAAGTAGCTGACTCTGGCCGAGAACCGTAATCCTCCTGTCTCAGCCTCCCGAATCCAAATACTGTGATTACAAGCGTGCGCCATCACATCCGGCTACATATATAAATATTAGAAGACCGTGGCTTCCTCCATTTTTCTCTGCCCCCTAATCCCATCAGCTGACGGCAACTACTTTTGGTAGTTTTGTATACATCTCTGTTCATGCTTATCAAACCTCCACTTATTTCTTAAACCAACATTGTATCACATCTTACATCATTATCTGCAACTGGCCGTTTTCTTTTTCAGTTATTATGATGTTCTTATAACTCAGGTGTATTATCTTTTTATTGTAGGGTACATGGCTTTTCATTGCATAAAAGGTTCCTTCACTTATCCTATTACTCCCCCGATTCCTTCCAATATTAGTGTTATATGAACTTCTTTAAATTCTAAAAGAAAAAGAAATAGCATGCAACGTCCTAGAAAGCTTTTAAATTTTCATCTTCAAGACATCAAGATCAATTTGAATGGTTCTATATATACCTAAGGCTCTTGGCTTCTCCCAAACAAAACCCTCTGAGCACCCTCTAATTAAGAGGCTGAACTTGGAAACAACTTTTAATGAGATGGCACTTCTGTTCTCTTAGAAGCAAATGCAAAAATTACAGGTATTTTACTTTTCTTTTTTAATGTATTTTTATTGGCACATTATAGTCTCATCATAATGTAGATAATGTTGACAATGGCATACACCCAAATTATAGACATTTTAGAAACTTATGCCTGTCTTTAACCCCCAAATTTAAATGAGCACCACATCCTATAATTTTTTGTTTGTCAATATTTCCTGTCAATCTACTCTTTTCCCACCTCTTTTGCATTCTGGGAAACTCACATCTCTTTTCTTATGTGTCTTCTATAAAAAGTACAAATGGCCAATACATATACAAACAGGTTCAACATCCTAGTCATCAGGCAAATGCAACCTGAAACGTCTTTGAAATTCTAACCCCATCCCAGGCAGAGTGGCTATTCTCAAAAAATAAACCTGTAAATACATAAAAAATGCTGGTGAGGATCTCGAGGGGAAAAAAGGTCTTATATACTATTGGTGAGAATGTAAATTGATGCAATTAAAATGGAAAACAGAATGGAGGCTCCTCAAAAGACAGGAGGAGCACAGGTTTGAGGCCAGTCTCAGCAACTTAGCAAGACATTGTTTCAAAATAAAAATAAAATGGGGCTGGAGTATAACTCAGAGGTAGAATTCCATTGGGTTCAATTCCTAATGTCTGTCTGTCTGTCTGTCTGTCTGTCTCTCTCTCTCTCTCACACACACACACACACACACACACACACACACACACACACAAATAGAACTACCATATCCATATGACTCAGCTCTAGCACTTCTGGGTGTCTATCTGAAGGAAAGGAAGTAAGCATACAGAAGTAACGCCTGTGTACCTGTGTTTATTATAACACTCTTCACTATTGCCAAGGTGCAGAACCAGCCTATATGTCTATCAACAAATAAATGGATAAAAATTATGACATATATACATAAATAAATGGATAAAAATTATGACATACATACATAATAGAATTCTATTCGGTCATAAAGAAGAATTAAATTGTCGGGTGTGGTGGTACAAACCTGTAATCCCAGTACTTGGGAAGCCGAGATAGGAGGATCAGAGATTCAAAGACAGCTTCAGCAATTTAGTGAGACCCTGTTTCAAAATAAAAAATAGAACAGGGTTGGGGGTATAACTCTGAGGTAGAATGTTCCTCAGTTTAATCTCCAGTAAGAAGAAGAAGAAGAAGAAGAAGAAGAAGAAGAAGGAGGAGGAGGAGGAGGAGGAGGAGGAGGAGGAGGAGGAGGAGGAGGAGGAGGAGAAGGAGAAGGAGAAGGAGGAGAAGAGGGAGGAGGAGGAGGAGGAGGAGGAGGAGGAGGAGGAGGAATAATTTATTGCAAGAAAATATTCCATTTATGGTCTCCATGAGGATTCATGGTGTATATCACATCTGTCCATACTTCATTGACCAGAAGTTGGCCTCTACCTGATCTTTCTTGTGACCAGAGAATCAGTGACCACGTAGTCGAACTCAGATGTATTTAAAAAGCACTGCTCCAGGCATGGTGGCATGCACCTGTAATCCCAGTACTCGAGAGGCTGAGGCATGAGGATCCCAAGTCTAATGCGACCCTTAACAATTTAGCAGCAGCAACTTAACAAGAATCAGCTTCAAAATACAAATAGATGGGGATATAGCTTGCAGGTAGAATGTCCCTAGATTCAATCCCCAGTACCAGAATAAATAAAAATTTAAAAATAATTAAATAATAAATAAATAACAAATAAAATAATACATAAATAAAATAATAAATAACAGATAAAATAAATAATAAGTAAATAAATAATCATAAAAACCATAGCAATCTGCCATGTCCTGGTGCATTGTAGAGGGTCTGCCCTCAAAAAACTGTATGTGATTCAAGACTTAAAATTCAAGAGCTGAAAATTGTTATACTAAGAAGTATATGCTAGTTTAGTGTGTGCACTAAGAGAACACGTAGTTGTCAGCTAAACGGATCTCTCCAAACCTTTAGTACGCACGAGTCCATGAGCCAGGCCACACAGTTTCCTGTCTGTCTTTACTCTCCACATTCTGGTCCGGACGGCACCTGCCTCTGAGCACTCACCGCTCTTCACTTTGAGCAGTCACCTTTCAGTTTCCTCGGGTTTCAGCTCCTGCTTGGATCCTTAGTCCTTTTAAGCTACCATTATAAAATGTCCTAAACTGGGTGCCTTATAAACAACAGGTATTTTTTTTCAGGGTTCTTGAGCTGAGGAGTCCAAGAGTAAGGTACCAGTGATTTGGGGCCTGGTGACGTTCCACGTCCTTCAGGGACAGATGGCTTCTCACGTACAAAGGAGCTCCCGGGGCCTCCTCCCTAGGCACACTGATTCCATTCCTGAGGCTCCCCACTCCCCAAGATCTGGCCTTGTCCCAGATACCTCACCTCTTAATATCACTACCTTGAGGGGCAGCGTTGCAGCATATAAATTTGTAGCAGAGAAGGAATCATTCCAACCACAGTTCTGTTGAGCCACCCGCATTTAGTTTTTTCCTCCCAGTCTCGCTTCCTCTTATCCAAACCAAGAGAAAACCCTTTTATTAATAATGTGCTCACTTAGCCGGGTGTTGGTGCATGTCTGTAATCCTAGTGCTTGGGAGACTGAGACAGGAGAATCGCAAGTTCAAGTCCAGCTTCAGCAACTTAGCGAGTCCCTCAACAACTTACCAGGACCCTGTTTCAAATTTTAAAAAAAAATTAAAAACTAAGGCTGGAATGGAGCCCAGAGGTACAATGCCCCTAGTACCACAAATAATAATAAATTATTAATAACAAATTATTATAAATAATGAAATATTTTTTTATTAATAAACAGTTGATAATTATTATAGCATCACATATTATTAAATTATTATTATTGTATGCTTGAATCCCTTAGACAGATTCACCTTGAACCTATGAAATTTATAGATCTCAAGTTTTCCAGACCCCATAAACTCCAAAGTCTTCTACCTAATTTTAAATCACTAACTTATCTTTTTGTAAGGAGAGCCCCACAAATCTTATAAACTCTCGGTCCCACAAACCTAGATCCCCCCCTTGCTGGCCACTGAACAAGTTTCCTAAGCTGCGCCTCATCTGTTTTTCCGGCCGCCTCTGGGCCTCTCTGGACCCTAGTACGTTTGCTTCCCAGTCCCACCACCTAATCTACAGATTGTCAGGCTGATAATTTGCCCAGGTGGGCCCTGTATTGTTCCTTCCTTCCTCTTTCCTATTCACACTTGTAACTTTGTTTTGTCCACCCGCTCCAGACCTTGATCTCTGGTGCTTTCTCAATACTGGCCAATTCTGTCTTCTTGGCAGAGCTCATCCGAAGTGCATCCTGTGAACTAGCTCTTCCGACGTGTTGATAGAGGTTTTTTAATAAACTCAATGCTCACAGAAACCCCTGGGATATTCTGCTAAACACCTTCCTGCAATGAGATCCGCTGTGACTTATTCATCCGCTCGAATACCTTTGGTTTATGGTTCAGGGTCCAGTTTTCTAATCTGCATTGGGTTTTCCTCTTCCAGCCAATTTGAACTTGTTTTGCAAGTAAAATTTCATGGGACATTTTTTATCAAGTGCTTTCTTAAAGCCCAAATAGATAACATCTGCTGTGCTGCTCTTAACCGTTCGCGGTGGACTGTGTATGCACGTGTGTGCATGCACGTTTCTTTTTGAGAAGCAAAGCTATTAAGTTTGTCTGGCAAAGTCATGCTGCGTGGGACCTGGATTTCATTATTCTCTGGTTTGGTGCTAGTTAATTTTCATGCGTTAGCATTTTTTCTTCTCTCCTAATATTTGTCTTCTACTATAAACAATTATTTTAGCTGAACAGTGAAGCAGAGCTTATAGGAATGGATTTCACAAGATTGTCTGATTCTTTATTCTTGGACTTTGGGGGAGGGGGAGGGGATACTCTCTGATCCCAGCTGCTTCTAATCAAAGCTGATTCCCGCCCGTGGCACCCCCCCACACTCCAAGTGCCGACACCAATTCCCCCCATTAAATAAGATGGCTCAAGGTGCGCAGGGAGCAAATTCTCATTTCGTCCACTTCCCCACAGTTTGCTGCCAGTAACGCTCCCTGTGGTAGATTCACCTATTTTACATGCAACTCAGAATCTCTCCTGCCCTTCTCCCTTCCTATGCCAGTGTTTTCTGGAGGAAGAGGGCTCCCCATGATTCCCCGTCTTTTGGAAGGAGATGGGAAGTGGAATTCGTTGAGGAATGGTCCTCCAGTGCTAGAGATGCTGATGGTAGAGATTCACACCCGTCTAAAGGCTTCACAGAGGGCTGGGTGATGGGCAGGGGAGGCAGAGGAGAAAGAGAACAGGAGTTGCAAAGACCATGTCACACTTAAGGGGATTTGCACCAGCGCTGATTTGTGGAAGGCAGAGGAAAAAGATGGGGAAAATAGAGATCGCAGAAAGGCGAATAGAGCATGTCAGGGCTGCCGAGACATGAAGGCTTTGCTGAGAACAGTCAGTGAGACTGGGAAGTTCCTTCTGCCACCAGATGAAAATAGAAAGCGTTAAAGTCTCAGAAGTGCAAAGTGGGAGCACTCTGAACGCAGGAAATAGAAAAGCCTCTCGACTTATCCTCCATCATCCCTTCCCAGATCACTTGATCACTCGCAGAGGATGGAGGAAGTCTGGGAGCAGGGAGTAGATGTTCCAGATACAGGACCTCAGCTTCCTTCAGGGTGAGGCGCAGAGGACCTGCGAGGACCAGAGAGGCGACCGGCTTCACTTCTGCTACCACCTGGTTTTGTTTTATATTTTAGAAGTGGATATTAAATCCAGGGGCATTCTACTTCTGAGATACATCCCAGTCCTATTCTTTTTTTTTTTTTTTTTTTTTTTTTTTTTTGGTGGTGGTGGTACTGGCGATAGAACCCAGGGGCCTTCTACCTCCAGGCTACATTCCCAGACCTATTTTATATTTTATTTGGAAACAGGGTCTCTTAAGCCAGCTAAAGCTGGCTTCAAACCTGCACGATCCTCCTGTCTCAGCCTCCCAAGCGCAGGGATTACAAGTATGTGCCACCATGCCCGGCTCTTATTTTTTTCTTTTTAAACAGGGCCCTGTTAAGTTCTTGAGGGCCTCGCTAAATTGCTGAGGCTGCCCTGGAACCTGTGATCTTCCCGTCTCAGCCTACCAGGTGTTGAGATTACAGGTGTACACCACCATGCCCAGCTTTTGTTTCATTTTTGATTCCTAGAATCACAAAGTTCATTTCTTGGTCCATATCTGCTGCAGTGTGTAGGATATCCTGACCTTCAAAAGCAAGTCAGGAAAATAAATGTCTTGACTCCAAGAATCAGGTCATACTTAAGTCACACCTATAATTCCAGTACTTGGGAGGCTGAAATAGGAGGATCAAAGGTTGAAGGACAGCCTCAACAGTGTAGTGAGACTCTCTGCAACATAGTGAGATCCTGTTTCAAAACACAAAACAGACAGGTGTGGTGGTACATGCTTGTAATCCCGGTACTTTGGAGGCTGAGACAGGAGGATCACAGCTTTGCAGCCAGTCTCAACAACTTGTGAGGTCCTCTGCCACTTACTGAGACCTTGGGCCAAAAGCATATACTGGAAAAAAGATAGCCTATTCAACAAATGGTGTTGGCAAAACTAGTTAACCATATGCAGTAAAATAGAGTGGGGAAATAAACCTCACTTTCTCACCCTGCACAAGACTCAATTCAAGATGGATCAAAGACTTGGAAATAAGACCAGAGACCTTGAGGCTCTTTGAAGAGAGCATAGGTCAGTACTACAACACATAGGCATGAGTAAAAACTTTCTCAAGAAGACCCCAAAGGCACAAGAAACTAAAAGACTGATCAAAATGTGAGACTGCATCAAACTGAAGAGCTTCAGTACAGAGAAAGAAGAAAGAAAGAAAGAAAGAAAGAAAGAAAGAAAGAAAGAAAGAAAGAAAGAAAGAGAAATAAAGAACCTTAACCAAGAGCCAACAGAATGGGAGATTTTTGCCACCTACTCCTCTGATAGAGGACTAATATCTAGAATATACAGAGAACTCAAGAAACTCAGCACTGAGAAAACAAATAACCCAATTAAAAATAAGCAAGGGAACTAAATAGATGCTTCACAAAAGAAGAAATTCAGATAGCCAATAAATGCATAAAAAAATGTTCAACATCATTGGCAATCAAGAGAGATGCAAATGAAAAGTACCCTGAGATTTCACCTAGCTGCAGCCAGAATGGCAATCACTCAAAACACAAACAACAACAAATGCTGGCGAGGATGTGGAGAAGTGGAAATTCTAATACATTGTTGGTGGGGTTATAAATTAGTGCACAAATTACCACTTTGGAAAACAGTATGGAGTATTCTCAGAATAATCTAAACAAACTAACCATATGGTCCAGCAGTACCACTTCTGGGTATCTACCCTAAAGAATGGAAACCAAACTGCCAAACTAATGCATGTGTATCTATGTTCATAGCCGCACAATTCACCATTGCCAAACTACGGAACCAGCCAAGATGTCCATCAACAGATGAATGGGTTACAAAATTATGGGATATGTACACAATGGGATTTTACTCAGCCATAAAGAAAAACACAGTTACATTATTTACCAGGAAATAGATGGAACTGAAGAGAGAACATTATGCTAAGTGAAATTAGTCGGTCACAAAAAAAAAAAAATAAGAAATCGGACACTCTCCTTAATATGTGGAAGCTAAGGTGAAAATGGGTCATTCTAGACAAAGAAGGAGATACTACAGATGAACAAATAAAGTGACCTGACTGAGGGGATGGGAGGGGGAAGAGGGGAATTCTCTAATGCACATGATGTACTTTAACAAACATATCAAAGTCATTCACTAAGCCAAACATGAGGAGGAGGAAGGGGGAGGGAATGGAGCGGGAAATGGGTAAGGGCTAATTGGGCGATGTGTGCATGTATCCCTCTACCATCTTGTACCCCATTAAGATGTACAACTACAAAGCCGGGCGTGGTGGCGCACGCTTGTAATCCCCGCGCTTGGGAGGCGGAGACAGGAGGATCACACAGATTCGAAGCCAGCTACGCTGGCGTAAGAGACCCTGTTTTAAAAATATAAAATAGGTCTGGGAGTGTAGCCCGGAGTTAGAAGGGCTTCCAGGAACCCCAGTACCACCAAAAAAAAAATGTACAACTACAATGCACCAATAAAAACATTTAAAAAAAATTAAGATAGTAGATGGGTTTTCTAGTTAAAATGTAGAGAATTTCCACTGTGTCCCATGACTGGCATCATCTAATGAGCTTTAGTTTCTTGTAAAGATTTTTTTGAAGATTATTCTAATCTGAGGAAAGCATTCAATGAAAATACACAATTGCTCAAATACAAATGTATAAAGGACCTTCACTACAGCTATATTTGAAAAGATAATAATTAGAAATCACTCAAATGTTCATCAACAGACAGATGTTTAGATACACTACGAAATATCAATGTAATGGGACTAATGTGTATGTAGCCGTTATAAATATTGAAATCAGTGCATGTTTATATGACAGATGTTTGTGGTACAAAATAAGTCTTTCAAAATATTGAAAAATAATAAAGAAAGAATAAAATAGGACTGAGGGATTAGCTCGGAGGTTAAATGCCCCTGGATTCAATTCAATCCTCAGTGACACACACACACACACACACACACACACACACACACACATTCTATAGCCTGGGAAAAACTGCCATTACTTAGAACTCTGGTGATCACTGTTATACTATGAGGAATAATTCCAAAATAATGCTGTGAGTGCCTAAGAAAAAAATTCATACCGCATTTGGTGTTTTGCTGTCTCCGTTTCTATTCCTTTTATTTTTATCCTGTTAAATGTTAAAATGAGCATCATGAATTTATATGTGAGAGTCTAACTGATACTATGATAGTCGTTAAAAGAGTACTGATCCTTTATGTTGAGACTCTTCAAAATCACTCAAATGCGATCCATTCACTTATTCAGTATGCATTTGTCAAGTTGGTTTCTACTTCTCAGCCATTGTACGAGGCTGCAGGAAATTTTTCTTCGGCCTATCTGCTTTGAACTTAGCTCTTGGCTAATTTTGTTTCATCTCCTTCCACTCCTCTTTCTCTGCCTCCCCACCTTGCAAGCCTACCAACATTGTCTCCTGATTAAAAAAAAAAAAAGTTAAATTATCTCAGAGAGAGGAAGTAAAAACTTTCCCTGGCCATTTACCAGGCTGGAATAATAGACTGAGATCAAGCCAGGTGCAAAGTTCACAGGAAACAGCATTTCTCCAGGAACGTATAGCAACTCGCATGAGTCATAGTCAGTCCTTGGGGCAACTCACTGGGAACATTTGTTCTCTCAAATCATGGACTCTAGGAACCGTTGCCATTTGGAATTGTAGCCATAAGAATGAAATCACCATTATTCATTGAAAATTAGCCAAAATTTGTGTGGTTTTCACCGAGTTAAAATAGTACAGAAAACATTCAGGTGTTTAAAAAATCAGATGGTAAGTACTCAAGATGATGACTGCATTAATTCTCCTGATCATGATAATTATTTCACAGTGTATATTACATATATCAAATCATCAAGTTGTTCACTTTAAATATATATAATCGTCTCTCTCTCTCTCTCTCTCTCTCTCTCTCTCTCTCTCTCTCTCTCTCTTTCTGTGTGTGTGTGTTGTGTGTGTGTTTGTATTACTGGGGATTGAGTCCAGGGACATTCTACCTCCAAGCTACAACTCCAGCCTTATTTTATTTTATTTATTTAACTTTGTGATGCCAAGGATTGAACTCAGGTGCATTGAACTACTTCTGAGCTATACCCCCAGCCCTATTTCATTTTATTTTTTATTTTGAAACAGGTTCTCACAAAGTTGCAGAGGGCCTCACAAGGTTGCTGAGGCTGGCCGTAGGCCTGCAATCCTCCTGTTTTAGCCTCCCAAGTACTAGGATTATAAGAATGTCCCACCACGCCCTGCTTATTTTTTTTTTTTTTAATTTTGAAACAGGGTCTCTCTAAGTTACTGTGTGCTACTGGCCCCGAACCTGTAATCCAGTCTCTTGCTTAAAAGAGCTTATCACTTTTTGACAAAGAGAAGAACTCTTCGTGTATAGCTCAGGTGCAGAGCCTCAGATATTGGATGTCCA